>NW_027316278.1:34797768-35000563 GCF_026437365.1 Eucyclogobius newberryi | reverse complement strand
ACTAGACTCACTTGTGTTTTCTGTGTGTGTTTAGGTCCAGTATGTTGAAATAGTATGTCAAAGTGAAAAACTAACTAGCTGATCATATAGGTGAGGTTGTGCTGAAAAAAAAAGATAACGAACATTGGTCTGGTAAACATTTCTTTATGTAGTATATCAGGGCAAAATTGAAGGTACCCAAAACGGCCAAAAAAGCTCCAGACCCCGAAGGGGTTAAGATAAAATCCTTAGAAATGAGGAATTGTAATTATAGATGATACATTTGATATTCAAATTATTCATTTCTCCTAAACAATAATTGTGATGGTATCCAGTTACTTCTACCAGCTAATGCTGTGAACCGTCTCTTGTCCTGTGTCCAGTGAGCACATGAGCAGTCTGCCCACCCTGTCGTCGTCGTCTGTGTCAGAGGTTACCTTCCCCTCCCCCTCTCTGGGCCTACCCAGTGCCACGCATCGCCCGGCCATGGCTCTGCCCAGTGGCCTAGCCCAGCCCCCGTCCACCTCCAGTCCCACTGTGAGCCGTGGCGAGCCCACGGGCCCCCGAGTGCTACCACCACATCTGGGCTTCTCTCAGAGCAAAGAGTTGGCCTCTCCTGCCTCTGGACCGCTCACAGTAAGCACTTTTTAAAAGTTTTCCAAAGTACATTTACGTTTGAGGCTTTTACTCACAATCACTGTTTTCATAGAATGGCTACAGCAACATGAAGACCCAAAGCACAGCCGACAGTGAGTGTTTCATCTACAGCTCGTTAGAACGTTCCTCACAGCGTCTGGGAAATCAATCTTAACCCAGAACTGAAATCTGACCTATTGAACACCAAGAATCCTATGCATTTTGGCGCGTATTTGTAGTGGTCTAAACTATTAGGATCAATCTGAGCTGCTTATTTGAGAAGCAACTTCTATAAAGGGTGAAATTTCTAAAGAAAAATGCTCTTTGCATCAAGACCCCACAAGAACATTATATTAACTAGTATAGTTAATATATATATAGAAATTTAGACCAATGTCATGTATTTGGAGTGAATTTGTCGCGCATTTATTTAAGTTTTGTCTAGAACTTGTAAAGCTTTTAACTTGGTCAGATACAACGGGCTGTGAAACCTTTGACTGTCATTATCCAGCGCTTTCATTATCGGAGCCTAATATTGGCGGACTGGCATCGGTGCTTTTGTCTGATGCAGATGTTACTCAATAACATGAATATTGGCCGATACTGGTCCGATATATTGGTGCATCCTAAATATTAAATGCATAAATGGATTGGGATGTGTTTTGAAAGGTGCACTACCTAACCTTTCTGGTTGAGCGTATGTCTGGTTTCCATGGAAACACATTCTTATTGTGAGCAGCCTCGTCTCTCCACAGATGTTACCTGTAACTTGGCCTGATGGCATCACCTGATTGGTCTCATGTAAATATATTCAATAACGTTTAATGCCTCACTGTGACATTCAAGGGAAAGCAATAACATCTCTATGGAGACAAGATGGACGTCAACTATGCCAGAAAAGTTACATTGTGTACCTTTTTTAAAGTATACAAAGTTTTAAGGAGCAGCATTTGCATACAAAATCATCTCAAATATACAACATGCACTATATAATAAGAGAAAATCATCATATAGTAAAATATAATTCATAAGATGTGAATTGTTAACCCTCCTCTGTTGGTATTTTCTGAAATTAATACATTTTGCTGCATCTGGTCAGCGGCAGCGAGAACATCCAAACCCGAGTCTCCGGTTCTGAGCAGCGACAGTGGCCCGTCCCACCACACGCCGGCGCCCGCGGTGACTCCCTCACACTCCGGTCCCATCTCCTCCCTCAGCAGGTGAGCGCTCCTTCAACACGAGGCTGCTCAGTGCGTGGGATTATGATGGTTACAAGCACATGTCTTAATCTTAACATGTAGAGAGACTCAGACTGAATCCCCCACTGACCACAGAGAGCTGCTGGTTGACCACAGAGAGCTGCTGGTTGACCACAGAGAGCTGCTGGTTGTCCACAGAGAGCACCTGGTTGTCCACAGAGAGCACCTGGTTGTCCACAGAGAGCACCTGGTTGTCCACAGAGAGCACCTGGTTGTCCACAGAGAGCACCTGGTTGTCCACAGAGAGCTCCTGTTTTAATGTGCTGTTTTTATCCCCCAGTCATGTGACCAGCTCTCACTCGTCCGGATCTTCGCTGAACACAAACTCTGCCACAGTATGTTCTGATTTGATTCTTTAACAGGGATTATTAGTCAAACGCTTTATTGATCTTAAAAGGTTTAATAATAGAAATGGGTCCATTGACTTAAAAATTGCATCGTAACAAGTAGGGATGCATACCTAAACCCACGTTCAGGTTCAAGTCCGGATTCGAATCCAGAGGTTTAGGTCCGAACCTGAACCATGCCATATTTGCATAATGTTATAACAGCATAACACAAGCTACTTGGCTAAATTAAGTTGAAGACAATTGAACAAGGACTACTATCGAAAACGAGGCTTAACTGCAGATTGAAATAAACTCAACTTGTCACAAATCACAAGCTACTAGCTAGCAGCTGAACTATAGCTTAACAGTTAACACACATTCATGTGTTTTACTTGAGGAACAACTCAAGACTCAACAACAAGAGCATGTTGAGTATTGTTGACAGTCAGTCTGGGTCAAGGGTTGCCTTGACCTAATGTTTTGCCTTTAGATACATTTCCACTCTTTAATTTTGCAGCTCCATTGGCATCAAAAGTCAGGTAAAAACCTTCAAACAGACAATACACCAGTGTAAATAATTAAGTCAGTGTAAAATAACAGTTACAAAAACTAGCATAAAAGTAAACTTGAATCAATATAAAGCAATCAACTTAGCAGTATCAAAAGTAGAATATGAAAATATTCCACTTATTCACATAACACATCAAAATAATACATCATATTAGCAGCATTAAACACCAGACCATATTTAACAACTGTAGAATACAAAATACTATTACAAAATATAAACTCCAATTAATGAATGCAGCAATTAAGCAATATTACTTTGACTTTACTTTGTATTTACTTTATGCTAAATACATCACACCACAATATAACACTTAAGTTATTTCATTAATATTTACACCCAGACCAAAGACCAAGACAAGACCCCACGCTTACCCCGCCCCTTTAACATGCGGCGACGCACGTAATCCATTAACGATCACAACATCGCGCGTGGCGGCCCCAGCTTTAAAACAGTTCAAATAAAGCCAGCGATCTTACCGGCTGCCGCTTCAATGTTGACATGTGGATACACGGTTCCGCGCAGCTCTCTCTCGCATCTTTAAACTTAATTCGCCGGCTTCAACTTATGCCCGGAAGACGCGTGTGTCACTAATTAGGGTCCGTGTGCGCCATTGACAGCGGAGCATGGCAGTGTTTACGTCTTTTTTCGCGATCAATGGAAGGTTTAAGATGGTCTAGATTCTAGAACAAAAAGCATATAGTATTTGAGTGCTATATTTTATGAGTCCAGAACCGAATCACCGGGGTTTCGTTTTTCCAGATCCGGTCCGTCGTAGCGGTACGCATCCCTAGTAACAAGCAGCAGACACGTTTTTTGGCCCTATGTTCTCCTCAATATGAATGAATTTGTAAATGATTGATGGATAGACTAGACCATAGACCAAACTCTGGCCCGCCGAACCTTTTTAAAATTGATATTAAAAAAAATATATATATGTTTTTTTTCCTAATCGATTTATAGAACCGTAGTTACATCCGTAACCATTTTTATCGCTAAAACTACGCGTCCCACATTGCTGCCGGTGGCCGCCTCTCCCCCACGGGGCTCTACTACACTGCTGTGCCGAGGGAGAAGTGCACTTTTCTAGCAGAAGTTTAGTTGTGTGTCAGTTCAGGTGTACAGATAACTACGTGGAAATGTTAGTTGGTACATTTAAACGTTTTTTTTTAGATCTTGAGAAGTTTATTTTGTTATAAAGTCAAATGTTTATCTCTGTAGAACTGTAGATCAACTCTGAAGTTGTAATGCACATAAACTGAAGCACAGTATTTGTGAAATCACACTTGTTTTTCTTAATACATTTCAGTTTATGAGAACAAGCGTTGTGTAATTTTTTTTTTATCGATCCAGTAATTGCTTCAAAACAGTGTAGGCTATATAAAGCTATTTCTTATATTTTTTTTATAGTTTTATGTTTTACGTTATGTTCGGCCCGCGACCCAGCCTGAGCGTCGAAATTTGGCCCGCGGCCCAAATGAGTTTGACACCCCTGGACTAGACCCTTACTGGTGTAGGGGGCATGTGATCGTGATTAGTTTGTCTCATCTGAGAAAAAAAGCAGCAGCCTTGCTCAGCCCCATCAAGTGTTGGGCTGTCCATGGCGACGCGCGTGTAAGAGGTGGACACACGCAAACTTAAACTTTCACATGTGAAACAAATTACTTGTGACCTAATGAAAGGGAAACTAAACCACTACAATAAACTAAAAAGACTAAGCCCATAGGAATACAGACGTATACATTTATAGCCTAAATGACAGGCATATTAAGCTTTTCTTTTAAAGAGCAGCAGTCACCGGTGACTTCGATTTAAAATCGTAATCATCCGAAATTTGCGAAAAAATCTTGATTTTATTTTTGGGCCGTAACTCCCAGCCCCAGCATAACTAGTTGATTTAAAGCAGTTTGCAACGGTCCAAATGCATTTTAGTCATTTTAAAAGTGTTGTTTTTGAACTGGTCGTTGTTCTGCAGATGGGCAGTGATGAGAGCAGTAGCAGCCTCCACACTTTCCCTTCGTCTTCCGGTCAGGTCATCCCCAGTAACACCTCTATTCCTCTGGCCACGAGCTCCAATGGCCTGCACCAATCTGGAGCTCCAGGACTCGCTCCCAACGGCCCCTCCATGACCCCCACAAACGCTTCCCTGTCTGCTGCTGGCAGCCGCACTGCTACCCTGCTCACAGCCTCCTCCGGTACGCACAGTTTCACAATTATCTTTTCAAAGGCGGTGTTCAATCATTACACATTAACATGGTCTTTTCTCAGGTAAAGCTCCTCCCAACCTGGCCCAGGGAGTTCCACCTCTTTTGGCCAATCAGTACATCATGGGCCCTGGCGGCTTGCTCCCTGCTTACCCGGTAACTCTTTATTCATTTTTAGTCATGTTGATGTTTTTAGATGACGAATGTGATGGCATATAGGGGACTATTCGTTAGATAGTATTAAACCAATTTGTTTTACATGTCTAAAATAATTAGTGCTTGCAAACCCATGTCCAGTTTGCATTGGATTGAGTTTAAAGTTTCTCCACTTCACTTTATCCCAACAGCAGATCTATGGATATGAGGACCTGCAGATGCTGCAGTCTCGTCTTCCTATGGTGAGCTCATTTCTTGTGTAAGGGTTAGAGTTGATGCTTGATAATAAATCTGCGTTCGTTTCTTCCGCAGGACTACTATGGTGTAACATTCCCCGGCACAACAGCCGCAATGCCCGGAAGGGACGGCCTGGCCACCAATCCATACTCTGGTACGTCAGATCAGGCCTCACCATGTTTCGTATGATAGGGCTGCTACATTCATCACAATCAAATCACAATTTGAGTGCTAATCACAATGGGCACGTTTTAAAAATAAGTTTGTCAATCATGTTTGGTATGAAATGCGCATTTAATTACAATAGTTGTAACACATAAGTGTCCTGTTATATGCTGCTTGGCACATAGAATCTAGAGCTTTATTTTGACATCTCTTTGGCAGGTGAAGCCACAAAGTTTGGGCGAAACGACTCGTCTTCCCCTGCGCCTCCAACCAGTCTCTCCTCAGCGGGCGTCCAGTCCCAGCAGCAGCAGCCTCCACAGGCCCAGAGCCAGGCCCAGAGCCAACAGGCCCAGAACCAACAGGCCCAAAACCAGGCCTTCCTCAACCCTCCTCTGCCCCCAGGCTACGGATACACCGGTACGAGCCATTCCAGTACAGCGAACCGCCTACATCACAATTTATACCCTTTTAGCTCTGATAAACAAATAACATAACCCTTCAGAAATGGCCTCTACGGGTCAAATAAGTAACATGTTCTAAAGTTAATCACAGTACAATATATAAATGTGCGGTCCCTGTTCCACATCTGTAATGCATCTATAGAATGTTTTAATTGGAGGATTTGTTCCCTCATCAAAAACAAACGCATTTCCTTGCTGATAAAATACTGAATGTATTAAACCACACACTGCTAAAGTTCTAAAGTTCTCGCCCTCAGAGGCAACTGTTTGCCCTCAGAGGCAACTGTTGTGATTTTGGGCGTTACAAAAATAAATTTAATTGAATAAAGGCCAAAGCAAAGGTCCAAGAGCATGTTTAAAGGCCAGAGCCGAGAGATGTTCCAGAGGTGAAAGTAAGAACATTTGTCTGCATTTGTCCAGAGGTGTTTATCATAGACAGACCAAGTGGTTGTGGGAGGATGGCACCCAGTCTGAGAAACTGGTAGAAGTGGGAGGTGAACTTACATTTTAGACCTGCCCTCCACATTCCAGAATACCTCTCAAACATCAGCAGGCGCAGTGTTCCGGTGCAGTCTGAGCAAGGCTTAAGGCTGTAGAGCTTTTACTTTCACAAACAATTCCATATTATGTCTGTAAAATGTCATGTCAAACCCTGCGATAGAACAGTCTTGCCTCCCATCCTCAGGTCTGCCGTACTACGCTGGCATGCCCGGAGTGCCCTCTGCGTTCCAGTACGGCCCCACCGTGTTTGTGCCCCCGGCCTCGGCCAAACAGCCAGCCCTCGGCCTGGCCACGCCCTCCAGCCAGTACCACCAGCAGCACCAGGGCGGCTACGGCCAGCATGCCTATGGCGCCGGTAAGACGCCGCACTACAAAGGTTTCTTCTGCACACGCAGCGTTGAGTGTGAAGTTGGAGTCTGCTACACTGGGCTGTACTTCTGGAGTGACATGGGCTCTGTCTAAAATCACCCACTTAGGCGTATAACGTAGGGCTGAAACAAGCGAATTGATTACTAAATTGGCTATCAATTATTTCAATGATTGATAAACGTTTTCGGACCTATACAGAGGCTCAAGGCACAGTGGGAGAGTGGATGGCACTCTCGCCTCACAGCAAGAAGGTCGCATGTTCGATGTGGCATATTTCCCCTGGGGTCTGGGTGGGTTTCCCACCATCAATACAACACATGCACAACGGGTAAAGGTAGTTCTGACCAAGCTTGTGAAGCACTGCTTCTGAGGAGATGCCCCAGTGGCATGGGTCAAATGCAGAGGACAAGAAGGACTAATCTGACACATGTTTTTGTCACTTCCTGTTTGGAGCACGGCGGCTAGGCTAGCAGGTTAGCTGTGTCCACTCCTGTGTACAGTCTATGATCCAGTCCTGCCCTTGTTACAGAGGCGCTTCTGTTAGCTCTGATACTTTGACCTATTTGCTGATGACTAATACAGATATTATGTGGCAGTTACTTATTCTTCTAACAAAACAACATTATATACATTTAATGCTAGAACATTGAAGCAAATGAGGAGTTCTGGTCCGACTGCCAGTAAATATAAAGTTTTACTACATTATGCTTTTGGTCTGAACCTGAACAATACCAAGTGAGATTTGTCTGGCTCCGAGCTGATGCTCGGGACACTGCTTCATGTAGAAATAGCTTCCATTTTGGGTGATTTTAGCCAAACTCGTGTGATTCTGAACTGTCTGTGGTTGGGACGTTTGCACATGAGTTGCATGTAGAGTTGGGCATGTGTGTTCTGGGCTTGTGATGCTTCTCAGGCTCCGGCCCCTGCTCGGTGTTCAGCCATGTTAGTCAGGTGACCTTACTGCCTCTCCTCTCCTCCTCACCCTTCCTTACCCCTCTCTCTGCCGTTCTGCCCCCGGCGCCTCTGCCTCCTTCAGCCTTTGACGACCTGTCCCAAGCCCACGCTGGGGACTACAGTAAGGGAGGGTACGGAGGCTCTGCCCAGTCACAGGTCAAGTCAGCGGGCAGCGGTCCAGGAAAAGGTACCAACACTCACCACGACACACCCACCTGAGCCACCAGCGGTGCCAAGATTATTCACCTCATCCAAAATCTGCAAATGATGTGCTTTTTGCAGCGGTCCAAATGAATCGCTCACTTAAAATTCTTGCTCTTAAAGAATTATTCTGACATGCCTTTATCACTGAAAGGTTGACGGCACATTATTATTTGACAAGGTGAATAAAAAGACAATGTGAATAAGTCATGAGATTGTGACATTCCCTTCACAATGACACTCACGTCTGCTGTTGTGACATCCCTGGACATCATGTGTCTGCACAGCTAGGCCTGTCACAATAACTACAACATGATCATCCTAGTAAATATAAAAGTTCCATTTATTGAAGATTTTTTTTACAATCGGCATTTGTTTAAAGACGATCTTCAGTGACCGGTCCATGTCATGAATATCAGGTGTAGCACATGCTACACGCAACACTCATCTGATCAGTCTGTTCAGTGTTCAAGATCAGTCTGAGCATGCTCAGCGCTGGGGACGCTGCCGCTCAGCGCTCGGGACCTCAGGACGCTGCTGCTCAGCGCTCGGGACGCTGCTGTGCTCTGCATGTGTGTGGGACGGAGCTCTGCATCTGCTTTTCTAATGGCTGCCCATCTACTAACTGTATAGAACTCCAGCAGTCATACAAATCGTAACTTAATGTGTTTTAGGGCTGTATCCTCGTCACTGCAGGTTTAGCTGCTAAAATACTGTTAAGCTAAATTTAGAGCCATTTAGAAGTAATTTTTCTGACAAAATTGTATTTTTAAATGATTCCAAAGGGTTAAGAGTTCCTGTTGAATACAGTAATATATACACTACCAGTTAAATGTTTGGACAAACCTTTTCATGTAATGTTTTATAAATGTTTATCTTCATGATTTGCGTTGTGAATTCTCACTGAAACTGGAATTTCCCAATTATGGGACAGGTAATAGTTCTCTTTTCTTAACTCTTAGTGTTTCAACGCACAATTAAAGAAATACAGGAGGATGGAAGCAGGCAAAAAACCCAACCGATAAATAACTCCTTAGAAATAGATCAACACGTCTGTTGTGAGCCGCTTAAGTCCAGCAGGAACTGTGTTCACTTAAGTGGAGAACCAGGGAATAGTCTGGTCACTTATCTTCTGCTCGGCAGCTCTATAACTAATACAACCAGAAGAAGGATTACAAAAGATGGCATCACCCAGGGCAATGCCTGGAATAATGTGGATAAGACTAGATCCTTTAATGTACAAGTACCTCAGAGTGGTTATGGACAAGAACAAATGGCAGGTAGTGTGAAATATGCAATGTAGGCTACTATACCAAAGTGTGAAATGACTCAAATCAAGATTTTATATTTTGGATTCTTCAAAACCTTGACAGAATCCCTCTTGGGTTTGATCTGTTGTGATCTTGGCAGGTGACTTCTGAGCCCTGATAAAGCTCGTTCGTCTCGAGTGAAGCTCGCTCGTCTCGAGTGAAGCTCGCTCGTCTCGAGTGAAGCTCGCTCGTCTCGAGTGAAGCTCGCTCGTCGAGTCAAGCTCGCTCGTCTCGAGTGAAGCTCGCTCGTCGAGTCAAGCTCGCTCGTCTCGAGTGAAGCTCGCTCGTCGAGTCAAGCTCGCTCGTCTCGAGTGAAGCTCGCTCGTCGAGTCAAGCTCGCTCGTCTCGAGTGAAGCTCGCTCGTCGAGTCAAGCTCGCTCGTCTCGAGTGAAGCTCGCTCGTCGAGTCAAGCTCGCTCGTCTCGAGTGAAGCTCGCTCGTCGAGTCGTCTCGAGTGAAGCTCGCTCGTCGTGTCGTCTCGAGTGAAGCTCGCTCGTCGAGTCGTCTCGAGTGAAGCTCGCTCGTCGAGTCGTCTCGAGTGAAGCTCGCTCGTCGAGTCGTCTCGAGTGAAGCTCGCTCGTCGAGTCGTCTCGAGTGAAGCTCGCTCGTCTCGAGTGAAGCTCGCTCGTCTCGAGTGAAGCTCGCTCGTCTCGAGTCGTCTCGAGTGAAGCTCGCTCGTCTCGAGTCGTCTCGAGTGAAGCTCGCTCGTCTCGAGTGAAGCTCGCTCGTCTCGAGTGAAGCTCGCTCGTCTCGAGTCGTCTCGAGTGAAGCTCGCTCGTCTCGAGTGAAGCTCGCTCGTCGAGTCGTCTCGAGTGAAGCTCGCTCGTCTCGAGTGAAGCTCGCTCGTCTCGAGTGAAGCTCGCTCGTCTCGAGTGAAGCTCGCTCGTCTCGAGTGAAGCTCGCTCGTCTCGAGTGAAGCTCGCTCGTCTCGAGTGAAGCTCGCTCGTCTCGAGTCGTCTCGAGTGAAGCTCGCTCGTCTCGAGTGAAGCTCGCTCGTCTCGAGTGAAGCTCGCTCGTCTCGAGTCGTCTCGAGTGAAGCTCGCTCGTCTCGAGTCGTCTCGAGTGAAGCTCGCTCGTCTCGAGTGAAGCTCGCTCGTCTCGAGTGAAGCTCGCTCGTCTCGAGTGAAGCTCGCTCGTCTCGAGTGAAGCTCGCTCGTCTCGAGTGAAGCTCGCTCGTCTCGAGTCGTCTCGAGTGAAGCTCGCTCGTCTCGAGTGAAGCTCGCTCGTCTCGAGTGAAGCTCGCTCGTCTCGAGTGAAGCTCGCTCGTCTCGAGTGAAGCTCGCTCGTCTCGAGTGAAGCTCGCTCGTCTCGAGTGAAGCTCGCTCGTCTCGAGTGAAGCTCGCTCGTCTCGAGTGAAGCTCGCTCGTCTCGAGTGAAGCTCGCTCGTCTCGAGTGAAGCTCGCTCGTCTCGAGTGAAGCTCGCTCGTCTCGAGTGAAGCTCGCTCGTCTCGAGTGAAGCTCGCTCGTCTCGAGTGAAGCTCGCTCGTCTCGAGTGAAGCTCGCTCGTCTCGAGTGAAGCTCGCTCGTCTCGAGTGAAGCTCGCTCGTCTCGAGTGAAGCTCGCTCGTCTCGAGTGAAGCTCGCTCGTCTCGAGTGAAGCTCGCTCGTCTCGAGTGAAGCTCGCTCGTCTCGAGTGAAGCTCGCTCGTCGAGTCGTCTCGAGTGAAGCTCGCTCGTCTCGAGTGAAGCTCGCTCGTCTCGAGTCGTCTCGAGTGAAGCTCGCTCGTCTCGAGTCGTCTCGAGTGAAGCTCGCTCGTCTCGAGTGAAGCTCGCTCGTCTCGAGTGAAGCTCGCTCGTCGAGTCGTCTCGAGTGAAGCTCGCTCGTCTCGAGTGAAGCTCGCTCGTCTCGAGTGAAGCTCGCTCGTCTCGAGTGAAGCTCGCTCGTCTCGAGTCGTCTCGAGTGAAGCTCGGTCGTCTCGAGTGAAGCTCGCTCGTCTCGAGTGAAGCTCGCTCGTCTCGAGTGAAGCTCGCTCGTCTCGAGTGAAGCTCGCTCGTCTCGAGTGAAGCTCGCTCGTCTCGAGTGAAGCTCGCTCGTCTCGAGTGAAGCTCGCTCGTCTCGAGTGAAGCTCGCTCGTCTCGAGTGAAGCTCGCTCGTCTCGAGTGAAGCTCGCTCGTCTCGAGTGAAGCTCGCTCGTCTCGAGTGAAGCTCGCTCGTCTCGAGTGAAGCTCGCTCGTCTCGAGTGAAGCTCGCTCGTCTCGAGTGAAGCTCGCTCGTCTCGAGTGAAGCTCGCTCGTCTCGAGTGAAGCTCGCTCGTCTCGAGTGAAGCTCGCTCGTCTCGAGTGAAGCTCGCTCGTCTCGAGTGAAGCTCGCTCGTCTCGAGTGAAGCTCGCTCGTCGAGTCGTCTCGAGTGAAGCTCGCTCGTCTCGAGTGAAGCTCGCTCGTCTCGAGTCGTCTCGAGTGAAGCTCGCTCGTCTCGAGTGAAGCTCGCTCGTCGAGTCGTCTCGAGTGAAGCTCGCTCGTCTCGAGTGAAGCTCGCTCGTCTCGAGTGAAGCTCGCTCGTCTCGAGTGAAGCTCGCTCGTCTCGAGTGAAGCTCGCTCGTCTCGAGTGAAGCTCGCTCGTCTCGAGTCGTCTCGAGTGAAGCTCGGTCGTCTCGAGTGAAGCTCGCTCGTCTCGAGTCGTCTCGAGTGAAGCTCGGTCGTCTCGAGTGAAGCTCGCTCGTCTCGAGTGAAGCTCGCTCGTCTCGAGTGAAGCTCGCTCGTCTCGAGTGAAGCTCGCTCGTCTCGAGTGAAGCTCGCTCGTCTCGAGTGAAGCTCGCTCGTCGAGTCGTCTCGAGTGAAGCTCGCTCGTCTCGAGTCGTCTCGAGTGAAGCTCGCTCGTCTCGAGTCGTCTCGAGTGAAGCTCGCTCGTCTCGAGTGAAGCTCGCTCGTCTCGAGTGAAGCTCGCTCGTCTCGAGTGAAGCTCGCTCGTCTCGAGTGAAGCTCGCTCGTCTCGAGTGAAGCTCGCTCGTCGAGTCGTCTCGAGTGAAGCTCGCTCGTCTCGAGTGAAGCTCGCTCGTCTCGAGTGAAGCTCGCTCGTCTCGAGTCGTCTCGAGTGAAGCTCGCTCGTCTCGAGTGAAGCTCGCTCGTCTCGAGTGAAGCTCGCTCGTCTCGAGTGAAGCTCGCTCGTCTCGAGTGAAGCTCGCTCGTCTCGAGTGAAGCTCGAGTGAAGCTCGCTCGTCGAGTCGTCTCGAGTGAAGCTCGCTCGTCTCGAGTGAAGCTCGCTCGTCTCGAGTGAAGCTCGCTCGTCTCGAGTGAAGCTCGCTCGTCTCGAGTGAAGCTCGCTCGTCGAGTCGTCTCGAGTGAAGCTCGCTCGTCTTGAGTGAAGCAAATCTGAAGATACTTGATAATGTCAAGAACATTGTGACCAAGATTTTGACTGCTGGTGTATGCAAAATAAGCTTCACTCCTTGTTTGCGGCGCTGAAACTGAGCAAAGCATCATGGTCTATGTAGTCCTCTGCGCTTGAGCCAGCCGCTTCAACAAAACTTATTATTGTGACACCTTTGGACCAAGATAAACAACATAGTATATTTTAATCACACTCTTCCTCTGTTTCCTCCCTCCTCCTCTTCCCTCTTCCCCGCAGCAGCTCCTGGTCTGTCCGCCTCAGGGTCCAGTGGAGGAGTACCCGACATGGGAGGGTCCATCTATAGCAAATCACAGGTGAGAGCTCCTGGATGTGATGAGCAGCGCCGGGACATCACATTTTTGATTCATATTTTTAGTCACGCTTCACAGAACTATAATAAAACTGTCAGAACGGAAAAAATCAAACGTGTGAATGGCCAACATGACTAACGAGGGAGTCCATTTTGTGCTCTTAATATCACCCCTGTCCCCTTCCACTGGGCCCCCAAAAGTCATGTATTATACTGGCCCTTAGTAGTAAAAAGGTTTGTGTCGGCTGCCATAAACATTATTTCAATAGTTTAATGTGATGGTTATGTAGGCATTACTCAGGGTCCCAGCGGCAGGAGGAGAGGGCCCCTCAGACCCCAGCAGTGGTTTTGAGACCTAGTTTAATTCAGCTTTGTATTAAATTGTCCACGTCTTCCACAGTCTTTTGACAAGCAGGGCTTCCACACGGCCACGCCTCCTCCCTTCAGCCTGCCCTCTGCTCTGGGCGGCACCGGGCCCCTGAACCCTGGAGGTGCCCCTGGCTACGCTCCGGCCCCGTTCCTGCACATTCTGCCCCCGCATCAACAGCCACACTCCCAGCTGCTGCACCACCACCTGGCCCAGGACGGACAGGTGCTGCTCCTCTTAAAGTCGTGTTAGACTCAGTCAATGTTACTCTGCATACTTTTTACTGTCACTACTTCACATTTGAGAGCGAGTATCTGTACTTTCTACTGCACTACATTTTTACAATTAGATTGTAAAGTAAAAAGTACTTTTCATATTGTTTGGGAGATTATTTTCTTTAGTTCAGATCATGTGACATCTGCCTAATGGTTTTGAGCAACTAAAAATGTGCAAATAAAGTCTAGAAACATTGAGACATTGACAAAGGAAATGAGGATTCATCTTGAGCAAGATCACCCAGTTTTACTTCTTTAATAAAAAAAAAACGTAATTTTACACAAAGTAAAATTCCCAACACTGAAATCTTCATCTTTGGTGTTTGTGCAAATGCTTTCAGACTAGTTTAAAGGTTGAATGGACGATTTTTTTGGCCCAAATTTTAGTCTCATTTCCTCGTGGCGTGGACTGCCGATTAGTCCTGCCACGTATCAATCATAAAACGCACCTACCGCTCACCTGCAGCCGCGTGTGGCTCGTCCCCCGAGAGCAGCATGTTTCCGCGCGTCTAAGCGCATTGATCTATCATAATATAGTTCCCTCAGTGTACAGGACAAAATGAAGACTGAGAAAGACTGTTCGAGTTGACTCATAAGACGGAAATCTACGGGAGATGAGTGATGCGATGCGATCCGTCGCGCTAATAAACGCACGTGTGTGTTGTATCAGTCCGCACGGGGGAGTGGCATGCGCACTTCCGCCTGCGTTCTCAAATTGCCGATAATAATGCATATAAAATTGGAGGATTGTCGATAAATGTGTACTTTTTCTGAAAAGTCTTTTAAAATACCTTTCATGCTGTCTTTTAACAAGTGCAGCAAGGATTTATCCACTAATTGTGACTAGTCGACTACAACAAATAATAGTGTAAACATTACTAAATCACAATGCCAAAGAATACTATTTCTAATTTAATTAATGTACTAAATTTGTAAATATACTAAGCCTTCAATCAATCTTTTATACAGTTGAAAATGTATTTAAAAAGTCTCATTGTACAATAGAAAGTAATCACACCGGTCAATTAATAAAGAATATTTGCTGTTAATAAGTTAGTTAGTTGTAACCTTACAGAACCACTTCACCGTCTTGTGTTTTTCCCTTTTCTTTCCTTCACGTTCTGAACTTGAGCCGATGTGTTTTTAGGGTGGTCCCGGACAGCGAAGTCAGTCAGGAAACATGCAACAGAAATCTCAAGGCAGCAAGTCCAGCTACGCCAACTCCCCCTACTGGACCAACTGAGAATCGGGCCAAGTCCAGACAGCTGCTCCAACCTGACCGCAGCCCCGCCGCAGCCCCGCCCGCCCCCCAGTCCTCATAAGTCTTTTGGGTTCTCACTTTGCCCCTTTTTGAAATTGGTTGTACATGTAAGATATTTATGTATTTATATATATATATATATACTGTATATGTAATAGTAGAATATTAAATGTGGTTGCGACATTTTATTTTTGAAGGACTTTTTGTTTACTTTTTCAAAAACTACAGGAAAGATTGTTACATTATGACAGAACGGCGGCGCTTGTGTGAAAGTAAAAGACCCAAACGTCCGGGAGGGAAAAGGGAAGCGAGCGCGAGAGCCAGCACTGAATATGAGGACACTTTGGACGGGGGGCGGGGTTTTAAAACTAACTGCATCTTCTCCCTTTTTCCTGTTTTTATTTTATTTTTTATATATACAACCCCAGTGATGACCCCAGACTTACTTTTTTTTGTAGTTCCATTTCCCTTTTTCTGGAGAGTTTTCTGCGCCCTCCACTTTAAGAATAGCCCTGCCGATCTAAACTTTATATTTTAATTTAATTTTAACGTTCATTGCCCTCCAAATAAAAGTTCTGAGCAGTTGGAACCATGATTCGTTGTAAGTTTCTTTTTTACACTGTATATATGGCTCTGTTGTATTGCTTTTAGAAGATAGCAATATTTTCCATTTAGTCGATGTTACGTTTACTATCCATGTGAAAGATTGTTTTCTTTAGATCTCTTTGAAAATGCCATGTAATCAGCTTGACTCTTGCAGTCTTTCACATTCTTCACTCTGAAGGTCACCCATATGTGAGTTCTCATCCGTTCAGTAAAAGTTTTGATTCATATTGAAGATTTCTTTTTTTTAACCATGAAAATCCCATTGAGATTAAAAGCCTTTTTCAACAGACAGAAAAGTTGAGCACGTCATAATTACAACATATAATAAATGAACTGACAAAACGTGTCCCAGCAACATGTGTCGGTCAACAAAATAAAACTTCAGAATAAATTATCAGAAGACTAATCAAATAACAAACATTCCCATTTTGTCTGTTTTGAATAGTTGAATTTAAAAGCATTTGAGGATGAGATCTGTCCGTTGTACTCATGCATTTGACTTATGTAGTGCTTTTGGGACACACAGATTGATCCAATGTAAACAGTTTTTTTTAACTTTGGAGACTCCATACATTTGTAAAAACATGGAGATTGACATCAAATTCTAGAATGTGAACAGAAACTTTACCATGAAATCAGAATTCAAGTCTGTCAAATTGTGTATACAGTAAAACCAAATTTAAGTGCATATAAGGTCTTTGAGTGAACGTTCTGCGCTCGCACTAACTGACTTGGTCAGTTTGGGCCCCTGTTCCTTTTCCCACTTGTTCGTTGATGCTATAATGGTATAAATGAGTGATAATTGTATTAAAAACAATGGAAATATTCCTTGCCTCTCAAATAATTACTTCATGGGGCTTAACATGGAACATCACAAGGTTTTATGACTGTCTTTAAAAATCTAAATTGCTCGTGCACATTGCCAAACTAAACCCTATTTTCTACAATTTGAAACGGTAACTAACGCTAAAAAGCAGTTCAGTGTGTCCCACCCACCACCAGATGTCGCTGATGTATATCTACGATGGATCCCACAGTCAAGATGTATATATTATGTCTAAATGTATATATATATATATTTTTCAGAATATATACTGATAATTTCTCTTAAATTACATATTACGGGTTGTACTATACATTGAACACAATTATATTCAAGATTTTATTTTAAAAGTTGGCTATTTTGGTGGCGTTTATAATGTCACTTCCTGGTTGGGCATGAGCAGCAGATGTGAATGACAGGTAAAGGTAATTCCGCAACCGTTACCTAGCAACCATATTGTAAACAAGGGACAAAACCCGTCTTATTCACACAATAGTTATGATATATATACGATGTATATACGCAAACACCTTTAATTGTTTAATTGTTGCTGCGTGTTTACAACTCAGCACTACTTCCTGTATTTTTCAAAGCGCTCGCGATGGATCGTCAAAAAACCTCCGTTACCATGGAGATCCGACATGTTTGTTTCCGGTGTGCTAAACGTTTTTAAAAAAGCCGTGGAAGTTAGAATTCTTTTGAATGAATGCTAAGTTTAGTAATTAGCATCATAAACTCTAAATTGGTTTAACATTAACTGAAAATTATATGACGTGCATTCTCTATACTTCCGCAAACAACTGCCACTTCTCGACTGTAAATATGAATTTTGATTTTGTGTTTTTATTACGGTTTTTTTGCCATCAATTTTTTTTTTGTTTACATTGAATCTAATAAAAAAAATATGCGTTGTATATAAAATACAAAAAAATAAAATCTATGCAAAAAAACGTTTAATTCAGTGTTTACAAAAATATGATGTCAAAAATAACTAAATTCGATGTAAAAAAAAAAAAAAAAATTGACAATTTTTTTTTATTTGATGTAAAAAAAAAATCTGAGACGTTAGTTTTGTGTTTTTATTACGACCAGACTGAAGCAATCGAGCTGATCGTATCGTTCCCATTACTCCCCATAAGCAGTTTTTCCTATTCCATTCCGTATGCTTTGCTGCCCCTGAACACTCGCATTTTGTGGCATTTATAAAGGGCATTTGAGAACGTTTTCTGGTAAAGTTCCTGTTGTGAGATACTGTGTTTTTAGTCACGTAAAGTCACTGCTACTTCCGATGTCTTTGTTGAACTACTAACGTGACTTTTTTGTCAGCAGCAGCAGCAGCAGCCCTGAAGAAACACCACCTTTAAAGGTCCCATAACATGCAAAATCGACTTTTCAGAGCTTTTAACCTTCTTACATTGCTATTTGTGCTTCATATATGTACCCAGAGTGTTTTTTTGATTGATTCCCGCAGTTTTTAGCTATATTACAGACTATCTCCTTTCCGCGAATCTCCAAACTGACGGGCGGTGGGTGCAAGACCGCGTCATAAGGGCAAGCACGCGTCATCATCCCCCCTCACCCCCTTATGGACATAAGACATTATATATATATATCTATATATATATATATAGATAGATATATAGATAGATATAGATATATAGATATAGATATAGATCTATAGATATATATATCTGTTCTGTGCACGCTGTAGAATAAACCAGATTTATTTAGTCTCAAAGTAGTGTTGATCTGAAGTTCTATCGTTTCTCACTCACTCGCGCGGAGCTTACAGCACACAGCTGTGGGGGACACACTACGTCACGGGTGGGCGGGGCACACACGCGCTCTGAGACTACGTCACGGGTGGGCGGGGCACACACGCGCTCTCTGAGACTACGTCACGGGTGGGCGGGGCACACACGCGCTCTCTGAGACTACGTCACGGGTGGGCGGGGCACACACGCGCTCTGAGACTACGTCACGGGTTGGGCGGGGGAGCCAGATTGCTCTTCGCAAGGGTGGGGGCGAATATCAAACCAAGCCGTTTGCATTTCCGGGTTGGTGAGGGGGTCCATGGTCTGGGTGATATTTCTTAACTATTATGTTAAGGGTGTTGCACAACCCTTATTATTATCAATTATACACTTAGGATAGACTACGAAACGTGAAAAAAGCATGTTATGGCACCTTTAAGGACTTTGTGGACACAGCGGTCTTCCAGAGCAGGGGTGGGCAAACTACGGCCCGCTGGCCACATGTTTGTCTTTATAATCCAGCCTGCCAAACATGCCAAGTAATATTGGAAGATTTTATTTTATTTTATTTATTTTTTGCCCTCATGCATCTGTCTGCACTTGTATTCTTAATAAATATGACTTGACCTGATTTAAATAATAGATTCAATAGCCTATATTTGACAAAAAAGTTATATTTTATTTGATATTGAATTTTTTTTTTCACACCAATGATCGCGGGCCTACTTGCCTGGATTCGAATATGGCCCTCGGAGGAAAATAATTGCCCACCCCTGTTCCAGAGGGAGCTAGAGGCCACAAGACAGAGAGTGTAGGAAAGGAAGCAGCAGAAGAAGAAGAGAAAGGAGTCACCTTCCCCAGGTAGAACGTGCAGGTTCTGCAAACTGTAGCTGAAGCAGGCCCCGCACAGTCCTCACATCCACACATACTTCCCTGGACTATCTGTATATTTAATGTAAATACTACTGTCACGTAAATGAATGCTGTCTGAAGTGTAAATAAACTAAACTAAATATTTCTGGTATTTTCCCTGTCTATAAATATTCTTAAAAGTATATGTTTTTTGTGTTTTCTTTCCAATATAATAATACAACAGTATATATACAACAATTTATAAATGATTGAGATATCATATAATAAATAATATTAGCAAATGAGGTTTTATTTCTCTCCAGAACCTAAACTCAACACAATAGTGTACAGTTCAGTGCTGCAGTGTTTGGAGATGTGATAGTGTCACCTCTTCATGATTGCACTACAGGCTCGTGGAGCTGCAGAGCCTCACAGTTGGGAGGCACTACAGGCTCGTGGAGCTGCAGAGCCTCACAGTTGGGAGGCACTACAGGCTCGTGGAGCTGCAGAGCCTCACAGTTGGGAGGCACTACAGGCTTGTGGAGCTGCAGAGCCTCACAGTTGGGAGGCACTGTGGATATTGGTCAAATTATTGTCATGTCTGTGTCCTATTTATCATGAGTCAAGACGATCTTGCTGCATATGGGTCACAATGAACTATTCTGTGTATTTTAACTATTCTGTGTATTTTCACTATTCTGTGTATTTTCTGATCATCTGTGGACTAGTCTAAACAATCTTAAAGCGGACGTCATAGCGAAGGTCAGGCCATTTTTATCAGACCCAAGCAACAGCTTTATAAAACACAGCTAAATCTTGTGAAGAGTCAAATCTCAGCTGCAAGACGAACAACATGCCGCTGTTTTGCCTGTTTTTCCATGTTTTCATCAAATAAAGAACTTGAGAACGATCTTCGCCTCTCGCAGTCTGTACTAAACTTCGACAGCACTACAGGCTCACAGTTGGGAGGCACTACAGGCTTGTGGAGCTGCAGAGCCTCACAGTTGGGAGGCACTACAGGCTTGTGGAGCTGCAGAGCCTCACAGTTGGGATATGTATGAACCGAGCATTGTTGGCTTTTTGTGTTTTGTGCTACATACATTCCTAAATGTAAATATATGTCATAACCCGCACACTTAAACCATTCATTTAAAAGTATATTTTATTTCTTAAAAATCGAAGCACACGGAATGGAATAGGAAAAGCTGGTTATGGGGAGTAATGGGAAAAATACGATCAGCTCTTACTTTTTTTTTTCACATGGATTTTTTTTTACATTGAGTTTAAAAAAAAAAATCACATTTATATACAATGAATATTTTTACTAGATTCAATGTAAAAATAAATAAAAAATTCAACGTAATTTTTTTTTAATAAAAACACAAAATAACCTTCACAGTAAAACTATGATAAATATTGACCTCAGACAACAAGCCAAGTCATATTTAGAAAAACATGCACTTGAACATAAACGGGGAGAGTGAGGCACATTTGTGTCTGGAATGCAGCATAAACAAAAGGCCCGAGAGGAGCAGTGCTTAAAGGAGGAGGAGCACGCGGTGAGTGGCAGGTGCTTTATCTCTGAAAAAGCACAAACCTGCCCCAAGTGTCAAAGATCAACATGGAGTGAGGAGGTCAGCAGCCCACCCAGGCAGCAGGTCGTGAACACGTCTAAACACAGCAGCAACAGCAACACCACTGCGGGTACTTTTCCACAAATGCCTCATCTTAGAATGTTTACAATCTCTATATTTGTACCCATTTCCAATCTTTCTTTTCACAACACAATATGATCAAATAAAAATGAAACCATAAAAAACTAAGATAATAAAAATATATATAGGTTATTATAAGTGTCACCAGTTTTCATTGTATACCACATGAATTGTTGTTGTCTCTCTTTGTTTTGTTTTTTAGTTTTTTATTACTGTTGATTCGTTTTTGTGTAATTTAAATGAGTATGTGCTTAGAGTATGTGCTTAGAGTATGTACTTAAGTAATTTACACGTCAAGGCAAAAAAAAATGTATGTACTTTACAGAACAGGTCTGCTCTGAAACTGGATGTTTGTCCATCCATCCATTTTCTACCACTTGTTCCCTTTCGGGGTCGCGGGTGACTGGAGCCTATCCCAGTGACTTCGGGCCTTAGGCGGGGTACATCCTGGACAGTGGCCAACTCGTCGCAGCTGGATGTTTGTGTTATCACAAAATGTATTTTATTGTTATTTTCACGCTGTTTAAAGTTGAATATATACATAAGATGTACAAGAGTATACTTTATAAAGATCAGCCGTCTTACTGTGTAAAATACAACTTCATAATCAGGTTTCAGTTAGCATGCTAAGCTAGCTTGAGCTAAAAGTCTCACGAGTGTCTGGCTCCCTGTGTGCAGACCTTGACCAGAGTCCCCTACCTCGCAGATTTGAACAAGGAGTCAATAAAATCATTACGTAATTATTTATTTATATATTTACATATATAGCACCCTGAGACTGGTCTCAGGGCAAAGGGGGCCCTGAGACCATCTCGCACATAACTGCAGGGAGCAAGATGCTGGCAGGGACAGCATACATGGAGTGCCCCAACCAGGTGGCTGGCATAGTGTACAGAAACTTCTGAGCAGAGTACGGAGACCCCAAGGACAAAGTTGGAAACACTTCCAAAGGTGATGGAGAACGACCGAGCCAAGGTCCTCTGGGACTTCCAGATACAGACAGACCGAATGGTAATGGCGAACCAACCGGACATAGTGGTGGTGGATAAACAGCAGAGGAAAGCCGTGGTGGTTGACGTGGCAACACCAAGTGATGGCAACATCAGGAAAAAGGAACATGAGAGACTAGAGAAATGCCAACGGCTCAGAGAGGAGCTGGAGAAGGCCTGGAAGCTGAAGGTGAAAATGATGCCAGTGGTCATCGGAGCACTCAGGGCAGTGACCCCCAAACTGGAGGAATGGCTACAGCAGATCCCAGGAAAAACATCAGGAATCTCAGTCCAGAAAAGTGCAGTGCAGGAACAGCAAAGATACTGAAGAACCCTCAAGCTCCCAGGCCTCTGGTAGAGGAGCCGAGCTGAGAAAAAGGGGATGAGACCACCTGTGGAGTGTGAGAAGGGAATTATATATATATATATATATATATATATATATATATATATATATATATATATATATATATATATATATATATATATACCTTGACATTGGCTGAACCCTTTATTTGGAGTTTGTCAGTTCAATTTTCTCTTTAAAATGTGATTAGAATCTGATTTTTAAAACTCAAATTGTGAATGTATCACAGTTAGATATTTTCTATATGGAGGGAGGGATGTCTCTCGGCTGGCCTCGGGATCCCCCGGAGGAGTTGGGGGAAGTGTCTGGGGTGAGGGAAGTCTGGGGGTCCCTGCTTGGACTGCTGCCCCCGCAACCCGGCCCCGGATAAGTGGAAGAAGATGGATGGGTAAAGACTAGATAGAGTGTGTGTATCACACTCAGTCTCTCCTCCTCAGACTCTATGTATCACACTCAGTCTCTCCTCCTCAGACTCTGTGTATCACACTCAGTCTCTCCTCCTCAGACTCTGTGTATCACACTCAGTCTCTCCTCCTCAGACTCTGTGTATCACACTCAGTCTCTCCTCCTCAGACTCTGTGTATCACACTCAGTCTCTCCTCCTCAGACTCTGTGTATAACACACTCAGTCTCTCCTCAGACTCTGTGTATGTCACTCAGTCTCTCCTCAGACTCTGTGTATGTCACTCAGTCTCTCCTCCTCAGACTCTGTGTATCACACTCAGTCTCTCCTCAGACTCTGTGTATGTCACTCAGTCTCTCCTCCTCAGACTCTGTGTATCACACACTCAATCTCTCCTCAGACTCTGTGTATCACTCAGTCTCTCCTTCTCAGACTCTGTGTATCACACACTCAGTCTCTCCTCCTCAGACTCTGTGTATCACACTCAGTCTCTCCTCCTCAGACTCTGTATCACACACTCATTCTCTCCTCCTCAGACTCTGTGTATCAGACTCAGTCTCTCCTCCTCAGACTCTGTGTATAACACACTCAGTCTCTCCTCAGACTCTGTGTATGTCAGTCAGTCTCTCCTCCTCAGACTCTGTGCATCACACACTCAATCTCTCCTCAGACTCTGTGTATCACACTCAGTCTCTCCTTCTCAGACTCTGTGT
This sequence comes from Eucyclogobius newberryi, assembly GCF_026437365.1. Taxonomy (NCBI): domain Eukaryota; kingdom Metazoa; phylum Chordata; class Actinopteri; order Gobiiformes; family Gobiidae; genus Eucyclogobius; species Eucyclogobius newberryi. The sequence goes on along the minus strand of NW_027316278.1, from coordinate 34,977,473 downwards.
ATCACACACTCAATCTCTCCTCAGACTCTGTGTATCACACTCAGTCTCTCCTTCTCAGACTCTGTGTATCACACACTCAGTCTCTCCTCCTCAGACTCTGTGTATCACACTCAGTCTCTCCTCCTCAGACTCTGTGTATGTCACTCAGTCTCTCCTCCTCAGACTCTGTGTATCACACACTCAATCTCTCCTCAGACTCTGTGTATCACACTCAGTCTCTCCTTCTCAGACTCTGTGTATCACACACTCAGTCTCTCCTCCTCAGACTCTGTGTATCACACTCAGTCTCTCCTCCTCAGACTCTGTGTATGTCACTCAGTCTCTCCTCCTCAGACTCTGTGTATCACACACTCTGTCTCTCCTCCTCAGACTCTGTGTATAACACACTCAGTCTCTCCTCAGACTTTGTGTATGTCACTCAGTCTCTCCTCCTCAGACTCTGTGTATCACACACTCAATCTCTCCTCAGACTCTGTGTATCACACTCAGTCTCTCCTTCTCAGACTCTGTGTATCACACACTCAGTCTCTCCTCCTCAGACTCTGTGTATAACACACTCAGTCTCTCCTCAGACTCTGTGTATGTCACTCAGTCTCTCCTCCTCAGACTCTGTGTATCACACACTCAATCTCTCCTCAGACTCTGTGTATCACTCAGTCTCTCCTTCTCAGACTCTGTGTATCACACACTTAGTCTCTCCTCCTCAGACTCTGTGTATCACACTCAGTCTCTCCTCCTCAGACTCTGTGTATCACACACTCAATCTCTCCTCAGACTCTGTGTATCACACTCAGTCTCTCCTTCTCAGACTCTGTGTATCATACACTCAGTCTCTCCTCCTCAGACTCTGTGTATAACACACTCAGTCTCTCCTCCTCAGACTCTGTGTATAACACACTCAGTCTCTCCTCAGACTCTGTGTATGTCACTCAGTCTCTCCTCCTCAGACTCTGTGTATCACACACTCAATCTCTCCTCAGACTCTGTGTATCACTCAGTCTCTCCTCCTCAGACTCTGTATCACACACTCATTCTCTCCTCCTCAGACTCTGTGTATCACACTCAGTCTCTCCTCCTCAGACTCTGTGTATCACACTCAGTCTCTCCCCCTCAGACTCTGTGTATCACACACTCAGTCTCTCCCCCTCAGACTCTGTGTATCACACACTCATTCTCTCCTCCTCAGACTCTGTGTATAACACACTCAGTCTCTCCTCAGACTCTGTGTATGTCACTCAGTCTCTCCTCCTCAGACTCTGTGTATCACACACTCAATCTCTCCTCAGACTCTGTGTATCACACACTCAGTCTCTCCTCAGACTCTGTGTATCACTCATTCTCTCCTCCTCAGACTCTGTGTATCACACTCAGTCTCTCCTCCTCAGACTCTGTGTATCACACTCAGTCTCTCCCCCTCAGACTCTGTGTATCACACACTCAGTCTCTCCTCCTCAGACTCTGTGTATAACACACTCAGTCTCTCCTCAGACTCTGTGTATGTCACTCAGTCTCTCCCCCTCAGACTCTGTGTATCACACACTCAGTCTCTCCTCCTCAGACTCTGTGTATAACACACTCAATCTCTCCTCAGACTCTGTGTATCACACACTCAGTCTCTCCTCCTCAGACTCTGTGTATAACACACTCAGTCTGTCTTCAGACTTTGTGTATGTCACTCAGTCTCTCCTTCTCAGACTCTGTGTATCACACACTCAATCTCTCCTCAGACTCTGTATCGCACTCAGTCTCTCCTTCTCAGACTCTGTGTATCACACACTCAGTCTCTCCTCCTCATACTCTGTGTATCACACTCAGTCTCTCCTCCTCAGACTCTGTATCACACTCAGTCTCTCCTCCTCAGACTATGTGTATCACACTCAGTCTCTCCTCCTCAGACTCTATGTATCACACTCAGTCTCTCCTCCTCAGACTCTGTGTATCACACTCAGTCTCTCCTCCTCAGACTCTGTGTATCACACTCAGTCTCTCCTCCTCAGACTCTGTGTATCACACTCAGTCTCTCCTCCTCAGACTCTGTGTATAACACACTCAGTCTCTCCTCCTCAGACTCTGTGTATAACACACTCAGTCTCTCCTCAGACTCTGTGTATGTCACTCAGTCTCTCCTCCTCAGACTCTGTGTATCACTCAGTCTCTCCTTCTCAGACTCTGTGTATCACACACTCAGTCTCTCCTCCTCAGACTCTGTGTATCACACTCAGTCTCTCCTCCTCAGACTCTGTGTATCACACACTCAATCTCTCCTCAGACTCTGTGTATCACACTCAGTCTCTCCTTCTCAGACTCTGTGTATCACACACTCAGTCTCTCCTCCTCAGACTCTGTGTATAACACACTCAGTCTCTCCTCCTCAGACTCTGTGTATAACACACTCAGTCTCTCCTCAGACTTTGTGTATGTCACTCAGTCTCTCCTCCTCAGACTCTGTGTATCACACACTCAATCTCTCCTCAGACTCTGTGTATCACACTCAGTCTCTCCTCCTCAGACTCTGTGTATGTCACTCAGTCTCTCCTCCTCAGACTCTGTGTATCACACACTCAGTCTCTCCTCCTCAGACTCTGTGTATAACACACTCAGTCTCTCCTCAGACTTTGTGTATGTCACTCAGTCTCTCCTCCTCAGACTCTGTGTATCACACACTCAATCTCTCCTCAGACTCTGTATCACACTCAGTCTCTCCTTCTCAGACTCTGTGTATCACACACTCAGTCTCTCCTCCTCAGACTCTGTGTATAACACACTCAGTCTCTCCTCAGACTCTGTGTATGTCACTCAGTCTCTCCTCCTCAGACTCTGTGTATCACACACTCAGTCTCTCCTCCTCAGACTCTGTGTATAACACACTCAGTCTCTCCTCAGACTCTGTGTATGTCACTCAGTCTCTCCTCCTCAGACTCTGTGTATCACACACTCAATCTCTCCTCAGACTCTGTGTATCACTCAGTCTCTCCTTCTCAGACTCTGTGTATCACACACTTAGTCTCTCCTCCTCAGACTCTGTGTATCACACTCAGTCTCTCCTCCTCAGACTCTGTGTATCACACACTCAATCTCTCCTCAGACTCTGTGTATCACACTCAGTCTCTCCTTCTCAGACTCTGTGTATCACACACTCAGTCTCTCCTCCTCAGACTCTGTGTATAACACACTCAGTCTCTCCTCCTCAGACTCTGTGTATAACACACTCAGTCTCTCCTCAGACTCTGTGTATGTCACTCAGTCTCTCCTCCTCAGACTCTGTGTATCACACACTCAATCTCTCCTCAGACTCTGTGTATCACTCAGTCTCTCCTCCTCAGACTCTGTATCACACACTCATTCTCTCCTCCTCAGACTCTGTGTATCACACTCAGTCTCTCCTCCTCAGACTCTGTGTATCACACTCAGTCTCTCCCCCTCAGACTCTGTGTATCACACACTCAGTCTCTCCTCCTCAGACTCTGTGTATAACACACTCAGTCTCTCCTCAGACTCTGTGTATGTCACTCAGTCTCTCCTCCTCAGACTCTGTGTATCACACACTCAATCTCTCCTCAGACTCTGTGTATCACTCAGTCTCTCCTCCTCAGACTCTGTATCACAAACTCATTCTCTCCTCCTCAGACTCTGTGTATCACACTCAGTCTCTCCTCCTCAGACTCTGTGTATCACACTCAGTCTCTCCTCCTCAGACTCTGTGTATCACACTCAGTCTCTCCTCCTCAGACTCTGTGTATAACACACTCAGTCTCTCCTCCTCAGACTCTGTGTATAACACACTCAGTCTCTCCTCAGACTCTGTGTATGTCACTCAGTCTCTCCTCCTCAGACTCTGTGTATAACACACTCAGTCTCTCCTCCTCAGACTCTGTGTATAACACACTCAGTCTCTCCTCAGACTTTGTGTATGTCACTCAGTCTCTCCTCCTCAGACTCTGTGTATCACACACTCAATCTCTCCTCAGACTCTGTGTATCACATTCAGTCTCTCCTTCTCAGACTCTGTGTATCACACACTCAGTCTCTCCTCCTCAGACTCTGTGTATCACACTCAGTCTCTCCTCCTCAGACTCTGTGTATGTCACTCAGTCTCTCCTCCTCAGACTCTGTGTATCACACACTCAGTCTCTCCTCCTCAGACTCTGTGTATAACACACTCAGTCTCTCCTCAGACTTTGTGTATGTCACTCAGTCTCTCCTCCTCAGACTCTGTGTATCACACACTCAATCTCTCCTCAGACTCTGTATCACACTCAGTCTCTCCTTCTCAGACTCTGTGTATCACACACTCAGTCTCTCCTCCTCAGACTCTGTGTATAACACACTCAGTCTCTCCTCAGACTCTGTGTATGTCACTCAGTCTCTCCTCCTCAGACTCTGTGTATCACACACTCAGTCTCTCCTCCTCAGACTCTGTGTATAACACACTCAGTCTCTCCTCAGACTCTGTGTATGTCACTCAGTCTCTCCTCCTCAGACTCTGTGTATCACACACTCAATCTCTCCTCAGACTCTGTGTATCACTCAGTCTCTCCTTCTCAGACTCTGTGTATCACACACTTAGTCTCTCCTCCTCAGACTCTGTGTATCACACTCAGTCTCTCCTCCTCAGACTCTGTGTATCACACACTCAATCTCTCCTCAGACTCTGTGTATCACACTCAGTTTCTCCTTCTCAGACTCTGTGTATCACACACTCAGTCTCTCCTCCTCAGACTCTGTGTATAACACACTCAGTCTCTCCTCCTCAGACTCTGTGTATAACACACTCAGTCTCTCCTCAGACTCTGTGTATGTCACTCAGTCTCTCCTCCTCAGACTCTGTGTATCACTCAGTCTCTCCTCCTCAGACTCTGTATCACACACTCATTCTCTCCTCCTCAGACTCTGTGTATCACACTCAGTCTCTCCTCCTCAGACTCTGTGTATCACACTCAGTCTCTCCCCCTCAGACTCTGTGTATCACACACTCAGTCTCTCCCCCTCAGACTCTGTGTATCACACACTCAGTCTCTCCTCCTCAGACTCTGTGTATAACACACTCAGTCTCTCCTCAGACTCTGTGTATGTCACTCAGTCTCTCCTCCTCAGACTCTGTGTATCACACACTCAATCTCTCCTCAGACTCTGTGTATCACACACTCAGTCTCTCCTCCTCAGACTCTGTGTATAACACACTCAGTCTCTCCTCAGACTCTGTGAATGTCACTCAGTCTCTCCTCCTCAGACTCTGTGTATCACACACTCAGTCTCTCCTCCTCAGACTCTGTGTATCACACACTCAGTCTCTCCTCCTCAGACTCTGTGTATCACACACTCAGTCTCTCCTCCTCAGACTCTGTGTATCACACTCAGTCTCTCCTCCTCAGACTCTGTGTATCACACTCAGTCTCTCCTCCTCAGACTCTGTGTATCACACACTCAGTCTCTCCTCCTCAGACTCTGTGTATAACACACTCAGTCTCTCCTCCTCAGACTCTGTGTATCACACACTCAGTCTCTCCTCCTCAGACTCTGTGTATGTCACTCAGTCTCTCCTCCTCAGACTCTGTGTATCACACACTCAATCTCTCCTCAGACTCTGTGTATCACTCAGTCTCTCCTTCTCAGACTCTGTGTATCACACACTCAGTCTCTCCTCCTCAGACTCTGTGTATCACACTCAGTCTCTCCTCCTAAGACTCTGTGTATCACACACTCAATCTCTCCTCAGACTCTGTGTATCACACTCAGTCTCTCCTTCTCAGACTCTGTGTATCACACACTCAGTCTCTCCTCCTCAGACTCTGTGTATCACACTCAGTCTCTCCTCCTCAGACTCTGTGTATGTCACTCAGTCTCTCCTCCTCAGACTCTGTGTATCACACACTCAGTCTCTCCTCCTCAGACTCTGTGTATAACACACTCAGTCTCTCCTCAGACTTTGTGTATGTCACTCAGTCTCTCCTCCTCAGACTCTGTGTATCACACACTCAATCTCTCCTCAGACTCTGTATCACACTCAGTCTCTCCTTCTCAGACTCTGTGTATCACACACTCAGTCTCTCCTCCTCAGACTCTGTGTATAACACACTCAGTCTCTCCTCAGACTCTGTGTATGTCACTCAGTCTCTCCTCCTCAGACTCTGTGTATCACACACTCAGTCTCTCCTTCTCAGACTCTGTGTATCACACACTTAGTCTCTCCTCCTCAGACTCTGTGTATCACACTCAGTCTCTCCTCCTCAGACTCTGTGTATCACACACTCAATCTCTCCTCAGACTCTGTGTATCACACTCAGTCTCTCCTTCTCAGACTCTGTGTATCACACACTCAGTCTCTCCTCCTCAGACTCTGTGTATAACACACTCAGTCTCTCCTCCTCAGACTCTGTGTATAACACACTCAGTCTCTCCTCAGACTCTGTGTATGTCACTCAGTCTCTCCTCCTCAGACTCTGTGTATCACACACTCAATCTCTCCTCAGACTCTGTGTATCACTCAGTCTCTCCTCCTCAGACTCTGTATCACACACTCATTCTCTCCTCCTCAGACTCTGTGTATCACACTCAGTCTCTCCCCCTCAGACTCTGTGTATCACACACTCAGTCTCTCCTCCTCAGACTCTGTGTATCACACACTCAGTCTCTCCTCCTCAGACTCTGTGTATAACACACTCAGTCTCTCCTCAGACTCTGTGTATGTCACTCAGTCTCTCCTCCTCAGACTCTGTGTATCACACACTCAATCTCTCCTCAGACTCTGTGTATGTCACTCAGTCTCTCCTCCTCAGACTCTGTGTATCACACTCAGTCTCTCCTCCTCAGACTCTGTGTATCACACACTCAGTCTCTCCTCCTCAGACTCTGTGTATAACACACTCAGTCTCTCCTCCTCAGACTCTGTGTATCACACACTCAGTCTCTCCTCCTCAGACTCTGTGTATAACACACTCAGTCTCTCCTCAGACTCTGTGTATGTCACTCAGTCTCTCCTCCTCAGACTCTGTGTATCACACACTCAATCCCTCCTCAGACTCTGTGTATCACATACTCAGTCTCTCCTCCTCAGACTCTGTGTATAACACACTCAGTCTCTCCTCAGACTCTGTGTATGTCACTCAGTCTCTCCTCCTCAGACTCTGTGTATCACACTCAGTCTCTCCTCCTCAGACTCTGTGTATCACACACTCAGTCTCTCCTCCTCAGACTCTGTGTATCACACACTCAGTCTCTCCTCCTCAGACTCTGTGTATCACACACTCAGTCTCTCCTCCTCAGACTCTGTGTATCACACTCAGTCTCTCCTCCTCAGACTCTGTGTATCACACTCAGTCTCTCCTCCTCAGACTCTGTGTATCACACACTCAGTCTCTCCTCCTCAGACTCTGTGTATAACACACTCAGTCTCTCCTCCTCAGACTCTGTGTATCACACACTCAGTCTCTCCTCCTCAGACTCTGTGTATGTCACTCAGTCTCTCCTCCTCAGACTCTGTGTATCACACACTCAATCTCTCCTCAGACTCTGTGTATCACTCAGTCTCTCCTTCTCAGACTCTGTGTATCACACACTCAGTCTCTCCTCCTCAGACTCTGTGTATCACACACTCAATCTCTCCTCAGACTCTGTGTATCACTCAGTCTCTCCTCCTCAGACTCTGTATCACACACTCATTCTCTCCTCCTCAGACTCTGTGTATCACACTCAGTCTCTCCTCCTCAGACTCTGTGTATCACTCAGTCTCTCCTCCTCAGACTCTGTATCACACACTCATTCTCTCCTCCTCAGACTCTGTGTATCACACTCAGTCTCTCCTCCTCAGACTCTGTGTATCACACTCAGTCTCTCCCCCTCAGACTCTGTGTATCACACACTCAATCTCTCCTCAGACTCCGTGTATCACACTCAGTCTCTCCTCCTCAGACTCTGTATATCACACACTCAGTCTCTCCTCAGACTCTGTGTACCGCACTCAGTCTCTCCTCCTCAGACTCTGTATCACATTTAGTCTCTCCAAAGTTATTTGGAATAAAGATGTCTCAAAAAAACATTGCCTTTATCGTGGGCCACAAGTTAATTTGTTGCGCATATTTTTAATGACAAGTTTCATCTAAAACATTTCTAGAGCTTTAAAAAGTCTTTAACTTTGTCATTTCTTTTGCCTCAGAGTAAAGACTGGATTCAAGTTTACAGTCTGTTCTGTTCCAATAGAACAACAGAAAGTCTGTTGTTTACTTCCTGTTTCTGAATGGAGAGCAGGGTTTACTCTCACATCATCAAGGCATAACATCCGAGGACTCCAGCTTAACCGATATTACTGACGTGGATATCGACCGATATCGATACTGGGCCGATATATCAGTGCATCCCTATTATAGACCAAATATTCTAATTTAGTATATCTTCAACAGCTGTTTTGATGTCTTGTAGACTTACAGACAATATATCATGTGCCTTTACTTTGCAGTATGAAAATGCGGTAATGTGTTGACTGACAGAACCTTGTTTTGAGCGTGAAGATGAGGAGTTTGTGTCGATGCCAACATGTTTGCTCTGTTGTCGAGGGCTGCAATGCCCCTCACACTTAAGCTGCGGCTGTTGACAAAGACGTTTTGTTGGGGTTCACTCAGTTCATTCCTGGAGAGCCCCGGGCATCTGCGAGGCAGGATATGGCAAACGCGCTCCTGAATAGAGAGTGGGGGCCCTGGAGCGCTGAGAGCCACCGTGACCTGTGTGTGCGATTTGGCCTCTAAATCAGTTTCTGCTGCATTTCATCTCTGTTTTCACAAACGAGCTGAATGCATGTGTCCATGTGTGGTGCCGGAGATGGTCTGATCTCACTGCTTGTTGTGAGGTGTGACAGTGGGGCCATTCACTTAGAAATTGGCCTCAATTAGTGCAATTATGGTGATTTTAGTGTCTCCCTCAGAACAGAGTCTAGGCTGTGCACAGGGAAGTCCACGGGAACACTGACCCATCAATCATCCACAAAAGACTGAGGCACATTCCACCAGCTGCAGTTCAGTCAGCTGAGCACGCACTCATGTGGAGGAGTTTACTCACACACGGACAGATGACACACACTCAGGGACACACAGACGCATAACACACACACAGGGACACACAGACGCATAACACACACACAGGGACACGCAGGGACATACAGACGCATAACACACACACAGGGACACGCATTGACATACAGACGCATAACACACACACACAGGGACGCGCATTGACATACAGACGCATAACACACACACACAGGGACACGCAGGGACACGCAGGACATACAGACGCATAACACAAATACAGGGACACGCAGGACATACAGACGTATAACACACACAAAGGGACACACAGGACATACAGACGCATAACACACACACACACACAGGGACACGCAGGGACATACAGACGCATAACACACACACAGGGACACATAGATGCATAACACACACACAGGGACATACAGACGCATAACACTCACACACACAGGGACACACAGACGCATAACACACAGGGACACGCATGGACATACAGACGCATAACACACACACACAGGGACACACAGACACGAACACACACACACACACACACAGGGACATACAGACGCATAACGCACACACAGGGACACGCAGACGCAAAACACACACACACAAGGACACACAGACGCATGACACACACACAGGGACACACAGGGACACACAGACGCATAACACACACACAGGGACACACAGACGCATAACACACACATAGGGACAAGCAGGGACACACAGACGCATAACACACACACACACAGGGACACGCATTGACATACAGACGCATAACACACATACAGGGACACGCAGGACATACAGACGCATAACACACACACAGGGACATGCAGGACATACAGACGCATAACAGACACACAGGGACACACAGGACATACAGACGCATAACACACACACACACACAGGGACACACAGACGCATAACACACAGGGACACGCATGGACATACAGACGCATAACACACACAGGGATATACAGACGCATAACACACACACACAGGGACACACAGACACATAACACACACTCAGGGACACACAAACGCATAACACACACACAGGGACACACATACGCATAACACACACACACACACACACAGGGACACACAGACGCATAACACACACACAGGGACATACATATGCATAACACACACACAGGGACACACAAACGCATAACACACACACAGGGACACACATACGCATAACACACACACACACACACACACACAGGGACACACAGACGCATAACACACACACAGGGACATACATATGCATAACACACACACAGGGACAGGCAGGGACACGCCGGGACATACAGACACATAACACACACACAGGGACACGCAGGGACATACAGACGCATAACACACACACAGGGACATACAGACGCATAACACACACACAGGGACACACAGACGCATAACACACACACACAGGGACATACAGACGCATAACACACACACACAGGGACACACAGACGCATAACACACAGGGACACGCACGGACATACAGACGCATAACACACACACACAGGGACACACAGACACGCACACACACACACACACACAGGGACATACAGACGCATAACGCACACACAGGGACACGCAGACGCAAAACACACACACACAAGGACACACAGACGCATGACACACACACAGGGACACACAGGGACACACAGGGACACACAGACGCATAACACACACATAGGGACAAGCAGGGACATACAGACGCATAACCCACACACAGACGCATAACACACACATAGGGACACAGAGACGCATAACACACAGGGACACGCACGGACACACAGACGCATATCACACAGGGACACGCACGGACACACAGATGCATATCACACACACAGGGACACGCAGGGACACACAGACGCATAACACACACACAGGGACACGCAGGGACACACAGACGCATAACACACACACAGGGACACGCAGGGACACACAGACGCATAACACACACACAGGGACACGCAGGGACACACAGACGCATAACACACACACAGGGACACACAGACGCATAACACACACACACAGGGACATACAGACGCATAACACACACACACAGGGACACACAGACGCATAACACACAGGGACACGCACGGACATACAGACGCATAACACACACACACAGGGACACACAGACACGCACACACACACACACACACAGGGACATACAGACGCATAACGCACACACAGGGACACGCAGACGCAAAACACACACACACAAGGACACACAGACGCATGACACACACACAGGGACACACAGGGACACACAGGGACACACAGACGCATAACACACACATAGGGACAAGCAGGGACATACAGACGCATAACCCACACACAGACGCATAACACACACATAGGGACACAGAGACGCATAACACACAGGGACACGCACGGACACACAGACGCATATCACACAGGGACACGCACGGACACACAGATGCATATCACACACACAGGGACACGCAGGGACACACAGACGCATAACACACACACAGGGACACGCAGGGACACACAGACGCATAACACACACACAGGGACACGCAGGGACACACAGACGCATAACACACACACAGGGACACGCAGGGACACACAGACGCATAACACACACACAGGGACACGCAGGGACACACAACACACACTCAGGGACACACAAACGCATAACAAACACACAGGGACACACATACGCATAACACACACACACACACACACAGGGACACACAGATGCATAACACACACACAGGGACATACAGACGCATAACACACACACAGGAACATACAGATGGATAACACACACACAGGGACACACAGGGACATACAGACGCATAACACACACACAGGGACACGCAGGGACACGCCGGGACATACAGACACATAACACACACACAGGGACACGCAGGGACACACAGACGCATAACACACACACAGGGACACGCAGGGACACACAGACGCATAACACACACACAGGGACACGCAGGGACACACAGACGCATAACACACACACAGGGACATACAGACGCATAACACACACACAGGGACACACAGATGCATAGCACACACAGGGACACACAGACGCATAACACACACACAGGGACACGCAGGGACACACAGACGCATAACTCACACACAGGGACACGCAGGGACACATAGACGCATAACACACACACAGGGACACGCAGGGACACACAGACGCATAACACACACACAGGGACACGCAGGGATACACAGACGCATAACACACACACAGGGACACGCAGGGACACACAGACGCATAACACACACACAGGGACACGCAGGGACACACAGACGCATAACACACACACAGGGACACGCAGGGACACGCAGGGACGGACACACACACACACACACACACAAACACACACACACACAGATGCATAACACACACACAGGGACATACAGACGCATAACACAGACGCATAACACACACACACAGGGACACACAGATGCATAGCACACACACAGGGACATACAGACGCATAACACACACACACAGGGACACACAGACGCATAACACACACAGGGACACATAGATGCATAACACACACACAGGGACATACAGACGCATAACACACACATACAGACGCATAACACACACACAGGGACACAGAGACGCATAACACACAGGGACACGCACGGACACACAGACGCATATCACACAGGGACACGCACGGACACACAGATGCATATCACACACAGGGACACGCAGGGACACACAGACGCATAACACACACACAGGGACACGCAGGGACACACAGATGCATAACACACACACAGGGACATGCAGATACATACAGACGCATAACACACACACAGGGACACGCAGGGACACGCCGGGACATACAGACGCATAACACACACACAGGGACACGCAGGGACACACAGACGCATAACATACACACAGGGACGGACACACAGACGCATAACACACACACAGGGACACGCAGGGACACACAGACGCATAACACACACACAGGGACGGACACACACACACACACACACACACACACACACACAGTCTGAGCAGGGACTCCAAGACTTCCTTCTCCCCATACACTTCCTCCAACTCCTCCGGGGGGATCCCGAGGCGTTCCCAGGCCAGCCGAGAGACATAGTCTCTCCAGCGTGTCCTGGGTCTTCCCCGGGGCCTCTTCCCGGTGGGACATTCCTGAAACACCTCCCGAGGGAGGCGCCCAGGAGGCATCCGGAACAGATGCCCGAGCCACCTCAGCTGGCTCCTCTCGACGTGGAGGAGCAGCGGCTCTACTCCGAGCTCCCCCCGTGTGAGTTCCTCACCTTATCTCTAAAGGAGCGCCCAGCCACACGGCGGAGGAAACTCATTTCGACCGCTTGTATCCGCAATCTTGTTCTTTCGGTCATTACCCAAAACTTCATGACCAGAAGCGCTGCATCCCATTAGGCAAACCAGGCAATTGCCTGGGGCCCCAGGCCACTAGTGGGCCCCCGCGAAGCCGCCCGTGCGCTTAATATATGGTTTATTTCTGGTTGTGCTTACTGACACAGGATTACGTCATTTCTAAACTTCTTCATGTGCGCGATTTTCGACTACTGCCCCTAGTGGACGTTGTCGGTATAAGTTTCGTTTTTCGGCCTCATGCATTCAGTCAAGCACTTCCGGCTCCGGCAGTGCAGCTACTGACAAAAACATCCAGTTTTCTGCTTTGGGGTATCTTTGTCCGTAAATTTAATGTTATTCTGTGTTATAATGTTGTTCTACGTTTGCATATATAAACTTATGTCAAACTTAAGCTTAATCTGTACTTCCTTTGAATGTTGGTTGTTGCTAGCTGCTGTGTATGTAGCCTTGTCACATTTTAAGCTAGGCTATGTGTTCAGACCTTTATTTTCATTGCTCTTATATGTATCTGTTCATGTACAATTGATGTGAAGGTACATTTATAAGGTTTACATGTGTTTACATGTGTTTTTATGTGTTTGTTACAGTTTTACAAAATTCCAATTGTCAAAGAGACAAGTTGTGGGGAAAAGCGTCTTGAAAGACATTAAAGACAAGTCTTCGCTACATGGTCGTTGGACTCTCTTTTTTGGATGTTCGCTATCTGTCTAGCCCTGGTAGTGACACCACAGTGAGGACAGAATATACCTCGAAGATTTTTTGTGAACACTGGTCGGTAGGGCCCCCTAAGAATTTCTGCCTAGGGCCCCCACACTCCCTAGAATCGCCCCTGCTCATGACCATAGGTGAGGGTAGGAACGTAGACCGACCAGTAAATTGAGAGCTTTGCCTTTCGACTCAGCTCCCTCTTTACCACAACGGTCCGCCTGTCGATCTCACGCTCCATCCTTCCCTCACTCGTGAACAAGACCCCGAGATACTTGAGCTCCTCCACTTGGGGAGGACACCCCACCCACCTGAAGGGGGCAAGCCACCTTTTTCCGGTCGAGAACCATGTCCTCGGATTTGGAGGTGCTGATTCTCATCCCAGCCGCTTCACACTCGGCTGCAAACTGTCCCAGTGCATGCTGCAGGTCCGGGTTTGATGGAGCCATCAGGACAACATCGTTTGCAAACAGCAGAGATGGAATCCTGTGGTCCCCAAACCGGACACCCTCCGACCCCTGACTGCGCCTAGAAATTCTGTCCATAAAAATTATGAACAGAACCGGTGACAAAGGGCAGCCCTGGCGGAGTCCAACATGCAAGGTCTGACTTACTGCCGGCAATGCGAACACAGCTCCTGCTCCGGTCATACAGGGACCGGACAGCCCTGAGCAAAGGGCCCCGGAGCACCCCCCAAAGGACACCCGAGGGACACAGTCGAAAGCCTTCTCCAGATCCACAAAGCACATGTGGACCGGTTGGGCAAACTCCCATGAACCCTCGAGCACCCGATGGAGGGTATAGAGCTGGTCCAGTGTTCCACGACCGGGACGAAAACCACTCTGCTCCTCCTGAATCCTAGGTTCGACTATCGGTCGGATTCTCCTCTCCAGTACCTTGGAATAGACCTTACCCGGGAGGCTGAGGAGTGTGATCCCTCTGTAGTTGGAACACACCCTCCGGTCCCCCTTCTTGAACAGAGGGACCACCAGCCCGGTCTGCCAGACCAGAGGCACGGTCCCCAACCTCCCCTGGGACATGGGAGAAGCTCTCCCAGAGGTGCGAGTTGAATACCCTACTGACAGAGGGCTCCACTAGACGTTCCCAACAGACCCTCACAATGCGTTTGGGTCTGCCAAGTCTGTCCGGCTTCCTCCTCCGCCAGCGGATCCAACTCACCACCAGGTGATCAGTTGACAGCTCTGCCCCTCTCTTTACCCGAGTGTCCAAGACACGCGGCCGGAGGTCAGATGACACGACAACAAAGTCGATTATTGACGTCCGGCCTAGGGTGTCCTGGTGCCACGTGCACTGATGGACACCCTTGTGCTTGAACATGGTGTTTGTTATGGACAATCTGTGGCTAGCACAGAAGTCCAATAACTGAACACCGCTTGGGTTCAGATTGGGGAAGCCGTTCTTCCCGATCACCCCTCTCCAGGTGTCACTGTCATTGCCCACGTGGGCGTTGAAGTCCCCCAGTAGAACAACGGAGTCCCCGGTCGGTGCACTGTCCAGTACCCCTCCCAAGGACTCCTAGAAGGCCGGGTACTCTGCACTGCTGTTCGGCCCGTAGGCCGCCACAACAGCGAGAGATCTGTCCCCCACCCGAAGGCGGAGGGACGTGACCCTCTCGTTCACCGGGATAAACTCCAACACGTGGCGGCTGAGCTGAGGGGCTATAAGCAAGCCCACACCAGCCCGCCGCCTCTCCCCGCGGGCAACACCAGAGAAGTGGAGCGCCCAGCCCCTCTCGAGGAGATGGGTTCCAGAGCCCAAACTGTGCGTCGGTATCGCTCAACCTCCCGCACAATCTCAGGCTCTTTCCCCCCCAGCGAGGTGACGTTCCATGTCCCCAGAGTTAGTCTCTGTGTCTGGAGATCTGGTCGCCGAGGCCCCTGCCTTCGACTGCCGCCCAGATCTCTCTGCACCGGCCCCTTATGGATCCTCCTGCGGGTGGTGGGCCCGCGGGAGGGCGGCCCCACGTCGCTCTTTCGGGCTGTGCCCGGCCGGGCCCCGTGGGGTAAGACCCGGCCACCAGGCGCTCGCCATCGAGAACCCATCCCAGGCCTGGCTCCAGGATGGGGCCCCGGTGACGCCGATCCGGGCGACGTAAATGGCCTTGTTTGTGAACTTATATAAAATTATAAAAATAATCATAAAGGGCTTCTGAACCGATCTTTGTCTGACCCGTCACCTAGGACCTGTTTGCCTTGGGAGACCCTACCAGGGGCTTGAAGCCCCCGACAACATAGCTCCCGGGATCATTCGGAGAAACATTTCAGAGCTCCACATGTATCTATTGGAATCTTCATTTATGTAGAAATTAAATATTATGCATTGTCGTTATTAGACCTATAAGACCCTCGCAATACGATACGTATCCCGATACAGGGGTCGCGATACGATACGTATCCCGATACTTGTATGTCCCGATACAATTCCCTCATTACAATACGTATCCCGATACTTTTTTGTAAGAAAATGCATGAATTTTCATGTTTATCCACAAAGCTTATGCAAAGAACACATTCAAGTAAAGTTGCCAAACAATTGGCAAGGTCTGTGTAATGTGTGTGATGTGTGGTTGATGTTGTTTTGGTCTTAAAATCCCGTTTCTTCGGGTCGGGTCAGCTCGGGCTCGGCACTAAGCTAAGTAGCGCTAGTGCGGAAGTGGCCACGGCTAACGCTAAGCTAACAGGCGCTCAGCGGGGCCCTGTTGGATAGTTGTATTGTTTAACCGCTCGGTTTTATTGTTTAACCGTTCGGTTTATGTAGTGTAGAGTAGGAAAGATGTGTGTGATGTTGGTGTCAGGTTTGTGTCCGGTTTTTTGCCTCCGGTTCGGCTGTTGTGGTGGCCTCGGGGCTGTGTTAGCTCCGGGGCTAAAATGGCGGTCTCGGGGCTAAGTTAGCTCTGGGGCTGCGTTGAATTTGTATAAAATAAAGGGGTGAAAGGAATGAAATCAAGAATGGAAAAGGGAGGCGTGTAACAGTAGCGACGTTTCGAGCCAAAAGCTCTTCTTCAGGCCTGTGTACACGCTGGTGCACGGTGTGTGTCTGTCTCAGTAGTTCCGCGCTGTTTACCGCCCTCTACAGGAGGGAGCTTCTAAACGGCTGCCCAGACAATTTTTAATAAATTAACGTTATTGAAAAGTATCGATACGGCGACTCCGTATCCGGAGCCCGTGACGATATATCGCCGTATCAATATTTTGAACACAGCCCTAGTTGCTATAGCTATTAGCCTTTAAACATGCTCTTGAGTACATTTTGTTTGGCAACTCATGCTTTAGAACTAAAAAATAGTTTAGAACAAACAAAATTACCTTTGGATCTCTGCAGTTTCCCATGGGACTTACTATGTTCTTCCCTCTGCAGCCTGTAGATGGCACTACCACTCACAGTGTAAGAGAGGTCTTGCTGAATGTTGTGAAATGTTTCTCACTTCAGGGTCTCAGTCCACAGTTGTACTGATCCTGATGAGTCTGGACATAAAAACAGCAGAAAAGATTCTTAAAGCCACGTCAGAGCTACGCCAGTTATCATGGAGCAAGAGAAATCGGAGAGAATTTTCTAACCAGGATTCCTCAAACTTGCGTGAATGAAGCTAAATGCTACTCCAGGTGTGTTTTTGATGAGGAAACAATGTTTGTTCAACAAAATGTTTGCACATGGTTGAAAGATTAAAAAAGGCAGTTTTGCATAATATGTGTCCTTTAAATAATCCCAAATAAGTACAGATAAGTGGGTGGAGATAGGGGGGAGGTGCAAATAGGACATTTCTGAGCACTGGAGCCTCAGTTACAAGCCAAAACAAGATTTATCAAGCATGCAAAATACAACTTTAAGCAAACTAATGATGAGGAAAGAGTGTTGTAACAAGTTAAACGCTCAATGAAAATCTTATTATACAAATGGAAATAATCTTTTTACTTGTCAACCAGTGGAAAACTTTTGTCGCTGACAAGTCAACTCCTAAAATCATTGTTAGTTACAACCCTGCTCACACAGAGACATCCAGATGGATAATAGACACTAATTCTTATTGTTCATGACCTGTAATAACCCTGTGGAAAAGTCTCTCAGTTTGAACATTGAGCTGCATTAGAAAAGTACTCAAAATATCACCAAAATTACATGTCACCTGAGGGACCTGATCACTATTCGTAAGTTTTAAATTTGTAAACATTACAAAATCAGTGTAAAATCAATGTTGAATCTGGTGTAAAGAATAAGTAATGTTCATTACATGTTTAAGAATCGCACACACAAAGAGACACACAACCTTGTTGTGTTGTGTTGATATCAAAATGAAATCTGGGTTTTTTTGGATCATAGACGATCAAATTGAACTAGGTTCTTTTGGTGCATATGGAGAATGTGTGAGTTTACTTTACATTGGTATGTGTCAATACTAGCAGCTACAGACAAGGCCCTTATTCAGCCCGGCTCTTTAAAGTGTGACGGCTGAGAGGCTCTAAGTGCAATACTTCCGCTCGTTTACCGGGAAAACATCGCTGGCTTGTAGAGCAGTCCTACAGCAGCATGAAATGGGGAGAGAGGGTGGAGTGAGGCATTCGACAAATGCTTGTGGATTCAAACACACAACGCGAAGGTGGAACTATACGTGCCTTACACCTCTACTTCACAGACGAGCAGCATTTTTTCATTGGTTTGTATCCAGTGTTCCAGTTGAGGGGGAAAACATTTCCTTCTCTTTTAAAATGGGAATTTAAACTGGTTTCCTCACCTTTTTAAGTGGGTCCCTCAATAACAAATGATATATCAATTTCGAGGTCAAATCGGCCCTATGAAAATCCAGCAGAGGGCCTTTTGCTGCTTGTTTTGTCTGCTCAATGATGAGGAACATGCCACTCCCAAAAAAAACTTTTTGTTCCCTTATCTTTAGGTTGATTAATAAACTCCTGGTGCTTTCTTATCAAAGTATTGAATTAGAAGGCTTATTTTTTCATCAACATGTTTACTATCCACAATAGCTGTCACCAAATTGCCAGCTCAGGGGTCTTATTCAAAATACTGATACAAAGCAGTTTCCATTATACATTTACCCCATATTACACAACAACCATTAAACTACTCTAAAATATATTTCACAACAGTTACCTAGCAACCATATTGTTGTCACAATCCATATACATTGCACCATAGTTATGATTTGACAAAGAGCCGATGACACGTTTATTTTGTTAAATGATTGTTTAGATTGTCAGTCATTTAAATTGTTTGCATTCCTGATGGAATGTGGCTTATTGATGACAGGTAGAGGGATTCTGCTTTAGAACTCAGCTCTTCTTCTTGTAATTTTATTTTAAGTAAAATAAATAACTTTTAATTTTCTTCATTTACCACATGTTCTGTCTCAAACTAATGTAATTTGGGGAAACAGGATGACCTGTCACATCCCCTGAGCCACCAGAATAGAACATGGAGCCTCACAAAGTGGGTCATTTAACATACTTACATTGAAACTTGAAGTATCTTTTGAAAGCAAATGACAGAAAGTCAGTGTGGTCCAGAGCAGTCCCGGTTTGACCCCCTCGTGTCCCCGTCTGGTGCCCGGAGACGGTAGTCTTTAAGACCCAGTGGAGTTGGAGGGAAGCCCCGCGGCTTCAGTTGTCTCCGTACTCGGAGTGTTTCCAGTTATTTGTGCGGAGGCGCTGCTGTAGCCATTTCGCCACACGGTACAGGCCGGTCCGTACCTCCCGCTGAACGTGCTCACGGGAAACACGGGAAAGCGGCTTTGACGACAGAACGGACGCACTCTCGCGGGAGCCTTCGCCGGGAACACTCCGACCTCCTCCGCCGCGGAAAACAGTGTAGCTTCGGGAGCAGAGAACACAAACTTCGGGTTCCCATGTGGAAGGCAGCGGCGTGAGGAGACGCGACACACCGACCGCCTGTGCTTCTTCTGCGGGCGCCTCCAACCTTTCTCTCTGGTCAGGCTTCTCCGTCGGACGCTCTTCTATGAGACCCTCGCTCGGTTTTGGGGGAAGTTTGCGTGTTTGGCGGGTCGGCGGCGGCGGAGGAGTGGAAGAGTCGGTGTAAAAGTAGCGGGGGAAGATGGTTTGCGCTTGGGGAAGGAGCTTACTGTGCGTCCTGGCTGTTTGTCTGGGCTTCGTTTCCCCGCCATGCAAAGCCCGGATTTACACCAACCATTGGGCTGTCAGGATACCGGGGGGAGCCGAGGTGGCCGACAGGATCGCCGAAAAGTACGGCTACAGTAACATGGGGCAGGTAAGAGTTTCATCCACAACTTCAGTGCTCAGTCCACTTTTCCGAGCTCTCTGCGTTTCCCCTCTAAATGTTTGTCCGACCTTTCACCTGGACATTGTGGTCTCTGCCGGAGCAAAAGTCCACAACAGGTGTCAAGCTGTGCAAATCTCGGCACAATGTTAAAAGTCGGCAAAATCTAATGCTAAGAAATGAGGCTATAAACGCCCACTGAGGGAGAAAAGGACATCTTCAATTTAGAGATATCAATCTGACACTTCTTCTGTACTTTACTTGCATAAATATAAGAATACCACATGTGTTTTATCACGCAAACAGAGGGTATTTTTAAAATGTTTTTTGTGTTAAAATTTACTTGCTCTTGTACGTAAAAATTCAAATTTCATCTTCATCCTTTTGTACAATCGGTCAAAATCTTATTGTAAAGTTTGGTGTGTGTGTAAGAGCTGATATTTATGTTGAAGTGAAAAATAACGTCATTTGAAGTTATAATGTAACTTACAAGGTAATTAAAGGAAATAAGAAACTAATACTTTGCTTCAGATTGGACAATTTTATTTGCACGTGCAAGCTATTCTGAGAGAATAATTTGACCCAAAAACATGGATTTTTTTTTTTAATGTCATCCAAATCTGACCATACATCTATACAGAATCATCACAAGTATTATGTAAAATAGTTTTGTTACTTCAGGTGTAGCGGTTTCATATGAAGTTGCATAAGTCCAAGCAACCGGTGACTTTGAAATGGTGAACTATTAAAGCCCCACCTGTTCTCTGTGTATGTTCGGTTGTAAAATCATAGAATAATCAGTTCTGTCTCTGGTCTTGTATGTGGTGAGACACATCAAAGCGGAGCCACAACAAGCGCTCAGTCTGGACTTCAGTCAGGGGCCAACCACATGAGAAAGAGCCTGTGTGGCCTGGAAATGAGCACGGGCCATAAAACCACTTTATGTTCATGGCGTAATATAACGCTGAACGATGACACATTTTCTGATAATTGTTGTGATTTGGTTTTGCTGCCTGAATATTTCCATGGCGATGTTATTGCTTTGCCTGTATTGTCCCACAGTTTGTAATGAAACTAACGCAATACTTTCTGCTCTTACTAAATTGGAAAGAACATACAACTTACTGTGAGTGGGGTCGCTTCTCTGCAGCTCCGACCTGCAGCTCGGTCTTGTGGAAACACCTGCTTGTCTTCACGGTGATAGAAAAGTTGAATTATAATCGTTTTGTAGTTTCGACCTCTGCGATCACGTTCTGAAATGCATGAGTTGTAATTCCTTTCACGGGGAGTTCACACCGTGGCGTCCAGAGCGTCCAGTTTACAATCCCTCGCTGTGTAATATTCGTGCGTCCAGGGTATCAGACGCCGGAGAGTGATGTACCTATATATTTCAATATCCGGAAGGACCAGAACAAACCCTGCTCCGGCAAAATGGATGATGAATGAATTGTGGCTGTGTGTAAAGCAAATACCTTGGGAATGTGCGTTGGACACATTGGACGTGCAATCGGCTGGTCAGTTTTTATTTAATACAATTTTTTTTTTTCAGATTTGACCGTCGTGGTCTGAAAGCACCATTACTCCAAAGGTGTCCAAACCTTTTTGTGGTGGGCCGCATCTTACAACAAGGACAAATGCTGAACCGTGTCACCTTTTATTTAGGCTTGAAACCATAACTTATGTTCTGTCTCTTACAGAAAGTTAGTTTTTGAGCTTATACTAGAAGTGGATATTTAAAATAGCATTAAAAAGAACTACGTATGGTATTTGGGGCATTTCATGAGGGCGGACATAAATTTGTCTGAAAATTTACCAAATTTATTTTTTCGTTATCACGTAAGATTTATTGTCAAATCCTAACTGTTGTGTGTAAGTCATAAGGATTTGGCCCTTGTTTACTGTATGGTTGCTAGGTAACAGTGGAATTACCTCCACCTATGTCATATTTGCAACCCATCTCCAACCAGGCAGTAAAATCATAAACTTCACCAAAATTATCAAACTAGGGACGATTTTAGGTAAAATCTGAGAATAATAATAATTAAATCAAATGTAGTAGTGTAGTCTAACCTGTCATATGCACTTTAAGCACCTCAGCTTTTATCTGGCATTGCACTGATGTGTTACAGATTCAGGTCCCTCTTGAAACCGAGACATTAAGTTTCAGTAAGGAATGTATAAATGTTCATTAATCTGGCCCATCACAATCAAACTGACAGTGCTCTCTCAGATGGGGAGAATCTCTCTGCGCTCAAAGTGGCCATATCCGTCTGCAGGTGGATCACTGACTTCAGAGAGACCGGAGACATTGTGTGCGACTAGGGAAGCCTGCCTGGGACACTCGGACCATCAGTCTCTCTCCTCTCTTTCCTCTGGCTTCTCACTGTACATCAACTGCTACTGCTGCACCTCCAGCCACAACTTCGTAACACTTGTCAAGTTTACGGATTACACCACCCTTGCCGGGCTCATCTCAAACAGCAATGAGTCTGCCTACAGGAGGGCGGTGGACCAACTGGTGTCCTGGTGCAGTGGCAACAACGCCCAGAAGACAGTGTAGTTGATCGTGGACTTACGGAGTCACAGCCTCTCTGCCCCCCGCACGCCCTGACAGACTCCTTCCAATTTCTCGACACCACCGTCGATCTGTACCTCAAGTGGGTGCCCACCATCACCTCCCTCATCAGTCAGGTCCAGCAGAGCATATACTTCCTGCTGCAGCTGAGGAAAGCCGAGCTGCCTGCGCAGATGATGGTGCCTCACCACCTCCATCACCATGTGGTATGCTGAGGCAACTTCTAGGGACGGACACAGACTGCAGCACTGCATTGTGCACTCTGATGAAAAGGTGACCATCTCTTCAGCACCTGTGCGATCGAGATCTCCAGCACCCTGTGCGATCGAGATCTCCAGCACCCTGTGCGATCGAGATCTCCAGCACCCTGTGCGATCGAGATCTCCAGCACCCTGTGCGATCGAGATCTCCAGCACCCTGTGCGATCGAGATCTCCAGCACCCTGTGCGATCGAGATCTCCAGCACCCTGTGCGATCGAGATCTCCAGCACCCTGTGCGATCGAGATCTCCAGCACCCTGTGCGATCGAGATCTCCAGCACCTGTGCATTTTATTGTTAAAAAGTGCATAAACAAGCTTGTGTTTTCATACTCTGTTCGACCCCACACAGTCTAGTGTCTTTACTTGCCTATGTGGGCCGTTTATGCTCTTTCTTGGCCCTGTGTGGTGCAGCGTTGGGGGGGCATTCTGACAGGTTGTTGTGGGGTAGCCTTGTCAACAGCTATTGGAAGCCCCTGTCCAGCCTGGTCCAACCCGCCCACCTACTCTACTCCCTGTAGAGCAGCTCTAATGGTCCTCTTTCACGGGAACTAATGTGTGGAGTTCCCCCGCCCCAGAGGAATTCCCTGCACCCCACTGTCGCCCTCATTTCCATCTCAATATGTGGCCCTCGTTGGACTTTGACACCTCATAGACAAGAGTTTTATTTCACTTCCTGGTTTGGGGTCAGATCAGATCCATTCTCATGGTAGCAATAACAGCACAGCCTGGTTTCCCAATGTGAACTTTGACATGACTTTATAAACCAGCCCACGCCCTTCTTGAAGTCTATCAAAATGATTGAGCCAAGTTTTGAATATTTTTAAATGGCTAAATGAATACTATTTAGTTGCGATTGTGTATAGATTGTGATTGTAGAATTCAGTTTTCTTTTTTAAATACTCCCAGGAGCTTTAACATTTGAGAGAAGACTAAATAATAAAAGTAGTATCAGTATCAAGTAGTGCAAGAATTGTATTATTGTTTGCAGAGGACATGTGAAACCTACAAAATGTCAGTCTGCAGTTATTCAAACCAAGGGGATTCCAACACAAATTATATGATAAATCTTGTATCCCTCACATTTGGGTTAGATCTGTTGGTCTAGAAATAAGACGGGGGATGGGTGAGTGAGAAATGCTGCAAAAAGACAATATATTTGCAAAGATAGAGCAGACAGACGCAGGGAGCGGAGAGGAAAATGAGAGGACAGAGGCTGGAGAAGCCTTGGCGTGGATTGCGAGAGCTCCTCATTGGGGAGTTTTGACTAATCCTCTTAACCGTGAAGCCCCCTTCCCAGACACAGACACTGGCCCAAATTGAGTCTACATCAGCTGACAAGTCCCAGCCTTGAATTCTTCCACAGGGTCCAGAATACATGCACAAAATGGATCTTATTTAGAGGGCCCATCTGAAGTAGACTGGTCCAAAGTATAGCCTGAGGACCAAATCCGGCTCTCTGACCAGTTTTTGTTGGCCTTCAGACCTTTTGGCCATTAGCTAAAACATGTTGCAACCTGTTGTTGTCCGTTTCCAGTCTTTATTAAGTGTAATGATAATCCATAGCATCTGTGACTGGTCTGACGCATGATGTTTTTGGTGGTCAGCAGCTCTAGTCTGTATGTTCCCAGATCCACAGTACGTTTTATGCACTAATGCTGTATTAGGCACTGCCTCTTCTATCAAAGACCAGCATATGGCACTCATATTCAGAGGCCTCAGAGGCCTGAAATCCATCCAACTCTTCTAGTTCTGTTTCAAACACACATGTGAGTTCCAACCACACATTTAAACTAACTATTATAAATACATGCCTTTGTCTCGGATTGTATGAACATGTTTTTAGAGGTCTAAACTACAAGGTTTGCAGCTTTTACGTAGAAGTCTAAGGCTAATTGTAACCTCTTACCACTGATTTGATTGTGATTAAACTTCCGGCCCTAGTTTTGATCCCTGACACGTTTTACTTGGTACTTTCTGCAGGTGCAGTGTTCCTTCTCTTAGTTTGGCTCAGGTGTGAACTGCATAGGGGCATTGTGTTACAAAACTGTGTGAAACTGTCAATATAGAATGTTAAGAATACCTTTCAGGGAAAAAAAAGAGGATGATTTATTTAGTGTCTCTCCGGGGCGTAAAGCTCTCCCTGTGGGTGCTGAGTGGAGGGTGGCTGCTCGTTTGATTACATAGACTGAGGCAGGTGACATGTTGAGACCTGTTGAAGAGATGAAAGGCATTTGTTTATGAATGCAGCCTTATGATGCCAGCTCATGTGCGCCAATTCCACAGCGGTGATTTCAGACTTGGCGTTTCCTTGTTCATCTTTAGCTAAAGAAGCCTCTGTAGCACACGATCAGTGACAGGTCACATGACCCCTTCATGCCTTAACAGTGGTCTTTATCAATTATTCAGAGCCCACACCTTCGGCAGCTGCTGTTTAAGGTCGTCTAAGGGTTCATCCAGTGCTTCACCTGAAAACCAACATTCCTCTTCATTCACATGGCCCAGTTGGTGTGAACTAGAGATGCATCGATCCAGCTCTTTCATATGATGGCAAAACTTCTGTTTTACTTTTTTTTTTACCAAATATTACTCAATATCAACCAACACCAGCGCACTCATTCAAAATGTATGTTTAAAAAAAAAAAAAGACATGCAAGATTTACTTTTGAGCTCTTAAATATGTTATAACATCGTCCCTGCAGATTGGAGATTTAATTTACTTAATTCCCTTTTGTCGGTGTAATCCCTCATTCGTCCAGGCGTGTTCCATAGTAGAAAAAGCTTCAGTTGTAGTCATCTGGACTCAGTTAGAAAAAAAATAGACGTTTCGACTCTCATCCAAGAGTCATTGTCAATAAGTTATTGACAATGACTCTTGGATGAGAGTCGAAACGTCTGTTTTTTTTCTAACTGAGTCCAGATGACTACAACTGAAGCTTTTTCTACTATTAATTCCCTTTTTGTTTCATTATTCCTGTTAACAAGGTTGTCATCTCTGAGTGCTCAGAATAACACTTTAATTTTACCCGCACAGTTGCAAAACAGAAAATAAGTTTTAGAGATGGGTCTCATTAAGGATTTATCAATATTCACATTCATAGCCATGTGACAAACACAAAGTAAGCAAAAATATACAATAAAACCACAAACGCTTGCTGTGAAAAAGATGCGTCATCTTGGACGCAACTTTCTGTCGGTTCTGCTGTTGTAATTTTGGACTTTACAAAAATGAATTTACGGTAATTGCTGACAGCAGAATGTGCTCCAGAGCCTCAACACTGCCCTGGAAATGCTGTGTGTTTTAAAAGTGTGTTTTCCAAACTTTTTAAGTTAGAATATGTAAAATAAGTACAATTTCAAAGGTGCCATCAGCATTTTAAAAGCCAATGCTACAATAACACTATCATTAATCACTTCACACCCAGTGATGGTAAGCTACTATTGTAGCCAAAGGGCTACCCTGTGGTAGACTGACGAAGCGAGGCTGCCAATCTGTGCCATCTGCCCCTTCGACCACTATCAACCATTCACGCACACGCTGCTTTCATACTAGAATTTTTTGTCATCAAGGCCGATTTAAGAAAATAATAATAATCAGGCACTACTTGACTGGTTATTGGAAATGACCCATGGAAGGACCCCTCCTTGGCTTCCACACTGCACAGTAGAGCCAGTAGAGCGGCAGAGGTGCCGAAGAAGTCTTTGCTCGATGTACATGTTTTGGCGAATAGACTGTAAGGATAATTTCGCCCTCCAAATTTATGCCAAAGTTTACAGTACGTTATTGTAAAACGAAAGATTGTCTCATTACAATACTTCTACTGTACTTTTTTGGACTTTAAACAGCTACTTTTTTCCCATGCTTTGAACTCTGCAGCCCAATCAACGGTGCGTCTAATTTATAGATTTTACTTGCTAACAGCCACAAGGGGGCACTCTAGCAGGAAGTGCAAGCGTTTTTCAAACTGTAGAAGAAGAAGTCAATGGGCAGTGGAAGCTGCGTTTTGTTACAATTTGACTCGTCACGGATATTCACGGATAAATGAGTCTAATGAGGAAGTGAATCTAGACACAGTTAAGACACACGCGGAACATGGACAAGCGATATACGGCGGGCTGCAGTTTAGAACCTGCCACAGTGAAATGAGACTTTCTTTCTGTGGGTGGCCCCCAGTTCAAAAGACAACCGACGTGTCACTATTGTGACAGGTGCGGCCTGTATATATGTACAATTTCTATTTTCGTAATTTTTTTATGCTAGGCTGTATTGCCCGAAAAGATCGATAACTCTAACTTCTAAGTTAAATCTTGGGCATGTGATGCTCGCAGCACAAGATGGCAACAGGAATGCACTTGGTTTGGTTGTGCTGGTTTGTTAAAAGGTAGTTCAAACATTTCCTAATGTACGTAATAGTTGAAATCCAAAACGGTAAGAAAATCGGCCTTGAAAATCGGCATCGGCCAGAGAAAAAAACATATCTTTCAACCTCTATATTAAATGATACAAATATATATATATATATATATATATTCAGTGATGCAAAAATAATTTAATCTCTTTGAGTGAGTTGTAAAGCCTTGCTGTGCGTGTGTGTTTTTCAGATTGGGGATCTCAAAGACCATTATCATTTCTTCCACAGTCGAACCATCAAGAGGTCCACATTGTCCAGCAGGGGGCGACACAGCTTCATCTCCATGGAGCCAAAGGTAAATTAGTTTTACTGCTATTGTCATTGTAGAGTTTAGTTCGGTCCCAAAAAAATCCAGCCCAACATGGCCCGAGCCCATGATTTATTGTCCAAACTAGGGCTGTTGCTATCGATTATTTTAGTTATTGAATAATATTTCGATTGGTTTCTTCAATTAATTGACACTTAAATGGTTTACACTCTGCGATAAGTTGGCCACTGTCCAGGGTGTACCCCGCCTAAGGCCCGAAGTCACTAGGATAGGCTCCAGTCACCCGCGACCCCGAAAGGGACCAAGCGGTAGAAAATGGATGGATGGATGGATGGTTTACACTCCGTAAACCATTTAAAGGCGTAATGGACGATTTTTTGGCGCAACATCTTAGTCTCATTTCCTCGTGGCGTGGACTGCCGATTAGTCCTGCCACGTATCAATCATAGGATGCACCTACTGCACAGCTGCAGCCTCATTCTGGCTCGTCCCCTGGAGAGCAGCATGTTTCCCTGTGTCTAAGCACATGGATCTATCATAATATAGTTCCCTCAGTGTACAGGACAAAATTAAGACGGAGAAAGACAGTTCGAGCTGGCTCAGAAGAGGCGGAAATCTATGGGAGACAAGAGATGCGATGTGATCTGTCGCACTAATAAACAAACGCACGTGTGGCTGTGAGGCTTTTCTCTGCTTCCGTAGCATGCGCTCTTCCGCTTGAGGTCTCAAATTGGCGAAAAATCCTCCATTATTCCTTTAAAAGCATATTAAATATTTTTTAATAAGCATTATAGTTCATAGTAATTAACAAATAAGGCTCTGCTTAAAATAACATTTTATTCCTGATTTCATGCATGTCCCCCATTTCACTTCAGTCCAAATGGCCACAATGTGGATCTGCCGTATTTCAGTCTCTTTTGATATTGCGTGTTGAAGCCATGGAAAGAGCTCCATGTCTGTCTTCTACAGTAACTTCACAACTAGAAAAATAGAAACAAAATGTATTTAATTGTTCTTTATATATAAAAGACTAGTTGACTTGTCAACAGACCCTATTGTGAATCTGCGCAACAGATACAGTAGCTATGAATCAATTAATTTAATTTGAAATAAGAAACTTGTTTGTAAAACTTTGTTCCATGTGTTGGTTTACCTTTTGTTATTTTGAGCTGTAACTCTGCAGCTGTTGTGATGATTCTTCACAGAGGTCGAGTCATTTTACAGCATTAGCTCCGTGTGCCGTTCACTTTAGCTTCCGTGAGTTCGCCCCGTCATAGTGGACTTTCTCTTTCATACTTTCGGTTGTCTGTGCTCTTGCACACAACAAAGCAGTAGTAAGTAGTTCTGTGCGCTCCACACTCCACGGATTCATGCAGTTTTAATAATATACAAATTAAACAAATAATCGAGGCAATCATATAATAATTGACCCTTTAAAAAAAATCAAATTACCCGATTTATTCGATTAAAGTTTGACCGGGGCCAGCACACCCATAGAAATGGAGTTACATTAAGTTAACTGAGTTTATACGTTCAATGCAGCATTTTATTGGCAGAATAACACATTCTGATTGGGCTTCATGTCTTTCAAGTGCTAGAAGCACTTTGTCCGCTTTGAACTACGTTCTCTCTCTCCGTCTCTCCACTCTTCTCGAACTGTGTGACACCTCCTGTGTATGCAACACCTTATTTCATTCACGCTCCTTCTCTTCTCATAATACATATTTGCCCACTTTATTAACTTGAGAGGAATAGAACGCAATTGTCGCTGTGCTCTGAAGCCTCTGCCACTCATTAGTGAGAGTGTACGTGGCTCTGCAGCCTAGACCTGAGCCCGGACCCTGAGCCCGGACCCTGAGCCCGGACCCTGAGCCCGGACCCTGAGCCCGGACCCTGAGCCCGGACCCTGAGCCCGGACCCTGAGCCCGGACCCTGAGCCCGGACCCTGAGCCCGGACCCTGAGCCCGGACCCTGAGCCCGGGCCTACACTCTACATTGTCAATCAAGTCAAAACATATGCGGATACATTTTCTGATTTTCTCCTATGGATGAGATCCATCTAAAGCACCAATAAGACTCTGCGCTTTATAATTTACAGTGAGAAAGGACAAGCATTCAGATATCAGGTACACGGTGCCCTTCGGTATTAAACGCCCATGGTTCAACATGGAAAAGAAAAGGATTACAGTTATTCTGATAAAACAGAACAAAACCTTGAGGGTAGAGTTTATTGGCTCAACATTTTCAGTGTGTCGAGCAGAGGGCATAAAATCTAAATTTGGTGACTGGAAGCTGGAAGAGGTTGCAGACCACTAGACTAGAGGCCTAACACTTGACCCAGAGTGCAGTTTGTCCTACAGTAACCCTGGCCTAGGCTCCAAACCCAGGCTGAATGATGAGCACCTATTGTCCTGTCGCTCTGAAGAGGTTGCAGGGAGGAGTTTCCATCTGCCTCATCCAGGGCCGGCCCAAGCCTTCAGGGGGCCCTGAGCGAAAACATTTTTGGGGGCCCCTCACCACGTCATGGGAATCAGTTTTATTGCCATTGTCAGTAAACAATTCACATATGGGAACTTTCTTCAACGCTAACAAAGCGCACCAAAACTCCAGGGCATCTGGAGTTTTAGTGCATCTATTCTCAACACCTCACGCTCAAATATTGATAACTTAAATCCCACAATGCAACTTGGTATTCCGCTGACATCACCTCTACTCCCTGTACAAATAACAGATTTTCAGACCTTTTTTGGGTCTTCTGGTGCATTTTAATGTGGTCCAGCCGGCTAAAGTAAGAGTAAAATGTTGAGGTTGTAATGCTATAAAATGATGATGTGATGAAACTGTGCCAGGAGAAAATGACTAAAGCCAGTTATTAATACAATAGTGTACTTAATTACTCAATACAATATTGGCTATGAAAAATAATTATGGTCAAATTGATTCATTTTAACTGAAAATGTAAAAGTAATAGTTATCCTTACTAATTTATCTTTTACAGCTCCCAACTGTTCCTTCTTGCCAAAGTGACAAAACAAGTTATATTAAATTAAACAAATGGCATAAGCATTGCTTGATTAACAATTAACACTGATAAAACAGTGCAAACATGTTATTCCCAGAGAATGAACAGAACGAGAAGTGAAGGTCCAAACCTAGCTATAGTGAAGAGACTGCGTTTCTGCAACTTTGCCACTTTTGTATAAAAATATATAGTATTATTCTATAACAGACGCAATCATAATATGTCTGGTTATTTTTCACTATCAATTTATTATAATTTATAACAAATAGTCTAACGATGCTTTTTAAATAAATTGAAATGTATTATTGCTCCATTAGAAGTTAATTACAATATAAATGTTTGTTCTGATCAGAACATCACACACTGGACTCCTGCATGAAACAATGCTGTGATGTGATTGGCTGATGGACCTGACATGCATAAACCTTTACGTTCCTCTTATTGCACTTTAAGAAGTCAAAGTAAAACAGACATCACGAGTCACGATTGATCTCACACATGGTGATGTGAGAGAGAGGGGACGCAAACTCAAACCCGCTCATCTCTGACTGAGGCTGCACAGGGGCCCGGGACAGGGGCCCGGGACAGGGCCGCACACTGTTCACTCCAAAGTCTCACGTCAGAGGTTCTGGACGAGACGGCGCTCGTCCGGACCGGATCTCCGCCTCTTAGTGACCGGGGCATAGACGCCCCTCACCGGCCTCACCTGCAGCTAACACTACCGGGCTGGTGTAAATGTTAAGCTCATTATCTTTCATTCAGACATATTATGCGCGGGGCAGAGCTCTCGTCGCCTCCAGTCTGAGCGAACTAACGTGACAGAATCGTGTTGTTTTAAACAGCAGCATTAACCGTCTCTTTGTAAGAGAAGTTCAATACCTGGAGAGTGTTGTTGAGTTTGCAGTTTCTTTACATCGTCAAGAAGTTTCTTCTTTAGTTTTTCGGCATCGGGGGGATATATTCCTCTGGATATGAGGGCCAAGCAGGGACCACGTTCTGTGTTTATGTTTTGCTCTCGTTCTGCTCGCGCACAATGAAGTTGCCCAATCAGCGCAGGTTTGGTGCCTTGGTTGCCAGATTGTCATTACAAATAAATGCGGTTTGTGCGTTATATGTTACCGCTGTGTGCGCTGCCGCGCCAGCAGCGCTACTACACTAGTGGCGCACGCTGCGCTTGCACTTCGCATAAGACGGGTTGCCAGATTGGGGGCCCTATTAAAGCCTCGGGGCCCTACGCGGCTGCTTAGTTCGCTTATAGGCTGGGCCGGCCCTGGCCTCATCCCAAATGGGCTGCAGCCCTCTGACTGTAAAAGGATTTCCACTTCAGCCTTTGTGCCGTCACGCTCCTGAACAAAACACAACAGTGGCTCCAGATTCCATCAAGCGTTTTTACCAGGTTATGGTTATGTGTTCAGTGCCCATCAGCCTCAAATATTACTTTCCCCTGTTGTGTGTATGTTGATTTTTATCATGGTGCTTTCTTACAGACAAATGCACATTACTAAGCATTTTTAAGCCTAACTGGAGCCAGCTGCAGAAGGAGAGGAATGATTGTATGCTTTTTAATGGACAGAAGGGGGCTGAGCATTTTTTTTTTGTCCAAATATGTTATAATAGTAGACCTATTGTTCTTCTACACGTACATATTTTGTTTGGTATAGTCTTTCCTTGAAATGAGTGAAAATGCCACACTCCAATGCATTTGCTTTAAACACACACAGAATATTAGAGCCGCTCCTCTCTGACTGCTGTGTTGAGCCTCAGCACCTGTGAGCACAACGGTCAGGGAGGAGCCCATGCAGCAGCGACAGGGTTCTCGCTGAGGGCTTTTGGCATGGCGGCCCGCCCTCAAAAGATACCGCCATGTATTAAGATAATCGTGAGGTGCGGGCATTTTAGGCTGCTGCTGTGCTCGCTCGCGCGTTCAGGCGCACCACTCCGCGGGCGCCGTGGTGCTGTTGGCTTGACCGTGCAGGCGGCCCATGCGAAAAGATCACACACCGCTACTTAGGAGGGGCGTATGGCGTAAATTAAGAACGCCTAGCGGCGTCTGGCATGAATTATGGGACTCGTTTACGGCGCACGGCGTAACGTTAGACGACGCACAGCGTTAAAAACGCTGCGTTATTTTGTAAAAGCGTCGGAAAATACGCAGCGATATGCCGCTCCTAAGTGGCGGAGTGTGATCATATAGGCTTTCAATAACGATTGCAAGCGCTTAAGTCGCGAGCGCAAATTTTTTAAGTACCTTTTTATTAGTGCCGCCTACGGCCCGCCATCCTCAAACCTTAGCCCAACGAGAACACTGAGCTTCACGTGTCTGTCTAATAAGGCTTTGCTCCCAAACGCCTCGGCCCACCCCAGCAGTCCTATAGAAGTCATTCACGTGACGTCACACGACCGCCCCTCACGCTCCTCCAGGCTCCTCCAGGCTCCCCCCGGCTCTTTTGGCCATGTTGTCCGTCCCCAGTGCGTGTCTACCTATACAAGCCCATTCTATACCGCAGTCTCTCTGCTTCGATTTACGACGAAACACGGTTCGAAGAGGCCCAAAACCTCATTAATGATATCACACGCTTTACTATAATCAACGCAACTCTGGACGGACAAGCTGGCGGCAACGAACGTATGACAAGGGGGCGGCAACGAACGTATGACAAGGGGGCGGCAACGAACGTATGACAAGGGGGCGGCAACGAACGTATGACAAGGGGGCGGCAACGAACGTATGACAAGGGGGCGGCAACGAACGTATGACAAGGGGGCGGCAACGAACGTATGACAAGGGGGCGGCAACGAACGTATGACAAGGGGGCGGCAACGAACGTATGACAAGGGGGCGGCAACGAACGTATGACAAGGGGGCGGCAACGAACGTATGACAAGGGGGCGGCAACGAACGTATGACAAGGGGGCGGCAACGAACGTATGACAAGGGGGCGGCAACGAACGTATGACAAGGGGGAGGCGCAACGTATGACAAGGGGGCGGCAACGTATGACAAGGGGGCGGCAACGTATGACAAGGGGGCGGCAACGTATGACAAGGGGGCGGCAACGTATGACAAGGGGGCGGCAACGTATGACAAGGGGGCGGCAACGTATGCGATCACGTGGTTTTGTGACGTCGGTGAATGAGCTCTATACTGACTGTGACAGAATCCCCCCTACCTCTGCTCTGTTCTACTCAATGCAAAACTCCCTCGTCTCATTCAGTGCTTCAGATTGCTTGATAAACCAGGATTTTTGGTTCAAGCTGCAAGAAAATATAAAGCAAATTAGGAAATGTGAAAAGGATTTGCAGTTTTAATTGTTTTTTCACCCCGCTGGAATGTGGAATGAAGTTGATTTTGAACATGAGACAGTGATCACTTTCCCGGCTCGCATAAGGCAAACGAACAAGTCCAAATACGAGGGGATCGAGGGATCGAGGCTCCATGGTCCGGACAAATATATTTAATGGTCCATATCCGTACTTTGAGGGACCCTGAGCCAGATCTACAGTTAAATTGTCCATTGAAGCTTGGTTTCCTCTGGAGTGTCATAACCAGATCAGGACTCAAGGTTTACATCGCTGTGCGTCCAGTGTCTGGATTTCTTGAATTATTGCTACTGTAAAGCTGTTATAACAAAAAAATTATAATGTAGCGTTTTAATAATAAACACAACATTGTAATGTACTCTTTCTGGACACGGTTCCAGCCTCATCTTTAATGTAGCGCTCTGAGCAGATCCGGTGTGCACAATGAAATAGTGCACTGTGGCTTCATGAGAGGGACACTTGTGCTGTGAACTCTTCCCCAGTTTTCTCTGGACTCTTGAGTGAGACCAAGCCACCTGCAGAGCCACAGAGATGTACTGAGAGCGTCTGAGAACGGACCAAGGAATGCTCACTACATTTACATGCACACAGCACTCCACTACGCTGGCCGTCAGGCTAAAGTTTGTTTATAGTCTCATTTAGCCAGAGAACAGGTAAGACAAAACTTGTCTACATGCAGGCCAGAAGGCAGATTACTCGAAACTGTAATCTAAAGTTGTCCAGGGTGTGTGGGAAATGAGGATTAGTGTTCGATCCTTGCACAATTAACAATGCATAGAGCAAACACAGAGTTGGACTCAGACCACCATCCTAAAGGGTTTTCAAAGGGATGCCAAGGGACAGGCTGTTCACATTAAAATAATGTGGATTCGGAAATAGGAAAATTCCAGTGAAAGCAGAGGCACTGCTTCCAGGAATGCTTTCGTCTCAACGCTCCCCCTTAATGTTTGAGAGATTGATGTTACCAGGGAGACGTGTATATTCAGTTTGCAGACTAGGCCTCTTTTCAACTAAAAAGTCAAATTATATTAGACTTTAACTCAACTCTAGAAATATGTGGTATGTATGTGGTATTATGGGAAGAAACGGGAAATTCTTTGGAGTCTCATGTTTAGTTAAGAACTCGAGCCAGTTTTTGTTTGTAGACAAGTTCTTAATTTTATGTATTTATTGATTGACCTTTATTCAACCAGGAAAGTCCCACTGAGATGCAGCATCTCTTTTCCTGGGGAGTCCTGGCCCCCGAGGAGAGGAGCCTATTGTACATATTTTCAATGGAAGGGGAAACCGGAGCACCCAGAGGAAACCTACACAGGGAGACTATGCAAACTCCACACCATAAGGCTGTCCTTCTCAAATAGTGGGGCGCGTACCCTGTTTGTTGTTGGCACGAGCCAAAGGAAAGTGACTTTCTCAAAGTTTCAAGCCCCTAACTCGAGCTGATCTCACTAATAAATTATATAATATTTAAAAGGGGGGCCAATAAGCATACATTTATATTATTTCATCCATTTGTGGCCATTTTATTTTTTAAATTAATACGCTGTATTAAAGGCGGTATGGACGATTTTTCGGCGATTTGAGAACGCAGGCGGAAGTGCGCATGCGTACTCCCCCGTGCGGACTGATACAACACACACGTGCGTTTGTTTATTAGCGCAACGGAGCGCAACGCATTGCTCGTCTCCCGTAGATTTCTGTCCACTTCTGCGTCAGCTCGAACTGTCTTTCTCCGTCTTCATTTTGCCCCGTACACTGAGGGAACTATATTATGATAGATCCATGCGCTTAGGCACGCGGAAACGTGAGGAGGAACTGCACGCGGCTGCAGGTGAGCGATAGGTGCGTTTTATGATTGATACGTGGCAGGACAAATGATTTATCCACGCCACGAGGAAATATGATAAAAAAAATTGCTGAAAAAAATCGTCCATACCACCTTTAAAGAGTAGGGAAGTTAATTGTTATAAAAAATAAATACAATATAAATGTTTCTTTACTTTTTTCTGATAATTGTGAATAATCGTAAAATTGTGATATTTCTCCTCATGATAAACGTGACTAAAATGAATATTGTGACATCCCTAATAAGGAAACAAACAAAAGTCACCCAAAAGCTTATAAGACGAGGAAATATGAGGAAGTGTATGTAGCACTTGGCTTCACTGTGACTGAGGTGGAGACGAGGAAAGACCACTGTGTCTTCAAATGTTGGCAGCGACAGCATGAAGCCAAATAAATTACACATCCATAAAACACACACTTTGCTTCGCTAACATATCGGGGGTGCGGAGTTTATACGCTCATGGGCGCAGTGTAGGGGCGCGCGAAGTGTTTTCTTCTTCCTAGGGGGGGGCTTATCAGAAAATAATTGAGAAGCACTGCCATAAGGCTTGTTTAGCATTCCTAAGCACAAACTTGTGGCCATTGCTGCTTGGTCACATGTTTTCTTGGCTTTAAAGCAAACTGGACAATGTAATCCAGTCTTGGCCATAATCATGGTCCAGGGGAAAGGTTATATTTTTTACCTTTTTTTATTTAACTGGCGCACCTGAAGGAAACCTAAGCAGACACAGGGAGAACATGCAAACACAGAAAAGGGCCCGTGCCGTCCGGGTGTCTAACCTAGGACCTTCTTACTGTGAGGCAAGAGCATAAACCGCTGTGCTGTGTGTGCAGTGTGTGTATATATACATATATTTTTAATTGTCAAATTAAAAAAGGTGACATTTGGCGCAGTGTTTGCTGGGTAATTTCCTAGTGTGATGTCATCAATTATTAACAGGAAGTGAAATTATAAACTTAAAAAACAAGCTATTCTGGGACATTTTTATAATTTTTAGCATTTATCTTAACTGCATTTTGGTTCAATGAGTTGTCCAACCCGTCAAAGGCACCTTTTTTGAGAGCTGTGTCATGAGGCCATCACTAAGGACTGAGGAGGTATGAGGAGGTATGAGGAGTGAGGAGGTGTGAGGAGGTGTGAGGAGGTGTGAGGAGGTGTGAGGAGGTGTGAGGAGGTGTGAGGACCAGTGAGGACCAGTGAGGAACAGTGAGGAACAGTGAGGAACAGTGAGGAACAGTGAGGAGCAGTGAGGAGCAGTGAGGAGGTGTGAAATAAAACAAACTTTTAAGGACAAGCACCCACATGTTTTGACCTTTTGGCTCGCCCCAACAAGGGGAGGATAGGATCGCATCCCTGTGCTAAGGATACACCAGGTCCAAGTGCCCCCCGATCAGGCAAACGTGGTAGTCACAAGTGTCCATAACTGAAATGTAATCACCTCTCGTTTTGGTTAAATGTTTTGCTCCTTGGTTGTACTTTTATTGTAGAAAAAGCTTCAGTTGTAGTCATCTGGACTCAGTTAGAAAAAATAGACGTTTCGACTCTCATCCAATAGTCATTGTCAATAAAAGAATTTAGATCGAGAACTCCGATATTAATACTGTTCTGTGGTAAGACCCGCCCATTGGGCGGAGCCTTCCTGAAGTAGCAAGAGTTGTTTGTTTCAACAGAAACTCCCCCCTTGTATCTACCGAGCTAGCCTATTCAGAATTTTAATGGGCTATTAGAATCCTCTTTGTCTTTGTGAGACCCTGGCTCAACCACCCTGAGTACCTGATTAGCATCTAAATGTCCTGGTCCTGGTCCTCTACCTTTCCAAGGGTTCAGTATACCATTATAGATACCAGGAAGATTGAATCTTAGCCCTCCATTTCTGTTTAAAGAAGGTCTTTCTTTTTTAACAAAAATAGCTTCCTTGACTCCTCTTTCAAACCATCTTTTCTCCCTGCTTAAAACCTTCACCTCACCGTCTTCAAACGAGTGATTAGAGGCTTCAAGATGGAGCTGCACGGCACTCTGAGGTCCTGAACTTGTATTTCTTCTGTGCTGATAGAGCCTTGACCTTTACTGGAGTGGGTGCAGTGAAGTGTGAATGGGACCGTGCCGCTGGCTGACTCCCCCCCTCTCCTTTGTGTCTGTTTCAGGTGGAGTGGATCCAGCAGCAGGTGGTGAAGAGGCGGATCAAGAGAGATTACAAAGCAGCCCCGCCCCTTTCACACTCCAGCCCCGCCCACAACAGTATCTACTTCAATGACGCCAAGTGGAGTAACATGTGGTACATTGTAAGTACAGTATTTTCCGCACTATAAAGCGCACGTAAAGGTCTTTAATGTCCTCAAAAGCCGTCCGTGCGCTTAATAGTCCGGTGCGCTTAATATATGGTTTATTTCTGGTTGTGCTTACTGACCGCGAAGATGTTTTGTGTGGTACATGGTGTATAAAGTTGATTTGGGACACGGGATGCCAATGCGCAACTATATTTACAGTACTCCGGAACCGGAAGTCCCAACAACATATGTGCAAAGCATTCTGGGAATAGTAGTCTACCTGCACGCGGCAAACGCAACACTTTGTCAAAACGTAAACAACATTTTCAGTCAGGCACAACGCAGACACCTACCGGTAAATGAAGGACCCCAAGAAACTTGTCCCAAGATGGCTCTTATATTATTAGAAATGCGCTTACGGGCTGAATTATCAGTCAACTGTGGGAATCAAAAGGCCGGAATTATCACTGAACTGCCGCGTGAGTCCGAGATGCGGGATTACATGACCAAAGAGATTTAAGCACAGAGCACTATCGGCGCTTTGGCTGCTTTTACCATTATGCGCCCCAGCAGACATTAAACCGGGACACGGGATGTAAACAATCGGGGCTGTCCCAGGTAAATCGGGACGTCTGGTCATAGCTATGCGGGATGTACTTCGACGCATTTGAAGGATCTGATGATGAGGAATGAACTAAAAAAGTGAGTGTATTGTGATGTATTTTACGTGTTGCAACTGAACGAGGCTGGGTGTTGTTGTGGATATGCTAACTGTCTTTTAGCAATATCAGACTGTGTTGTATTTTACGTGTTGCAACTGAACGATGCTGGTAGTTGTAGTGGATATGCTAACGTGTCTTTTAGCGGTAGCAGAGTGTGTTCTGTGTTTTGTATTTTACGTGTTTACAAGTGATCTTGACTGAGAATTGATTTGGATATGCTAACATGTCTGTTAGCGATAGCAGAGTGTGTTTTGATGTTGAACAATGTTGATCTGAATGAGTTGAACGCGTTTCATAAAGCTCAACTGACTCTGACTTATCCGTCCGTTTTGTTTATCTTATGCGCTTTATTGTCCGGTGCACTTTATGTATGGACCAGTACACATGGTACACAGATAGCTGATGGTGCGCTTAATAATCCGGTGCGCCTTTTCGTGCGCAAAATACGGTACTCTGGCAGAGAGGCCGTGTATACTACAACACTGTAAAGGCCAGTACAATTCTAGACTAATCTTTTTCATTAGGCTCAGTACCAGGGCACAGAATAAGCGGTATCGCATCGCAAAATGCGACGCAATTTCTCTCAAATGTGATGCATTCGTCTAAAAAAAAGTGTTGTATTGCAGCATTTGCGATACAAAAAAATGTGTTCAATTGTGTAACCAAAGCGCCTAAAATAGCACTGATCACTCGTCAATCTATCGTCAATAACGGCATGACACAATGTAGGATGCTGTGTTGACTTTACGAGGTCCCGTTGATTGCCGCGTCTGAAAACAGGAGAGCGCACGGAGCCACCGGCTAATATTTACAAATACATTTGAAATAAATTATCTTGGAAAATATTGATTGTTAGTCAC
This sequence comes from Eucyclogobius newberryi, assembly GCF_026437365.1. Lineage (NCBI taxonomy): Eukaryota > Metazoa > Chordata > Actinopteri > Gobiiformes > Gobiidae > Eucyclogobius > Eucyclogobius newberryi. The sequence goes on along the minus strand of NW_027316278.1, from coordinate 34,937,501 downwards.
TTTCATGTTTTGCTATGCAACTTATCAAATTGCTATACAAATTTGAAAAATTGTACGGATTGTTTAGCAGCACTGCTATACAAGAGAAAATCCTTAATCTGAGCCCTGAGTACTAGATCATATACCAGGGGTGGGCAATTATTTTCCTCCGATGGCCATATTCGAATCCAGGCAAGTAGCGGAGGGCCGGCCCGCGATCATTGGTGTGAAAAAAATATAAATTCTGTCAAATATAGGCTATTTAATCTATTATTTAATTAATTCCACGTCATATTTAAGATAAGATAAGATAATCCTTTATTGTCCACTTGTCCAATTTCATTGTTGCAACGCAGGTAGATACAGAGGAAAAGAACAGATAACTTATAGGAAGTTTGAAAAACACTCAACAAAAACTCCTGTAGACAAAACCTCCCATTTCTCAACAAGGGATGGAGGGGAAAAATAATAAAGATAAAATAAATAAATACCATTGCATGTGATCACGACAGTAATTGCACATGAATATGTGTCACGACAGTAATTGCACATGAATTGCACAGTAATTGCACATGAATCACAACAGTAAATTAAGTATAAAATATTAAGGGTACAAGGCATCTGTCTGCACTTGGCATGTTTGGCGCAGTTTGCCCACCTCTGTCATATACGGAATCGGGACGGAAGTTACAGAATCCAATGTGGCGGCCCAAATCACTATCTTAAAAGACAATAATTATATGGCGGGCTTCGATGCGCTTCAGACACTTGGTTAGGGTACACTTCGGATTTGGTCCCAAGAGGGTGCATTTGGAGAATTTTGGAGAAAATTATTGCCTGAGCTGTATCAGCGGGACCGGTCTCGGACGCCGCCATGTTGGATTCAGTAACTTCCGTTCCGGTTGCCGCCATATTGGATTCAGTCACTTTCGAATATGATCTAGTGCCGACCGCTTCACTAGTGGCACTGGAGCAACCTACTTTTTAAACTCGCTCACATTTAACTTGCAGAGCTCTCCCTCGCTCTGGCCCTTTCTCTCTCCCTCGCTCTGGCCCTTTCTCTCTCCCTCGCTCTGGCCCTTTCTCTCTCCCTCGCTCTGGCCCTTTCTCTCGCCCTCGCTCTGGCCCTTTCTCTCTCCCTCACTCTGGCCCTTTCTCTCTCCCTCACTCTGGCCCTTTCTCTCTCCCTCGCTCTGGCCCTTTCTCTCTCCCTCGCTCTGGCCCTTTCTCTCTCCCTCGCTCTGGCCCTTTCTCTCTCCCTCGCTCTGGCCCTTTCTCTCTCCCTCGCTCTGGCCCTTTCTCTCTCGCCCTTTCTCTAGCCATTTCTCTCTCGCCCTTTCTCTGGCCCTTTCTCTCTCCCTCACTCTGGCCCTCTCTCCCTCGCTCTGGCCCTCTCTCCCTCGCTCTGGCCCTCGCTGTCTCCCTCTCTCTGGCCCTCTCCCTCTCTCTGGCCCTCTCCCTCTCTCTGGCCCTCTCCCTCGCTCTGGCCCTCGCCGTCTCCCTCGCTCTGGCCCTCTCCCTCGCTCCGGCCCTCTCCCTCGCTCTGGCCCTCTCCCTCGCTCTGGCCCTCTCCCTCGCTCTGGCCCTCGCGCTCTCTCCCTCGCTCTGGCCCTCGCGCTCTCTCCCTCGCTCTGGCCCTCGCGCTCTCTCCTTCGCTCTGGCCCTCGCGCTCTCTCCTTCGCTCTGGCCCTCGCGCTCTCTCCTTCGCTCTGGCCCTCGCGCTCTCTCCTTCGCTCTGGCCCTCGCGCTCTCTCCTTCGCTCTGGCCCTCGCGCTCTTTCCTTCGCTCTGGCCCTCGCGCTCTTTCCTTCGCTCTGGCCCTCGCGCTCTTTCCTTCGCTCTGGCCCTCGTGCTCTTTCCTTCGCTCTGGTCCTCGCGCTCTCTCCCTCGCTCTGGCTCTCTCTCTCTCTCCCTCGCTCTGGCTCTCTCTCTCTCTCCCTCGCTCTGGCCCTCTCTCTCTCCCTCGCTCTGGCCCTCGCTCTCTCCCTCGCTCTGGCCCTTTCTCTCTCGCCCTTTCTCTAGCCATTTCTCTCTCCCTCGCTCTGGCCCTTTCTCTCTCCCTCGCTCTGGCCCTTTCTCTCTCCCTCGCTCTGGCCCTTTCTCTCTCCCTCGCTCTGGCCCTCGCTCTCTCCCTCGCTCTGGCCCTTTCTCTCTCGCCCTTTCTCTAGCCATTTCTCTCTCGCCCTTTCTCTGGCCCTTTCTCTCTCCCTCACTCTGGCCCTCTCTCCCTCGCTCTGGCCCTCTCTCCCTCGCTCTGGCCCTCTCTCCCTCGCTCTGGCCCTCGCTGTCTCCCTCTCTCTGGCCCTCTCCCTCTCTCTGGCCCTCTCCCTCTCTCTGGCCCTCTCCCTCGCTCTGGCCCTCGCCGTCTCCCTCGCTCTGGCCCTCTCCCTCGCTCCGGCCCTCTCCCTCGCTCTGGCCCTCTCCCTCGCTCTGGCCCTCTCCCTCGCTCTGGCCCTCGCGCTCTCTCCCTCGCTCTGGCCCTCGCGCTCTCTCCTTCGCTCTGGCCCTCGCGCTCTCTCCTTCGCTCTGGCCCTCGCGCTCTCTCCTTCGCTCTGGCCCTCGCGCTCTCTCCTTCGCTCTGGCCCTCGCGCTCTCTCCTTCGCTCTGGCCCTCGCGCTCTTTCCTTCGCTCTGGCCCTCGCGCTCTTTCCTTCGCTCTGGCCCTCGCGCTCTTTCCTTCGCTCTGGCCCTCGCGCTCTTTCCTTCGCTCTGGCCCTCGCGCTCTTTCCTTCGCTCTGGCCCTCGCGCTCTCTCCTTCGCTCTGGCCCTCGCGCTCTCTCCCTCGCTCTGGCCCTCGCGCTCTCTCCCTCGCTCTGGCTCTCTCTCTCCCTCGCTCTGGCTCTCTCTCTCCCTCGCTCTGGCCCTCTCTCTCTCCCTCGCTCTGGCCCTCGCTCTCTCCCTCCCTCGCTCTGGCCCTCGCTCTGGCTTGCTCTCTCTCCCTCGATGTAGGGGCCTGGCAGTGTCTACATCATCAAAAATTGCACATTCCTTGGCCTGTTTGTGAAAAGCGCCTGTACTGTCACTCATCTATAGATTTATTTTTTGATAGCAATTTTCTGAGTTCAGCAATTGAATTGGTAATGGTACAAATTAATATTTAAATTTGATTAAAGTTTGGGACTCTAAACCTTCTTCCTGAGGGCATCGACTCAAACTGGCTCTGGAGTGTGAGGGGGGGTCACTGACCACCCTCCTGCCTAGTTTCATAACGATCTCCTAGGAGCCATACCAATTATTTCACCCGCTCTTTTGGTCAAAGTAAAAATCTGTGATTTGAGTCCAACTAATAAGACGAGCAAGTCCATAATATGATTAAACCCCCAGGGCACTTTGCATAAGAGCGAGCGGACCCCCCCTCTCTCACACGGGGGACACAGAGACCAAACCCTTCAAATTCATGGCCTTTATCTGGCTATATACTTGTTTTGGCTATTTAAGTTACTTAAGCTCTGCTCCTATTCCACAAATCCATTCTGTCATCATTGGTGTTTATAGCGAGTTTATAGTCTGCACCATCAGTGTTTAATAAGCTCTGAGATCATGCACATTATATCAAAACATTCTATTTAATATCAGCCTCACAAACTATATGAAAACATCAATTAATAAAACGATTCTCCCAGTTCTAAAAGTGTTTGTGTGACTACATGCATTTAGCTTCTGTTCTATTATTTCTTTGTAGGTCAAAGGTTAGGTCATGACAGTGTGCTGTGTCTGCAAGGAGATTTTAGGAACATGTCTGGAAGGGATCATACAAGGTTTACTCATGTGACTGTTTTGTTGGCACATGGTATGATGGATTTAATGGAATGAATAGAGCTCTTCAGAAGGTATACACATTTTGAATAACGATGATGAGAAAACTGTCCAAAAACTGCTCTCGTCAGATCCTGGAAGCAGAAGTAGAGATGAGCCTGGTAAGTACTTGGGTGGGAAACCACTGGAATACTAGGTGCCACAGGGGGACCGTATTGCATGCTGTTGTGTCCTTTGGCAAGCCACATTCTCCATCGTAGTATCCATATGCTGGTGTTTGTGAGAGAGAATGTGAGACGACAGAGACAGCAGAAGTATCATGTGTGTTCATTCACATTCACTGTCCACACCAAATAAACAAAAGGAGCAACGAAAAAAACAAGGTTCTCAGAAGTCTCTTTTTTAGCAATACTTTGAACCTCCACCAAGATATTTACAGGCATGCTATAATGCAATTCTGATTGCAAAAATATGATCTATAAAAATGTCACAATTCAAGATAGTATTTTTTGCCGATAATGTATTGCCAGGCTGACTTTTATATGCTTTACATCATTCCCAGTGAAATAGTTCATGTTGTAGGCGTAAACATGCTTTGTGCAGAATAGTGTGCGTTCAAAGTCTGAGACGGGCCTGATTCCGAGGCTTATCAGCAGCTTGTGCACATGCTCGTCCTGCTCATCACTGCTCGCTCTTACCTGTGTGTCCTCCACACTCATTAATGGATAACCCACAGTTGATAAGAGCTAATACTTTGATCACATGGAAGGCTGTTTTTGTGAACAGGGTTTTGTGTAGGACCAAACCCCCTGAACTCTTAAATTTACTTGTGTATGTTAGGGGTTTCCAAAATGGGAGTCTGGACCCTCGTGGGGCCATAAGGACCTAAGCTAGCTATCACATGATTTCAAGCTGTAATTAAAACTATATGGCAGGGTTTAATCTATATACAGTATATTTTGGTTACAGTGTGATCTGTTAACATAATCAAATGTTTAAAAATCCGTTATTTAAATGTTTTGCCTCTGGGTCAGTTGCAGTTATTTTGTGGTTTTGGCTTTGGTGCTACACTTTATATTGTCAGTGGTTACTGACTGGTAATGTGAGTACTTTGAAAGATGATCAGAAAGAAAGCAGAAGCTGTTTACATTACGCTTTTGATACTCATTTCCCTCCATAAACTCGGATAATAATTTTATTTTATAGCTATATGTGCCGCAGTGGGGCTGCAGAGGCTGCAAGTAATGCCGGGTGCATGCTGAGTGCGAGGCAGGTGCGGACCCACACTGGTCCCACAAGACTTACAAAGTGAAAAACCAATTATACAAATTTGTTATACTAACCTCGGAGCGAAAGTCTGTGGAAAGAATCCGCAAGGAGTACAATTTCTCCCGGACACCGGTCTGGAGTAGTTTCCAGGTCATTAGACAAGTGTTCTTGTGCAAAACCACGTGAATCTGGGCAGCATTCGTCAAAAACATGCAGTGCACCGTAGAGCCGAACCAGCCTTGCATTAGTGTACCACCAGAGTTAGACTCCTGCTCAGTGATAGGCCAAGTTCACATTGCAGGGTATGATGCTCAAATCAGATTTTTTTTAGTTTGAATCAATTTTTTTTAAATGTGGTTGTGTGTTAACCCTGCGATGACCTGGCCCCTGTCCAGGGTGTACCCCGGCTAATGCCCAAAGTCACTGGGATAGGGGTCGCGGATGACTGGAGTCTAACGAGAACAAGCGGTAGAAAATTAATGAATGAATGGTTGTTCACATTACAAAAAATACTATTGCCTTTTGGGTCTAGTGTGAAGGGAAGCTCTGTGTGTCCCGCATGTGCATAAAAGAACATAATGTCACACGTTGCGCCCTGTTTACGGAAGTAAAACAGGACTGTTTACTGGCCGCGTCCGCTCCTTTTATTGAGGTCCTTAGTTCCTTTAAAATTTGCACGGAGGCTTTTTATTTCCGCTGTCATTGCTGCCAGGAGCGCTTAACCCCCCGCTCGGCCAACTCCTTCTCAATCTCCTCAAATCCGCCCGATTACGGTACGAACCCTCGATTTGCCTGAATTGATTTGTCTCCTCGTGTATTGATTAGTTCACAAACTTCTTCCACTGACAGTTTTCGGCTCCTTCATCTGCCATTTCACTCCACTTTGACACCGAATTGTGACGTTTTTCGGAAATGTTGCCTATTGATGACGTCTAGGTCTGATGAACGGGACGTGAGCGTTCAGGCTGAGTTGGCTTTCTAAAAGTATGGATACATAATAGATTTATTAGTGGGACTAGGTACCATTAGAGTCCCACTGAGATGAAAAACCTCTCTTCCAAGCGAGTCGAAACATTTTGTGTTTTTTTTTCCTGAAAAAAAAAAAGAGTCCAGATGACTACAACTGAATCTTTTTCTACAATTGAACACTCCTGGACAAATGAGGGATTACGCCGACATTTATCACGCCCATCTTATCCTGTAAAGCACTTTGTATTTGGGAATGAATTGTGCTCTACAAATAAACTCTCCTTGTCTTTTTCAGCACTGTAATGAAGATGTCCATAACTGCCAATCGGACATGAACATCATGGGGGCGTGGAAGAGGGGCTACACAGGCAGAAATGTAGTGGTGACTATTCTGGACGACGGCATTGAGCGAAACCACCCAGACCTTTCTCAAAACTACGTGAGTGTGTATGTATGCCCCAGGGCAGTTTGACGGTACAGAGGATATCAAACCTTCCAACTTGAACGTAGTTTGCTACGCAATCTGACAGCAAAGTACATAGATATTGATGCTCATGTATCAAATGTAAGCGACCACGCTTTTCTGTGAGGATTTGCATCACCCTACATTTAAATGATTTCTGCACATGTTTTGTACAGTCATGGAAAACCTGGAAAAGTCACTGAAAATGAGACTCTAATGTCCATGCTCTGGAAAAGTTTGGAAAGGTTTTGGAATTCTATTGGTTTTGTAAATTTTGAAAATTATTTGGTTTCAGAAATAAATGTCTACATCAAAAGATAAATTGTGGACATCGCGTAGGGTATATTTATTCCAGAAGGGTAAGCAGCACATCACATCCCGCCCGTGGTCAGTTCGAAACAGTAGCTCCACAGCCACTACTCTCTGTGAATTCAACACCAATTTTATAGCCCTTGTTGAGCCTGAGCCCGCAACCACTGGACGCGTAGCCCATACTCAGAGGGTGTCTGCTGGTGAAGAGAACCAGAGACCAGAGCGCACACTGAGCTCAAGCTGGTTCGAGACACGGGATCAAGTGAATCTCTCCGGACGCTGGGAATAAGCTGTTTTGTTTTAACCACGAACACGAAAGACGCCGCTTGGATCAAACCCAAGTTCCGCAGCGCCCACTCCGGAAAAACCTCTTGTACAACATTCTAATTATTTTGGAAGAATTAGAAATGTATAATGAATCGTGCATGAAGAGAGGATTGACATTGAGTTTACTACACGCAATAAATGCGGACAAGGAGACGTGCACCCTGCGCCTATTTCAGAATGGTAAGAAATATTCGGTCCCATTTGCCCAAAAAACAGTGCTCCGAATGGTCATTTGGAGGGGATGCAACTTTAATGTCCCGCACAATCAACTCCCTCTTCCTGTGTGCTCTAGTCTGAACTAGAGGTGTTCAGCACGGCCCCTCATCTGGTCCGTGGCCCGGCCCTTTGTCACCGGAGCCAGGCCATGGCAAAGCCATGCTGGACGTTGGAGCACCAGTCCCTGCCTGTGCCACACGGCACCATAAGATAAGATAAGATATTCCTTTATTGTCCCACATGGGGAAATTTCATTGATGCAACGCAGGAAGATACAGAGGTAGTTACAGAAGAAAAGAACAGATCACTTATAGGAAGTTTGAAAAACACTTTCAGTAGAAGATCTCTTATAAACAAAAACTCAAAGTGACAATATTCAAGCGAGACTTAAAAAAAAGATGTTTGGTTTATGTTTGGGCTTCTGGAGTGGTCTAAACAAAAACTAGAAGGCCTAAGCTTTCTAATGATGTATCACACTAGCATGTGGGCTGTAAGATATTCTTTGAATAAGCAATGCCATTTGGGTGTGTCTAACTATTGTGCACAGGGCAACATAGGCTGCTCTTAAGGGGTTTTAATGAGTATTATCTTTTCTTAATTTTTAATCAATGGAAATGACATCCATCAAAGGAATATTTTTAACATTAAAACAGACCTATACCCCCCAAAAAAGGCCAGGGTAGGGACTGCATCATGGACTTAACCAGGACTTAATACTATGAGGTCTTTTGCCTTCAGCAGCTTCTCAATGTTAGTCTCAGCTGGTTAGAATGTCATCCAGGTGTGAATCAGTCAATGTTCTTGAAGTTTGCAGTTCAAGGTTCAATTTAACTGTAAATTTGGGTACAACCTCTACTTTTTCCATGTGTCTGAGCAAACACACAAACTCCCTGGGCACACTGAGGACCACTGTGATGTGCACCCACCAGTATCACGCCTGTTCAAAACCTTGCACCATAGCAAGTTACATTAAAAGAATCAAATTACAGAGGCAATTTTCATTAGTTTACTTTTATTACAAGCAATTTGGCCCACTTAAAATGAAAAATACAAAAATCATGTTGTTCATGAGATGTATAGTATGTTATATGTGAGAGTCCTGCTTTGGCCTGGCTGTGGTCTTGTTCTGGAACAAATATACACCTTTCAGACATAACATTTTGTTCACATTAAAACATTCATGTGCTGTAGCTTGTGATATTGTGTCTAAAATATATAATATATAAAAATAAAATATCTAATTACAGTTTTTATTAGCATTTCTTCTACTCATAAATGATCTAGTAGTAACTGCATGTAATGAGTATTATCCATAAATAAAAATCTTCGTAAATGTCACTAGAATATGCACAGATTTTGACTTAAATTTTTACCTTTTTTCACTTCTGTCCTTGATGACTCTGTGTGAGCTGATTTATCTGTGTCTTCACATGCGGTTCATCTGCTCCTGAGCTCGTACTTATCTAGTGAATATTACGTTGTGACATAAGATATTTACACAGGAATATGGTCCAGAGTAATGATGCACCTGTTGTCTTTTGACTCGTGAGTCAGGTCTGGACAAGAAAGTTTCATTTACACAATAGTGACACACCAGTTGTATTTTGAACGCGCCCGAGGTCTGCGCTGTGGAACTCATTAAACAAATTTCTCAGTGAATATGACTGATTGTAATAAAACACATAATTTTGAAACTAAAAATATAGAGAACACGACGTGTTCCCTGGACAGTGCTTCTACTGTCCACAAGAGTCTTCTTCAGTGTGTCAAACGCTTGTGCTTCCTGCTATATTGCGCCCGGTGGCCGTTTGTGGTAAAAAAAAAAATTCTGCGCTCCATAGAATTTCTTGTGCGCGCACTAAGTGCAAGGAGTGTGCAATTGCGCAGGTGCGCAGCTCAAGGAACAGTGATAGTAAGCCTATTTTTTTACATTTAAAAAGTGTTTTTCTTTATTGCGTGCGCTTTTTGATTTTATACATGTTTTATTATTCATTGTTTCATGTTGCGCCAAATCACCAAAGCAAGTTCCTTTGTGAAATTTGTTCATTGACAATGGCAATAAAACGTTTCTGATTCTCATAATAATAAAAGTTTGCTCATAGTGATTTTTTTTTTTTTTTTTTTGTAAACAGAATCCCACTGAAACTCAATCAGCTCAATCTGAATGTGGTCTGAGCCTAAAGGGTTGAGAGAATAGCTCCATATCACCAACACGTTCCCTTAAAGTCTACAAAATGCAGATCAAACTCCCCGTTTAGGCTCCTTAAAAGTCCTGCATATTCAGGCAGCTTCTCCTCTACTAAGTTTACTTCTCTCAAGCTGGGGAAGTGAAGCCATGTTTCCTGGGAAGAGGTAGAAATCCCAAGTTTTGCACACAATAACCATTATGAATAAATGTAATTTTACAAGATGAGTAGCCAGAAGCAGGTAAGCACGTAAGCAAACAATGACATGCCACAAAAGTCACGGACAAAATAAGCACCATGGACAGCGCATATCAGAGTGCACACAATTGCTGACTGTAACGTCAAGAGTTGCACGTATTGAATAAAGACATTTATAAATCTGTGTTGTGTATGGTCTCTGGTGGACGACAGAGTAGCCCCAGCTTCATTTGAAAGGCCTTCACGTGGTCAAACATCTCCATCATGATCTGATCCTCTCCTTGAAGTCGAACATTCAGAGATGAGAAGGTCCATGCTCTTCACCGTGATTGACACGTCGCAAATAAATTTTTCATCTGATGTCACCTCCTTTGGTTGTCAGAAACTGTATGAAGGCATGGCAACTGTATGAAGGCAGGGGAGTCCTGACCCCTGAGGGGAGGAGTCTATTATACATGTTTTTAGCGACAGGGGAAACCGGTGCACGAGGAGAATTCTGTGCCACCTTGCCTCCACATTTGGCAATTTTATTAGACGGGACAGCTGAGCATGAAAAGGGGATGAAAGAGAAAGAAGGACATGCAGTAAATTGTCATAGTCAGGATTCAAACTCATGACACTGCGGCCAGCTGCACATGGAGCCTGGCATCTGTGCTGCCGCCTTAACCACGCAACAGCATGTGGATATGAACGGTATGACCCTATATTAACCTCCAGTGACGTTATGTCGGTAACATTACAGTGGAGAAATAGAATAAGTATGTGGGTATGTGGTACATACTTGAGACATCTTTGGCGCTTTTGTTTGAAACTGGAATTAAAGTTATGGAGTATGCTAAAAGTACATTTTTAAACTAAATTGTAATTAAATGGGTTGAAATTTAACATATGCTGTTTGTTCTATTGTTTCGACGATTGTGTGCAGTCTCTATCAGCTAATTAAAGCAACGAATTTATAGAAAATGTGTGAATAAGAGAGATCTGGGCGGCAGTCGACGGCAGGGGCCTCGGCGACCAGATCTCCAGACACAGAGACTAACTCTGGGGACATGGAATGTCACCTCGCTGGGGGGGAAAGAGCCTGAGCTTGTGCGGGAGGTTGAGCGATACCGACTAGATATAGTCGGCCTCACCTCCACGCACAGTTTGGGCTCTGGAACCCATCTCCTCGAGAGGGGCTGGACGCTCCACTTCTCTGGTGTTGCCCGCGGGGAGAGGCGGCGGGCTGGTGTGGGCTTGCTGATAGCCCCTCAGCTCAGCCGCTACGTGTTGGAGTTTACCCCGGTGAACGAGAGGGTCGCGTCCCTCCGCCTTCGGGTGGGGGACAGGTCTCTCACTGTTGTGGCGGCCTACGGGCCGAACAGCAGTGCAGAGTACCCGGCCTTCTTGGAGTCCTTGGGAGGGGTACTGGACAGTGCACCGACTGGGGACTCCGTTGTTCTACTGGGGGACTTCAACGCCCACGTGGGCAATGACAGTGACACCTGGAGAGGGGTGATCGGGAAGAACGGCTTCCCCAATCTGAACCCAAGCGGTGTTCAGTTATTGGACTTCTGTGCTAGCCACAGATTGTCCATAACAAACACCATGTTCAAGCACAAGGGTGTCCATCAGTGCACATGGCACCAGGACACCCTAGGCCGGAGGTCAATGATCGACTTTGTTGTCGTGTCATCAGACCTCCGGCCGCGTGTCTTGGACACTCGGGTGAAGAGAGGGGCAGAGTTGTCAACCGATCACCACCTGGTGGTGAGTTGGATCCGCTGGCGGAGGAGGAAGCCGGACAGACTTGGCAGACCCAAGCGCATTGTGAGGGTCTGTTGGGAACGTCTAGTAGAGCCCTCTGTCAGTAGGGTATTCAACTCGCACCTCCGGGAGAGCTTCTCCCATGTCCCGGGGGAGGCTGGGGACATTGAGTCCGAGTGGACCATGTTCTCCGCCTCCATTGTTGATGCGGCTTCTCGGAGCTGTGGTCGCAAGGTCTCCGGTGCCTGTCGTGGCGGCAACCCCCGAACCCGGTGGTGGACACCGGAAGTAAGGGATGCCGTCAGACTGAAGAAGGAGGCCTATCAGGCCACTCTGGCTTGTAGGTCTCCAGAGGTCATCGACGGGTATCGGCAGGCCAAGCGAGCCGCGGCTCGTGCTGTCGCAGAGGCAAAAACCCGGGCCTGGGAGGAGTTCGGGGAGGCCATGGAGGCGCCTCAGGAGGGGGAAGCAGTGTCTCACCAACACCGTTTACGGTGCGGGTGGAGGCCTGCTGACCTCGACTGGGGATGTCGTCGGACGGTGGAAGGAATACTTTGAGGATCTCCTTAATCCCTCAGTCACGTCTTCCGAAGAGGAAGTAGAGACCGGGGACTCGGAGGCTGGCTCATCCATCACCCAAGCTGAAGTCACTGAGGTTGTTCGCAAACTCCTCGGTGGCAGGGCTCCGGGGGTGGATGAGATCCGCCCTGAGTATCTAAAGTATCTGGATGTTGTAGGACTGTCTTGGTTGACACGTCTCTGCAACATCGCGTGGCGTTCGGGGACCGTGCCTCTGGACTGGCAGACCGGGGTGGTGGTCCCTCTGTTCAAGAAGGGGGACCGGAGGGTGTTAGAGGAAGTGTCTGGGGAGAAGGAAGTCTGGGAGTCCCTGCTCAGACTGCTGCCCCCGCGACCCAGCCCCGGATAAAGTGGCAGAAGATGGATGGATGGATGGATGGATGGATGGTGTGAATAAGCAATTCTAAGTCATTCAGAGTTGGGAACTGGTTGGAATGGAAAAGTTATAAAAAACCTTAAGTCAAAATCTGTTCGACCCCTGTCTGCATTTGTACTGCGCCATGTTATTTCAAGGCAGGTGTGAAGGCTGCACAGGGTGTGGAAGGGGAACGGGACATGCACACTTCGAATCTGGGAGAGCGAGATGACCACACGATATGAGCAGTGTTTGTCTGCGGGCTCCTTTTATTTGTTCAAGCCTTGATCATCAATTTGGTGGAATTTGCTTTTGGAACAGAATTGAAAAGGAAGCTCAATTTGTCATCACCGTGGGGAGTTTTATCAAATCAAATAAGCCATGCATTAAAGAAAACCAATTTAAATTTACAATTAAATTAAATTAGACTTGGTATGTACACAAAATTTACAGTTAAATGTACAGATGTTGTGCAGAAAGTGAACAGTGAGTGATTAAATTATGACTGAAGTGACCGTTTTTAGAAGTGTTCATGAGTCCAACTGCAGAGTGTTCTTGAGGTGGGAAGTTCTGGTCCGGATGGACCGTAGCTTTCTGCCTGAGGGGAGTGGCCTCCTGCCTGATGGGAGTGGCTCGTATTGTCCGTGTCCAGGGTGAGAAGGTGAGAGGGTGATGTAATGGATTGGAAGTGTCAAAGATGATTCGATTCGATTTATTTTTGTAACGCCCAAAGTCACAATCTTAAAGCTCTTTGTGATTGAGTATCAGTGGATGGGAGGGGTTGATCGTGATTTTGGAGATTTTGGGAACAATGGGTAGTTTTTTGTGAGTCTAGATGACCCTTCCAGACAATTGTTAAGAGTAAAGATAAGATAAGATCCTTTTAGTGGAATGTGAAGGTGAGTATGCTTTCAAGGATGGTGATGTAGACCTGTAGGAGTAGTTAAGGTCTGTCATTGAAACCTGCCATAGTTTGTTCACCTCTGAAACCTTCCTATACTGAGCACATTTCGTTTCGGGCCTTTGTAGTGGCCGCTGCTGAATCCTGAGCTAATGCGAATATGATTACATGTTACGTTTCTTCAGGGGTCAGAGAGCTCACCCCTTATCATCCAGGCTTTTGACCGAAGGAGTGAGTTGATTGACCATGTGCTCATGCCTGACCAAACCATTTCAGACCAGGCCAAGCTGTTCTCGCTGGGCTGAGGTTGGAGCATGGCGGTTGGACAAACCGTCCCACCGCCGAAGGTACCGAAAAAGTACTTACAAAATTTGCCTCGATATGGAAAGCCAATGTGATCGCACTCCACCACTTAGGAGCGGCGTATCGCGGCGTATTTTCCGGCGCTTTTACAAAATAAAGCAGCGCTTTTAACAATGTGCGCCGTCTGGCGTTACGGCGTGCGCCGCTCAGCGTTCTCTTAATTTACATCTTAATTTACACAGCATGGCAGCCCGCCATGCCAAAACTCCTCAGCAAGAACACTGATGTAGGTTATCATACCCAGAGATCTAGAGATGTCAGTCAGTACTACACAACACGGTACATCTCCACTGCACAGACACTCCTGCTTTAAATCTTTTGGCTGTAATAACATTTGTATTGTGCCTGCTGCAGGATGCCCAGGCGAGCTTTGACGTCAATGGCAACGACGTGGACCCCATGCCCCGATACGACGCTACCAACGAGAACAAGTAAGAAACGCCATTGTAATGTTTCCATGTGAAGAGTGGTGCATTTGGAGGTAGAACTCCATTGTTGTTCTCTGTGCTGAGAGCGAGAGATTGTGGTGCGCCTGGTGCCAGTTTGGCTTTGAGTTTTGGCAGTGGCTCAGTCCCGGCTGGTAGAGCATTACCTTAAAGAGACAGACCCACATTTGACCATTACTCATTTAAACTAGCTTTAAGTTTTACTGATGCCATCTCTTCATTATTATCTGTTCCATCTGCCCCAAAAAACTCCAGTGTGACTGGAGCACTTTCTTATACTTCGTTTTTATTTTTTTAGGCCCCTTTATAGGACAGGACAGTGCAACGAGAAATGGGGATGAGAGTGGTGAAGGATATGCAACAAATTGTCAGATTCTGTGTGATCTGCAGTTGGATTGTCAAAATAAGCCTCTGGTATAGCTGCTGAGGGCAGCTCTGTATTCAATGACACAGATGTTACATTAATGCAAAGTGAAGGCAGTCATTTTGACTGGTTGAAAATCAATCAACGATCTAGATGTATGCTATAAAATTGAAACTGTAGATCTGGTTTAGTCCAGATTCCTTCTGAGATCTTTCCTTCTTATGTTTAGACCAGAAGTCTTTTACTTACTCGGTACGTTTGTGGTGAAACTGAAAAGTTTGGAATGGGGAAAAAAAAAAAAAATAATATATATATATATATATATATATATTAATTATTATTTGCAGCAATAATATACAAATAAATAATTTCAAAATAATCATGTGAATGTGATTTTTAAGTTTTTTTTTTTTTTTTTTCCAGATTCCGTCTCTGTGGAAATGCACCTACAATGAAAATTTTAGACCTTTCTATAATTTCTAATTGGGAAAACCTGCATATTTTCCTCACTGTAGCTACATAAATGTTTGTTAGTTACTTCACTTCCCCCACAGTTCATCTTCATCTCCTTTGTTTCCTCAGACACGGGACGCGATGCGCTGGTGAAGTTGCTGCAGCTGCAAACAACTCCCATTGCATTGTGGGAATTGCCTACAACGCCAGAATCGGAGGCATGTGACTTTTGTGGTTTAAGTGTTAAAGGTTAAGCAGTGTTTTCATTGAATAACACTAAACTTACCAAAAAGCAGATAAAAACCATCATTGAACCTAATATCCTTTTTGTGCTGAATGTTGGCCCTTTAACTCTGACATGTTGGGGCTGTAGCGCATTAGCTTCCCTCCGCTGCTAACGACAACAGCAAAACAAACCATAGGGTAAACAGCGGCCCCTCTGCTTCTCCTCGCGCCAGTGCAG
Source organism: Eucyclogobius newberryi (assembly GCF_026437365.1). Lineage (NCBI taxonomy): Eukaryota > Metazoa > Chordata > Actinopteri > Gobiiformes > Gobiidae > Eucyclogobius > Eucyclogobius newberryi. The sequence goes on along the minus strand of NW_027316278.1, from coordinate 34,922,158 downwards.
TGGTGGAGCGATAGAGCGACACCAGCAACAAATAGGAAAACGCTAAGAAACTAATCCAAATGTTACATACTACGCACAAGCTCATTCTCAGTTTATGGACAATGTGAAACGCGTCCAAACTCTACAGAGGCAGGGTCAGGCCTTTAGGGGGAACGTTACTGTGGCTGTCAGAATGTAGGGGTGGTGGGCCGCCACACACACACAAACGCAGCAGAAACACTGGGTTCAGACCTCGTCCAAGCACACACAGTTGTGCCCCTGAACAAGACGTCTCACCCATTTTCCACTTCACAGAAGCTTGTTTGACGCGGCCATCCTCTCTTCATTTCTGTTTTTTTGGGATACTGTAGTAACTATGATCCAAAGAAAGGCAATGATTCAATACACATTACAGATCTTGGACAGGACGTGTTCTTTAACTCGAGCAGTGAATTACCAAAATGGTACAAAAAGGACCAACCAAATGTTTGTGTAAGTAAAAATATTTTCAGATTGTTTTCAGAGTTCTTGGGGTAATGAATTCCACTGTTGGGGGCATAAACCGAAAAGGCACGGGCCCCTCTGGTAGCAAGTTTGGTCCTAGGCAAGAAGGGCCTCCTCATGAGACCGGAGCGCACGATAAAGTAGAGTTTTGTTAAGGCCTGTCTAAAGAATGTTGCAGTCCAATCTTAAAAACAAAAAAGTATTCACTACTTTCTCAAAATCATGCACAGATAAAAATAGTTTGTTTTTTAATTTTATTCATTCATTCATTTTCTACCGCTTGTTCCCTTTTGGGGTCGCGGGTGACTGGAGCCTACTCCAGCGACTTTGGACCTTAGGTGGGGTACACCCTGGACAGTGGCCAACTCGTCGCAGATTATTATTTTTTTAATTTAATTTAAGATGTTAAAAAAAAACTATACAATAATTTATCTGATCTCAGATTATAGTCAAATAAAAGCACTCTGGGTTTAAATGATTTCAAAAATTAAGGCAACCAATTGAAATTACCTCCATGTGAAGCTCAAACATTCAAGATCAACATTAGACAGCATCTCACGTTTGGAATAGAGACTGAGATGGGGGCTTTACTGAACGTTGGAGATTGTAAAAAGTGTGTGAATGTGGAGGCAGGTAAAGTGTTCCTCTCCAACAATACAATACAAAACAATACAAAAGAGCCACAAAAGCAGGACCACGATGGAGGCTATTCCTTTCCGGCAGCAGAATTATTATTTTGTCAATTGTTCAATGAATTAGTCATTAGTTTGTGAATAGCTTGAGAAAAAAGCCTTTTACTCATTCAAAGGTGCTTTGCTTGAGTACAAAATTGTGTGAGCTTCCAGTCTCATTTTTTTTGTTGTGACTGTAGTGTGTGTCAGATTACAAATGCAGTCATTGAATACTCATTGTCTGGACAGTACATATAACAACTGACATGCTCCTGTAAATGCCATAAACAGTACAATTGTAGTTTACTTCATATCTGAGGTCAGAGATGGGTATTATGTTGTACTCAGTTTAGCAGCCTATGAAAGCGTGGTCTAAAAGTGTGTCCCTGTTGCAGGCGTGAGAATGCTGGATGGAGATGTGACCGACATGGTGGAGGCCAAGTCCCTGAGCCTTCATCCTCAGCACATCGATATCTACAGCGCCAGCTGGGGCCCCGACGACGACGGCAAGACTGTGGACGGTCCCGCCTCGCTCGCCCGCCAGTCCTTTGAGAACGGCATCCGGATGGTACGCTCACACTCACCAAAGTGTCGTCCAAAGTGTCCACCAAAGTGTCCACCAACACTCGTGCTGCCAGGAATCCTCTTAAAGACAGGCCGCTGCTGGCATAATGTGCACTCTGCGCTGCCTGTGCTCTGGACGCCTTCCCGGACCGTGCCCAGCTTTCCCTGTGGACTTGTACAGTATATGCAGATTTTCATTCTATTGTTTTTGGCCCTTCTGAGAGTTCAGAGGATTTGGCTCTTGATTTTTCCTTGTCATGAACTCAAACCATCTGTGAAGAGCATGGCTTAAAACTCTAAGAATAACTGAAACTTTATCAAAACATTTTGTATAAGGAAATGTTATTTGTTGAAACTTTTAGCTTTTCTCCCATATTATAGTTGAATTGGCTTAGTGTGACATGTGCACAGATGTTCTCACAGAGTGCTGTCTCCTTCAGGGAAGGAAGGGTCGCGGCTCCATCTTTGTTTGGGCGTCAGGAAACGGGGGCCGCAGTCGGGACCACTGCTCCTGCGACGGATACACCAACTCCATCTACACCATCTCGATCTCCAGCACGGCCGAGAGCGGCCGCAAGCCCTGGTACCTTGAGGAGTGCTCCTCCACTCTGACCACCACCTACAGCAGTGGCGAGAACTACGACCGCAAGATTGTAAGATGCACTTCATAAACTAAAGATTGTTGTGTTTCATACTCTGTTAGTGACAAGGCGGGGCCTCCTGCATGACCTCACTCACCATTGAAGCCGTTTACATGCACTAGAACAGGGATTCTTTACTATAGGGCCGAAGCCCAAAGTGGGGCCGGGAGCAACACCTTGAGGGGCCTCGAGGTCCCTGTACTAGAATAGTCTATCATAATCTGATCACCAGCATAATGTTGTCCTGTTGTCACTGTAGAATGAACTCCCAGACGGAATGACCTACGGCTGTTAAACTGCAAACTCGTCTACTGTGGCGTTCGCATTAGCTTTACATTTAGCTTTTCATAGCTCCATACCTAAAGTTTTGCTCTCCTCTTTTTATTAAGTCAAAAGTTTTATAGAACATAAAAACACCTTTAAAGTGTAATATCTTGGGATGCACCGATATATCGGCACAGTATCGGTATGAGCTGATATTCACGTCATTGAGTAATCTCCGTATCAGCCAAAAGCACCGATATATTCTGCCAATAAAATGCTCCAGTAATGAAAGAATTACCTCTGCCGTCCCTTCAGAAAAAGCTCTGTGGACAGGCTTTCTGCTGCTGTGTTCTAAGAGAACAGGCAGTGAACTTGAATCCAGTCTTTACTCAGAAAAGACATTTGAAAGTTCTAGAAAGGCTTTAGACAAAACGTATTATTGCCGTAAATATAAGGGCGGCAAATTCAAACGCGAATTCAAGCGCTACCAAAATGAAATGAATTGGCCAAAACATCATATAGAAAATATCGGCCTAATATCGGTTCTCAGCCCAAGCGTTTCCCATAACATCGGTATCGATATTGGCCTAAAAGTTCCATATCGGTGCATCACTAGTGACATCATCACAGTTGTGTTCAGAGTTCTTTAGACACAGACACGGGAGTCTGGACCTCCTGATGCACTGGGGTACTACGTATTATGGTATTGGGGACAATATACTCTTGCAGTATACTGTGGTGTTGCATTCAGTTGAAAAAACCCCAGCCATGAATGTGCTTCTGCACTTTTAGAAATACCAGACTGATTAGTTAGTTTAACTTCAGTAGACTTCATCTGTGAATCTGTTTGAATGCAATCAAGGAGAGTATTGCAGTTCCTTTGAACTTGGTTTAGCCCTGGTTTAGACCTGGTTTAGACCTGGTTTAGACCTGGTTTAGTCCTGGTTTGGACCAGGTTTGGACCAGGTTTGGACCAGGTTTGGACCTGGTTTGGACCTGGTTTGGACCTGGTTTGGACCTGGTTTAGACTTGGTTTAGACTTGGTTTAGACTTGGTTTAGACCTGGTTTAGACCTAGTTTAGACCTGGTTTAGTGCTGGTTTGGACCTGGTTTGGACCTGGTTTGGACCTGGTTTGGACCTGGTTTGGACCTGGTTTAGACCTGGTTTAGACCTGGTTTAGACTTGGTTTAGACTTGGTTTAGACTTGGTTTAGTCCTGGTTTGGACCTGGTTTGGACCTGGTTTGGACCTGGTTTGGACCTGGTTTAGACCTGGTTTAGACCTGGTTTAGACCTGGTTTGGACCTGGTTTAGACCTGGTTTAGACCTGGTTTAGACTTGGTTTAGACTTGGTTTGGACCTGGTTTGGACCTGGTTTGGACCTGGTTTAGACTTGGTTTAGACCTGGTTTAGAGTTCCTTCTGAAACGCACAAATAAAGTTAGGGTTATAATAGAAGAAAAACGCCTGTGGATATACCTACTTTTTATTGTAAATAGTGGTTTATTGCTTGTATATATCACAATAATACTTTTATATGTTCATATTTGCACCTTGTGGTTCAGTTTGAAGCTTTTTAGGTGCTTGGTTGAGCACGTTTGAGGGTTTTACAATAAAAAAAACATAATTTTTCTAGACGGACTTTGTGTTTTCTGTGTGTGTTTAGGTCCAGTATGATGAAATAGTATGTCAAAGTGAAAAAACTAACTAGCTGATCATATAGGTGAGGTTGTGATGAAAAAAAAGATACCGAACATTGGTCTGGTAAACATTTCTTTATGTAGTATATCAGGGCAAAATTGAAGGTACCCAAAAACGGCCAAAAAAGCTCCAGACCCCGAAGGGTTAAATAACTGAAGTCGATTTGTATTGGATTTAGTTAAGTATTGCAATACTTTTTCATATTGAAATACAATATATGGCAATATATTGAAATTGCATATGCGATATATTGCTGAATAAAATGTAGACTATAAACCATAATATAGAAACAGATATCAGACTCACGAACCCTTAAGCAGGATTAGTTTGTATTATGTGTCACATTACCATTACCTCACATTTATTGACAGATTATTATTACTGACCCATCTAATAACACTGAAGCTTGATAGTTTCACTTTAAATGCTCTGATATGAAGTTGCTGAAGCTGATAATAACCACATCATAATTTTACAGCGTCGGCTCGGTTTTTCCTCAGTTTTGCTGAATTCTCCATGGTGATACGACAAACTCCTCTCAGTCTGCCTCTGGCTCAGAACTCTCCTCTCAGAGCCTCATTCATCTAAACGTCTGATCTGAGCTCTACCTCTGGGCACTAAACTGTTTCAGACTGCGGCCTGCATTTGTGTCCATAATCCCTCTCTCTCCCTCTCGCTCGTGGCCCCAGGAGATTCGCTCTGGAAGTGCTCCAAGTGTTTGTTGGCTCGCGGCGCCTCAAGCTGTCTGAGGCGCTGGCTCACTTTGTCTGTGCGATTAGAGCCAGGTCCGCGCTCCGGCTACGCTTTTCACATATTGTTCTTTGTCACGATTCAGCCGCAGGGCAGTATTTTATAAAAGATTCAACCATTTGTGAAAACTATCTTATGGCAGTCTTTCTTTGGATTGGATGCATGGTTTATGTTTTAAAATCATGATTGAGTAGAGCATGTACTTGAAACATTTAAGAGAAGACTGAAATATGAACTGCTAAACTTATCTCTACATTCTTGATTATTTTGTTGTAGAGGTCTAAACAACAGATTTGCGGATGATTTGTCAATAAGCTTATTGTGCAGTTGTGGTTGTGTCCTGAAGCTGACGTGTTGTCTTGTGTGTTTGCAGATCACCACAGACCTGAGGCACAGATGCACAGACAGCCACACAGGGACGTCTGCCTCAGCCCCCATGGCCGCTGCCATCATCGCCCTGGCCCTGGAGGCAAAGTAAGTTTTTGGCAGAGGAACTTTATTGCATTGTACTTGTAACTCCGCCCCTTCCTCTCGCACACACTGAAGAGGAAGAAACAGCGACACCGCCCAGATACGATTTTTAGTACGCATCTTGGAATTTCCCATGTCTTACGAAAAATCATTACATCCCTATTGTGCCCCTAGTTTTTTTTTTTTGAGAGCTCTATTTTGACACAGCATATTCCTCAATTCAACATCTGATTTAAGTTATGTATTTATTATTAAACTATTAAATAAAAAAACTGATAACTTATAAAAAAAAATGTACTTAGAATCTTATAACTTAAAAAACACTCACATCTGATCACATTTTTTACTAAAATAAGAGCTAATTTTAAACAGCTCGCAGCCATCCAAAGTTATTGCTCACTTACCTGCTGCATTACGAGTATGATCATTATTTAGAGTTTACTGTCACAGTAACGCATTTCTGATTTTGTGGACCATAAAATGGAGAGGAGCGGGCTCACAGAGCTGCTTTTTCAACATATATTTACTGGGACAAAACATATTTTACTTTAATGCATGAAAGAAATGTTAACAAATAGCTAACTTTAAAAAAATATACTGTCACTTAATCCCACAGCAACAACAAGACATTAAAGAGTAATATGATGTATCTTTTAAGCAACTTCGGTCATTGGTTTAGACGGACTGAGGCCTATTCACAAAATTGTCCCTATAAGAGGTCACGGGGTTAAGCAGGGTCAGCAAAAGCCAGACCACAGAAAACATGTCCAACTTTTTTATCTGGACTTTTTTATGTCCTGTTGGGCCATGTTGAGAAAAAAATCAGATTAATAAGAAAATGTTTTTACGGAGCAAAAGCGCCTATTATTACTATTATTATTTGTTTATTTGATCGGGACAGTGCGCGCTAATGAACATACATGATACACATACTGTAAACACCAGATTGTAGCCATGGGTTCATTTCCATCCGCTGTCCCACATTCACCCTCACACACCAGCACATAGACACTGGGGGACACAACGACAGTGTGCACTACTGCCCCACTTTGGAACCTGGCAAATACTAACCATCTCTGCTTAGATTCTGACGAGACGGGGCATTGACAGTTGTTATGGCTACTATAGTGTTATGATGAGAAAACGTGTTAACCTGATGGAGGACCTTCTGGCTTTAAGGGAAAGTCCTGATCATTGTGCTGATATGGCATATTGCCCAATATGACAACAGCAGTTTCCTCACCATTTCCTATCCATGGTATGGAGCACAAACACAAATATTTACAATACAGAACACATAAATGCAACACTATTTTAAAAGAGGAATGACCTTTTTCAAAAAGGCACCAATCTTATAAATATTTGGACATTCTTTTTTGCATTAGTAATATAAACGTATACAGTGTTGAATGTTTCACGTACGGTAATACTTACGCACATACTTCTCTCTACATAAAGCAACACTCAAACAATTATTGAAACTCCTCACCAACATGCTTTGTACAAAGCAGTCTGCCCCCTTTAGCTGTAGACATAAGCATACAATAACAATATAAGTTTCATGTATGCATCTATTGTTGGCTCACCAATATCAATAGGCTGACATCCATTTTCTAACAGATATTCCTCAATCATTCACCAACAGGGCAAATAATAATAATAATGGGTTTGGAATAAGTTTTAATAATGCTCTGTACTTTGGACTGCACTGAACCTGTGATGTGGTTAATGGTGCATATGTGACTCTTTTCTGTAACGTCACGTTTACGGACTAAGGTAAGTTGAGTGCGTGCCTGCTGATGTACTCCCATGACAGAGGCTGCTTTGTAAAACTAATGTAGTGTGTACTTTGGGTCATATTGAGGCTCACTCAAAGGACAGAGGTGAGTGAGTCATGGTGCAGTGCCACAGACTTCAGAACAGCTCCTTCTCTCAGGTCATGTTGTTTAACCTGATAATCCAATCAAACCCTGTGCTCGGGAATATTCCGTGTTACCAGGCAGAGGCCGCTCATAAGCCTGTTTCCTCCTCTGGATTATCAGCCTGCTCTTGCACTGCTCCTCTCACTCTTAAGCCTGGCGTCCACTGCACTATTATTTTTTGTTCCTATAAGATTTTTAAGTGTCCCACTAAAGGATGTGAGGAGTTTTTAGTCGAAAGACGGCACACATTCATTGCATCGGTTCACACAATCAGACGTGGCCACCACCAAACTGTTGGTCACATTTTTGAGATTGATCACAGATAAGTCTAATAGTTGCTTGAGCAGCAGCATAACGCCCGCTAAGCTCGTCACCCAGTGAAGGCTGCTTCTTTTCAACACATGTAAAGCACAGGCAAGTGCTTAATTTTAAACTGCTGAGAGAGCCTTTTAAGACATGACCACGAGTTAGCATGCATAAACAAGTTATCCAACTGTCGGGCACTCACTTCGCTCCAGCTCTTGCTTCTCTCATTTTTAGCTCTAGATATTAAAATGCAGAACTGAAAGGTAGGCCTACAAACAGATCATATGTCTGTGTTTCAATCTCTGGGGCCCTCTGAGATAAAAATGCAGCTTGATCACTTGTCTCCGGGGATTGGAGCATCGTTTTCCTGTGATGGGCTCATACTAAGGACCATAGTATGAAATGTAATAAAACATGCTATATTTTGAAGCTTAACATCCAGAGAATATGTTTGTGCAGTATTCACTGTCCCCACTGTTCATGTGCCCTCTGTCTGTCTTCCTGCACATCTGACTCTGCTCCTGCATGCTGACCTGATCAGAGCTACCGAGGGAAGGAGAGAGCCTTCGAACCTTTTTATTTGACAAAGAACGTCCCATTGAGATTAAAAACCTGTTTTCCAAGTGTCAGCAAGGTTTAACACAGTTAAAACATACAAATGAACCACACAAAACAGCCATAGTGGGCTGTTAAAAGGTTGCTTCTTCAGGCTGACTCAAATCCGTGGTCCAAATTAAGTTTTGCATTTCAATACACAACCTTTTTAATAGGCCTGAATGTAAGCTGAGACGGGCTGAAAAATAGATTTCGTGGTGCAGGGCGCGGTTTGGGCGGGTCGGAGAATGCCAAAATTGCGGGATTCGCGGATTGTAAAAAAAAACATAGCAAAAATACAAAAGTATGTTAGGTGGTAGAGAACTCTGCGTTTCAGTGCTTATAAGGGATTGTCAGCTTAGTTCAGCGCAGTCTGTATTATAATGCATCATGAAGCTTAGTCCGGGAAGACTTTGACAAGCCCATCACAGGGACAATATGCTCACATCCCTGGAGACAAGTGATCAAGCTTGCGGCCGGGCTCATGTACTCGCTATTACACATAAACCTGGAGCTGGACCTGTGACTAAAAGACAGGAACAAGTGCATATTATTCCGAATCTTGCCTATATTCTTACCTCAGAGGCCCCAAAGATCCAAACGCATATGTTTGGTTTACGTTGGCCTGTTTAGAGGCATACTTATCATTTTTTCAAATTTAATTTCTTCAGATCAAAACAAGCGAAGCAAGAGCTGGAGCGAGGTGAGTGCCCAATTGATAGATAACCAGATACACATTTGAGTTTATGCTGTTGTTTTATCAGCGCCAGCATGCGGTGCATCTAGCGGCTAGATGCACCGCATGCTGGCGCTTATAAAACAACAGCACGTAAAGGGTGGCTGAGGCTTTCACGTAAAGGGGCTAGATTCTAGCCCCTTTACGTGAAAGCCTCAGCGTTATACGCCTATAATTGTCTTAGAACGCGCTCTCAGCAGTTGTTTAAGATGAAGGACTTGTCTGTGCTTTACCTGTGTTGAAATGAAGTAGTGTACATGCATCAGGTGACGTATAGCATCCGTGCTATACTGTTACTCATCACACACTTATTATAGGCATAGGCCAAATGTTTGCTTTGATTGAATGAATTTCTACATATACAAGTTTATTTAAGACAATTATACAACCTATACAAGGTTAACAAATATAAGCAACTTCCTATTTTCATCAATAATACACATACTGTCACCATATTTCAACCTTTATATATAGAAAAAGATCCAGTTGTCCATCTGGACACTGTTTTTAGAAAAACCAAGACGTTTCGACTTTCATCCAAGAGTCATTCTTAATCAGCAGATCTAGTTTGGAAAGTACGCCTTACCCTGCAATGTGTCCGAGTAAATAATGCACTTCCCTCGGCACCTGATTAGCATCTGAATGTCACTGCATGGCTCCAAAATACTAACAAATGAATTTATCAGGGCTATACAGCAACTAACACATAGACAAACAGGACAGGCTATAATCAGGAGGTTCCACCCAGTGGACAGAGCTTACTTTTGCAGACTAGATCCGCAGATTGAGAACAAAGTCTTGGATGAGAGTCTTGTTTTTTCTAAAAACAGTGTCCAGATGACTACAACTGAATCTTTTTCTACAATAGAACACACCTGGGCCCATGAGGGGTTATGCCAACCTTTATCTAGTTGATCAATGTATTTTATAGACTCATTGTATTGTATAAATAATCATTGACTAGTCTGCCTGTTTAGACAGAGGAATGAAGCCGGAGAACCAACGGTAACACGGGAAGAACATGCACATTCCACCCAGAGAGATCATGTGATGTTGGTCTGGCCCGAAACTTGAACCCAGGATCTTCCTTTTGGGAGACAAGAGCTCTAACCCCTCTGCCACCGTGTGTTGGCTACATTGGCCACTCTATGAACGTGAGAGTGAATGTCTGTCTCTGTGGTAACCATGCGACGAGCTGGCCCCTGTCCAGTGTGTACCCCGCCTAAGGCCAAAGTCACTGGGATAGGCTCCAGTCACCCGCGACCCCTAACAGGAACAATCAGTAGAAAACTGTTAATTTTATAAATTAATAGTAAACTACTAAAATAATCATTTGCTGCAGCCCTAATCTGTTTGATTCTCTTAGACTGGGGTGAACTACTGAAGAAGTGGAAGGGAAAGCAGAAAAAGACGATTGGGGCATTTACAGTACTCAGTACAGTACTTACAGTAGTAGAAGCTTCAGTCATTTGTCAGGAAATACCTGTCCAAACTATTTCTGAAACTAGTCGAATTAGGATGATTAAACAAGTCCAAATTACTCAACATAAGGGACTTGAGTCTGAATGCAAGTCCTTTTGCTGTGGTAAACATTCCTCTGCCATTCTACTGTACTGAACAGCTGGGTGGTGCGGATGGTGCTGGAGCCGGGAGCATCTGGTGGGCAGATGAGAGCCAGGGAGTCCTAGAAAATGCTCTGACCCACTTCCTCCTGTCTCTGAGTGCAGCTCCTCAGATCAAAGGCCCGGGACGTTGACGTCCCATAATGCCTCACGTGAGAGGGCAGACCAACGGCACTTTACGCTGTTACCTCTAATTCTGCTCTTTCACATGCAGCCTCTTCCATAACCTCCTTTAGAGTCCATGGGCTTTTCATTTGATGTGGAAAGCTGTGGATTGTTATGTGGCACTGAAGCTTGAATATGGTTTGCACTTTTGCCTCTCAGCGAGGACAGAGTGGAGTTTACGTGTCTCCCCTTTAAGAGACGTCCAACTTTCAGCGTTTAATAATGGTGAAATGATAATGAAATAAATCAGAAAAAACTATTGGTGTATTACTACTAACAGGGGGCAGTAGTATTTCAACTATTATCTGGATTATCCGTCTGTAGTACTTGGGCTTCAACTTTAGTAGTCACCTTGTCTTGAAGGTTGAAGTATGGTGACTGAAGACTTCTAGACAGAGAATAGTTCCAAATAAAGTGTTATTAATGCCAATCAAACACTATTTTTTTTTAAAAAACATTTTTATTTAATAATGCATGTATATTGAAATATTAAAATGTATTTTTGCATCTGTAAAGTCCAGATAAAAAGTATAATAACCCAAATACAATTATGATTTGTAGGGGTGTAACGATGCATTGGGATTTTTAAATGTCACGATACGCATCACACACACATATATAAATATATCTCTGCCGTTCATCTCCGCGCTGCATCTCCAACCAATTGTCATGTGGACAAATGCGATACATGCTTATGTGCACAACACCGCTTTGATGACGTGCAGAGTCCGAATGCCATGAACTAAATTAGGCGACAGTTGTGCAATTCTTATATTATTTAAAATAATAATAATTAAAAGACAAAATATATTGTTCTTCAGTTTTTTGTCACCAAAAAGGACACAGAAATTAGCATTATTTTAAGAATTGTGACAGAATTGTGATGAATCACATCGAAGGTCCTAAATCATGGAAGTGAACCGGATCGTTACACCCCTAATGATTTGTATTTTACAGACGACCGATGTGAAATGTTTACTAAAAGAATGTTTTGATTAAGTGAATAACAATGCATTAGAATGTCATGTTCACACTGTCAATATCAGAATACAACTGTCCTATGATGATGTCACATGTTCAGCTCCTCAGACTCAGCCGTGATGCAGCAGTCTGTAGGTTCAGAAGTGTAGAACTCTTTCTAATGACTTCATGTTGTTTATCACAATACACATCTCTGTATCGATACACGTATTGCCAAGAAGTCGTTACGATGTACGATATCGATATAATGAGCTCAGCCCTGCATCCAATGAATATTTGTCTCGTCTGAACCTTAAATGCGATAAAGTGTGCGTTTGTTGCAGCCCTCTTCTGACCTGGAGAGATGTTCAGCACATCATTGTAAAGACGTCCAGAGCAGGGCACCTTAGCGCCCCCGACTGGAAAACCAACGCCGCAGGATACAACGGTACAGACACACCTTCATTTCTGCGCAACATGCCACTTTGTCAGGAGAAATTCACTGCAGGAACATTTTATATATCATGACAGATTTCCTAATAATCAAAGTATCTTACGACTGCAACCACCACAATCCCCGGCCGTGGATGAGAAGAAGATGGAGGGATAGGAACAGACGCTTTAAGATAATTCAACATTACGGAATGGACGTAACATAATGTGATTTCAATGGAGAAACTGAAAGTAGCCTCCAATAAATTCAAAAATATTATGAATCAAAATGAATTTCAAATTGTCAAATGAAAACCTGCCGGCTACATGTGGGAGATATCAGAGCCTGGTTTGAAGACACTTACTATTCTATTGACGGGATTAGATTTAGGTTTTATTAGGCCCGAGCGCCACAAGCTGGCGAGAGGCCTATTAGTCTCATAAGGCCGTGTGAAGCACGGCTGCGAAAGTGCGCACGTAGTGCACACAAAATCGAGCTCGAAGCGCTCGCCCTCTTCCAAACACTCACTAACTCACTCCTTCACTCACACACGCCCCGTGCATACTAATTAGTAGTAGGAAAATGGAACATTACCGTTGTAAACGGGCGAAGCCCGTGCAAAAGTGCGCACTAAACGAGCACTTTACATTTCATCCCCATATAAAGCACTCATTTGCGCTAAGTAGCTCACGAATACGTTCCCCATATCTTGCATGTTCCGTGCATATAAGCATGTAATGCAAAAAATTATTATTACTGTATAGAGGGCCAAAAACACAAAGTGGGCGGAGCCCACTCAAAATTAACGAAAGTACCCGTCAGTGACCAGGGACCCACACCATGAGGTAGGAAAGCGCGAGCGCTTTCCGAAAATGTATAGTTTATGATATTTGAAAAAATGGGAAACATTGTTTTCGCATCGGAATATTCTTCTTCTTCTTCTTCTCGGGACCAACCCCCCTATTTTTCACCCAGTGAACATTGACAAAAAGTCACAAAAATGTGCACACCTCTAAAAATCGTGCCTCTCTACATTCTGGCTATTTCCCTTTTCTAAAATAAAAAAAATTGGCGCGTCAGCGCCCCCAAATGTACCAAAAATGCATTGAGATAGGAAATGACCCAAAAAAAATCTGATCGTAGAATCATGAAATTTGGCGCAGAGGTAGATGGTGACAAGAGAAGTAAAAAATATTATTACGGCAACGCCGTCTACCCAACCAAATGTCGGCCATATTGGTTAAAAAATGGCTAAGCAGGACTCGAGTTTTTCCAAACGTCGTACTTTTACGAACTCCTCCCAGGGCGTTGGCTCTAAAACGCTGAAATTTGGTGAAAATGGTACTGAGGAGTGGGACATCAAAAGTTATTCAAATTACATTGATACCTGTCACGGTCTCTGTGCGGTGAAGCCGCAAACTTTAGCTAGAATTTCAGAAATCTCCAAATTTAACATTTCTGCCGTTTGCGCAGATATAGTCCGAATTGCGTCAAATTAGAATCAGTTGTTAAACTCTTTGCCCTAAACCTACTTGAAGTGAAATAAATTAATTTGGCGCCACTGCGCCCCCTACAGATTTTATATGGATGTTAAATGTTTAGTTTTGCGAAATTATATGAAATTTGACACACAACTCAATTTTAGCATCCCCATCAAAAAAAGTCAATGAGACCCATGTCATAATTGTTATGGCTTTGCCGTAGCGATGACCAAAACCTCCCATGTTATTCCAATGGGGAAATCGCCAGAACATGTTTACACTTTATACTTTCACAAACTCCTCCCAGGGCGTTAGCCCTATTAACCTGAAATTTGGTGAGACTCATCTTCAGGGGTGGACCATCAAAAGGTATCCACATTTTTTATTCAAAAAGTCACGGTCTCTGTGCGGCAAAGCCGCACATTTTGCCAAGAATTCAAAATAAAATTGCTTTTTGATGGTAAAACAAAGGGGAGAAGATGTGACGGCGTCACAGATTCAGCAGTAGGCGTAATAAAAGGACCATTGGGGCGCGTCAGCGCCCCCTCCTCTTGCGACGTGGCGGCGTAGGGGCGGCGGCTTGGCGAGGGCCGATCATTGCCGCTTGCGGCTTTAATTGAACATTACTTTTCAAATGTTAAGCCAAAAGTAGTTTTGATTTTACCTACTTACTTTTTGTGAATCTCAAATACAATGTTGAGCCTAGAAATAATATCTTATCCATTCTTTGCCATAGAAACGCAAACTAACCCTGCTTTTTACCCTGGAAATTCTATATAGTTGCTTATCGTTTGTTATAAAGACTTGCATCCATTTGTTAGGTCTTTTTCACTTTTGCCTGTCGTCTCCATTTTGGAATTTCGAACATTCTGATGACTGAGCATTTGAAGTGTCTGTTTCAGCCTTTTACACAGTATTCTTTTGATACTCTTTTGCACATTGGAGGCACTTGAGACTAATCAAATCAAATCAAATCAATTTATTTTTGTAAGGCCCAAAATCACAACAACAGTTGCCTCTGAGGGCCACAGGGAGAAATGAATCAACAATAAGCCTGCAATTGTGATTATTTTGCTTTTATGGTGTAGTTAAGTGACTACAACAATACGAGAGCCAAGGGTGTGTTTGATGAGGCTTAGGCCAGGCCTGAGCAGCTGCTGTCTGTCAGAGCGTGCAGTGTGTTTCATAACTGTGTGCTGCATACCTGTGAGTGAGGAGTCAGCCAGGCCTCCTCCAAACACAAGGCTGAGCAGAAACGCAGCGTCGACAGGACGGAGCATCAAAATAACATCCAAACTGAACGCTCCTAACCACTGAGACTCTCACTAAGTTTACATGTGCACACCATAGAGCTAATTAACTGGATAGGGACACCATAGAGCTGATTAACTGGATAGGGTGTCGCTATCTTAAACCTGTCGTGTGTCGGCCCCAGTGGCCAGTCCATTGGAACTGCAGCAAAAAAATATAAAAATATTCTTGGCAGCCGAGAAAGCATTTTCCCATAGAGTGCAATGTAAAAACAAACAGCTTTAACAAAAATCAGATTTTTGTGGCAACTTTTGCCAATTTTCAGGTCGTTAACGTTCTTCCGGCTTTAGCTTTGGCTCACTCTGCTTCACGTTACTCCGCTCTAACAGTTTTCACTCTGATTGGTCAGAGTGGTCACATGGTACGCAAGTCCACTTCTGGGCTGTACAGCCCCCGGCTTTAACTAGCAGCTAAAGGCAGTAAAAGTGGCAACATGCACTAGCGAGCACGGCCCTGGGACTGGTGCACACCAGGACAAAGGATACAAAGGCTTATTCCAATTCAAACAGGTTTTTCAAAAAGCATGGGAACGCAGGAAGAACAATTGGTGTCTTAATGGAATCATCCCAATGACACATGTGCAGAAGTGTGTGTGTATTAGTATTAGTAGTGTTCCTGCTGAATGCAACC
Source organism: Eucyclogobius newberryi (assembly GCF_026437365.1). NCBI lineage: Eukaryota > Metazoa > Chordata > Actinopteri > Gobiiformes > Gobiidae > Eucyclogobius > Eucyclogobius newberryi. The sequence continues at coordinate 34,906,455 of NW_027316278.1, read as the reverse complement.
GTCCCATCACACCACTCGTTTTAGATCAGTAGAGATGATAAGCTATGCCCCCTCCACCATGGACTGGCCTGTGGGCTTTTGTTTTGGTCTTTTACGTTAAAGTGAAAGCAAAAACTACCAGAGCTTCAATGTATTTGTACTGGGGAGAGTGACTTGTTCCTCATGTCGGAAAATCAAATGCTGATGACAGTGTTCTCGCTTAGGGGATTTAGCATGGCGGGCCGCAATTCAATTGACCAAGCTCCTACAGGTAATATTCACGTATGAATTAAGTGATCTTAATAGGATATTAAGAGGCTCGTCCCACCGCCATACTTCAACCTCAGCCCAGCGAGAACACTGAATGATCAAATGAGATGATGTTCGTCCATGTTTTTGGGTTATGTCTTATTAATGTTTTTATTAGCAAAGTTTTCTTGTTAATGCTAAATGACCCTGAATGTTTCTCAGCCCTCCACTTGCATTTATTCGGCCCTGTGACCCGCTGTAGATTGGGAAATATGACATGCAAAGACAAACTGAGTTTGGTTGTGGCGCTCTTGACTTCTCATGCATGTGAACGTAGTGAGTGTTTGAGTAGAAAAATGCTGCTGCCACTACGCCCTTCTGTGTAACTTATGGTCCTTGAGGTGAGTGAAGTGTTCAAGTGTTCTTCCTTCACCGTTTGTTCCAGTGAGCCACCTGTACGGTTTCGGGCTGATGGACGCGGAGGCCATGGTGAAGGAGGCGGAGCGCTGGAAACAGGTTCCGGCTCAGCATGTTTGTGTGGAGAGCGCCGACCGACAGATGAAGTATGTACCCCTTTTCACTCTACACAGTGTAAATACTGCCCAAGTCTGTACTCCCGGCTGCTCACAGTCTCAAGTGTACTTAAAGGACACATGCACACAAAAAAAGTGCATCAACTGGTAGTGGAGGGAATTACCATGGGGATAAAAACAAAAACTAGTCAAGTTAGTTAATTAGGCACTCAGTGGTAATGAACGTGATTTGAGGAATGAGTACAGTGATGATTTATGGACTTAAAAACCTCCGGATTTCTAACTTTGTTGTATCATATCTTTGGAAATTTGAAAGCAAGTGTTTTTATGAAGCTCAGAGAAGATGGCAGGAATAATGAAACAAGCGTGAATGAAGCTAAATGCAACTCCTAAAATTGTTGCCCCATCAAAAACAGAACAGAACAGGGTTAGAACCTCCTTTAAGTCAGTTTAGCATGACATGTGAAGGCGATAGCTAATATTCGAATCTGCCTCGCTGGTAAGATTGTGTCCAGCAGGCTCCTCTCTGTCTCCTCAGTTGTTTGGAGCTTGTGTTTGTGTGAGAGAGCACTTGGTTGTGCAAGTTGCTCCGTGACAGGGGCCAAGCAGCTGGTGCAGCTGGAGGCGTTTGCAGGGCTCACAGGGGCCTGGGTCTCTTCTGCTCTACTGTCCAGCCTTATCAGCTCGTATGGAGTCGAACGTACCATAAGTTGTGCTCCAGTAATGTTCATAGAAGGCATTTGTTGTGCCCTGTGCTCGCTGTGGTCACTGCTGTTGCGTCATGTGTTTTAATGATAAGTGTTTCATAAAGTGGGGAAGCACAGGAGGAGGTACAGTGTGACCTTCTGGCCGGCCCCTGAGTCTGTGTGTAATGTCTGTCTGCAGTGGGCTGGAGCAGAGACAGCGGTGACGTGTGCGCTGGGCCTGTTGTTAATCAGCTGCTCTAAGCCCCCTCCACACAGGCACATACACCTCATGTTATGACCCTTTTCCACTAGTTCACCCGGCCTCACGTGGCATGCCTTTACCCTGTTCTAAAATGTTAAGACTTTTGACCACTGAAGCGTGAAGACCAGGGACAATTGTATCATATAGTAGACCCACTAGGGATGGGATGATTCTCTCGTTCGATATTGGTGCTTTGATCCGACTTGCGCTTTGGGTTCGATTATCATTCCCCCGTGCAATCTGTGTTGTCTGATGTCAGTAATTAAAGGAGCTCGTAACTCAAGTTTCCCTTAGAAAACAACCTGTTTAGATGCCTTACTTGGTTTAATGTTTTTGTGATCAAATAGAGGCGAGAGTAGAGCTGTGTGTGTTTTATCAGTAACAGGAGGAGCGTCTGTTGGAGACGAGGCAGAGAATCACAGACACAACTCATGACCAGCACTTTAGTTAAATACATTATAGAAATAATAAATTATCAAATTAAGTAAAATTCACACAATAGAAAGTCTGAAAGTGATTGTATGTCTAAAAACCTATAAGTATCATACATCATAAACATATATATAGTCTTATCGTTAAACCAAAATAAAAAGCATGATCCTGACTTAAAGGCGCAATGGACGATTTTTCGGCGATTTGAGAACGCAGGCGGAAGTGCGCATGCGCACTCCCCCGCGCAGATCGATACAACACACACATGCATTTGTTTATTAGCGCGACGGATCGCATCGCATCGTTCGTCTCCCGTAGATTTCTGTCCACTTCTGCGTCAGCTCGAACTGTCTTTCTCCGTCTTCATTTTGCCCCGTACACTGAGGGAACTATAATATGATAGAGCCATGCGCTTAGACACGCGGAAACGTGGGGACGAACCGCACGCGGCTGCAGGTGAGCGGTAGGTGCGTTTTATGATTGATACGTGGCAGGACAAATGATTTATCCACGCCACGAGGAAATATGATACAAAATTTGCTGAAAAAAATTGTCCGTTCCACCTTTAATGTCCTATGGACTATATTCATGTATTATGTACTTTATTGAAAGTTAACCAAATCAACAGTATTTAGTTAAAAATAGTTAGCTAAAATTATATCAAAACCGTGACCCATGTAATGAGACAAGAATTGAATGGTGACACACTGGTATCTTCCCACCCCAAAAAAGTAATCTAAGAACTGTGCCTCTGTCCGGCAGAAACATCCGCCCAGAACACGTGGTCCGCTCGGTGTACAAGGCAACAGGATGCCCCGACAGCCCCAACAACCAGGTCATCTACTTGGAGCACGTGGTGGTCCGCATCACCATCCTGCACCCCCGCAGAGGGGACCTGTCCATTAACCTCACCTCACCCTCTGGCACCAAGTCGCAGCTGCTGGCCAACAGGTGACCCCTTGTGTGCACTGCCCAGTGTACAGGCATGAGCGTATCGTTGTTGAGTCTGAAGCCTGTGTGTGTGCAGGCTGTTTGACCACTCCACCGAGGGCTTTAAAAACTGGGAGTTCATGACCACGCACTGCTGGGGCGAGAAGGCTGCCGGCGACTGGGTCCTGGAGATCTACGACTCTCCTTTCCAGCTCCGCAGCCAGAAAGTTCCTGGTACGTTCCTATGTTTGTCTGACAGGTGCAGACTCCGTTATGAGTCTGTGATCAAAAATGTGAGGAAAGCTTAGAAATACATGAGAGAAGAACAGTATCATTATAGTCACCTGCTACCCTCAGGCCTATATGTCTTTATCTCCACAACATGGAGAAACCCAGAGAAAGTGCACAAATGTGTTTGTTTTAGGTAAACTGAAGGAGTGGTCCCTGGTCCTGTACGGCACCTCTGTGCACCCGTACACCCGCAGTGATAAGCCCCGCTCCGTGGAGCTACCCACAGAGGAGGAGTTCACCGAGGAGTACAACGGTAACGGTCTTATTTAACATCATCCATGTCCCACTGCAGTCACACACGTCAGTCTGTGGTTTCACTTACGGCTGAATAAATGACTGAATTATTTTGAAGGGAATGACCAGGGGTCTCGCTATGTACATTCAGAGATGGCGCCCCCGCCATCCCTGAATGGGGAGAAAATAAACCATCCCTAAAATCCGGCACATTGCCAGCGCGGTGAGCGGGGGAGCGCGGCTAGTGCAGAAAAGTTGAAAAAGATTTTTTTGCGGCAAGACGCGGCGCAGCAACCAATCAAGAGATTACACTGCCTACACACAAACCCGGAAGAAGGACCAAAACAAACCCCGCATGAGGTTTCGGCCATGGGGTTTCGGCTAATCACAGAAGACGTGAGATTCTCACTGAGACGAAAGCATGTGTACTGCTTCTGTCATTCTGACAGCATGTCTAAACGCAGGCAATTGACAATTACACGTTTTGACAAGAAACATTAGTTTCTCACTAGAGCATCTTCCTGAGACTATCTCAATGTGGTCATCTCACAATTTCAGATTGTGAGTGGGGGTTTTCCACTTTAGGGAGAATAAACACCAAGTCAAGGAATTCCCTGTCAACAAAGATGCTGGATGACCTGATGCTCCTGGCAACTGAAGGTCCAAATAACCCTGATGGTCTTGACTATGAGGCCTGTGTCCAATGGATGAAAAGGCCAAGAAGAGTTAATTTCAGCATTCAAATGATTTCAGCATTATACTGCCATTAGCTAAAACTGAACACATTTTCATTATTTTGTATTATACAGTGTCCATTGGTAAAACATATAAATGACTGTCTTGTTTATTTATCATTTCCATTAAGTTTTGGGTAGCCAATATTCAAATTTCTTGATGGTGGATAGGCCTATACACCATGTAATAGTATGTTTAGGCTTATACACCATGTAATAGTATGTTTAGGTCTATACACCATGTAATAGTATGTTTAGGCCTATACACCATGTAATAGTATGTTTAGGCTTATACACCATGTAATAGTATGTTTAGGCTCATACACCATGTAATAGTATGTTTAGGTCTATACACCATGTAATAGTATGTTTAGGCTCATACACCATGTAATAGTATGTCTAGGCTTATATACCATGTAATAGTATGTTTAGGGTGCGTTAAACCATCCTTGGAGGAAAATGCAACCCCGTATGAGACATTTATTAACATTCCTTAAAAAATTCTGGGGAGGACACTGATGACGATGTCTTGATGCTTAACACACCTTTCTGTAGAGCTTGTGCTCTCCCTCCCTTTGGATGAGAACGTCCCCTTTGACTCTGCAGATCTGTTGATGTCTGGGCTGCTCTGTGGACCAAATATTGACACCTAAACATGAACCCTGACCTTACCTTTAGAGTGTCACAGCACATCCCTGTTTTCGGTCTTCCTCGTGTGTGGTCTTCTGACTGTGTGTTTATGTGGCCAGGCCCCTGTGACCCCGAGTGTAATGAGAATGGCTGTGAGGGCCCCGGACCCCACCACTGCATCAACTGCCTGCACTACTTCCTCAAGTTCAAGAACAACACCAGGTCAGAACTGAGAACAGCTGACCCTTTCACTTCACACGCACAGCAGGAGGTCTCTATGGAAGCCTTTGTGTTGAACTGGCTCTAATCACAGACAGACGAGCTCAGGTGCACAGAGTAGAACCTGATCATTAGCTCCTGACCGCTCGCTCACCACAGGAGATCTTTAATGTGCCCATAATGAGGCCTGTGTTTGATGCTTGGGGCAGAAGGTCGTGTCAGGGAACCAGACTCCCACTGGTGAAAATGTGGAAGGAGTTTACCAGAACAAGTGTGGGAGAAGAGGCAACAAAAAAAGTATTTTTTTTCCTTTCCCAATTCTGAAGGGGAAAAAAATATATTATTATGTTATATAAAAAATATTGCTCTAAAATAATGATCCTTTGTCTGACATCTGACTGTCATGTCCTGATGACTTTGGACAGTTTGGGCAGACCTCTTTCATACAAAACCATCCCTATTGATGGGGACTAGGGATGCGTACCGCTACGACGGACCGGATCCGGACTTGTAAAAACGTTTCGGTTCAGGTCCAAAAAAACCGAAACCCCGGTGATTAGGTTCTGGACTCATTAAAAATCTACCACTCACATTCTATATCCTTTACGTTCTAGAATCTAAACCATCCTAAACCTTCCATAGATCGCGAAATTCGCGCTGGAAAAGACGTAAACACTGACATCGCTGTCAATGGCGCGCCCGGAGCATCAGCGACGCAGGCGTCTTCCGCGCGGCAGAAGTTGAAGCCGGCGCAATGAGTTTAAAGACGAGAGAGACCGAACATTCGGGAAGATCGCTGGCTTAATTGAATCGTTTGAAGCCGCCGCGTGCGTCGCCGCTTGTGCCGCTCCGTGAGTTAGTTTAACGCTTGTTAAAGGAGCGGGTGGTGCTTTGGTTTGGGTGTAAATATTGTAACTTCTCGCTCAGGTCAGTAATGCTGGTTTAGTGCTCACAAGTTGTCACTTTATTTCTTGAACAGAGTTGGTTAATGTTGGCCGTAACCATGGTGATGAAACAGGAACATCAGAAACCACCTCGCCTCCTGAGCCCGCTCTTAGCTCCGCCCCAGAGACCGCGCATGCGCACTAGAGACTAGGGTCACTACAATATGAATAAAATAACTATTATGTTGTGTTGTGATGTAGCATTTATTTCAGTGGGTTAATGTGCAATATACATATTTATACATCTAAGTAAATACTAAGTCAAAGTAATATTGTTTATTTGCTGGATTGATTAACTGGAGCTTATATTTAGTAATAGTATTTGTATTCTACAGTTGTTAAATATGGTCTTGTGTTTAATGCTGTTAATATGATGTATTGTTTGTAGTGTAAAATATTTTCATATTCTATATTTTATACTGCTAAGTTGATTGATTTATAGTGGTTCTAGTTGACTGTTATGCTAGTTTTTGAAGGTTTTTACATGACTTTGATGCCAATGGATCTGCAAAATTAAAGAGTGGAAATGTATCTAAAGCATTAAACTTCAAGTGTGGGAAACAGCCCAGTCAAACCAGTATTACACGTGACAAACATAGTATCAGCTGAAACAGCTGCCCCAATACCAATACTCAACTTGCTCTTGTTCGGAAGTTGTTCCTCTAGTAAAAGAGTAAAACACATGAATGTGTGTTAGCTACCTCCTAGCTTGTGATTTGTAAGTTGTAACTTCTGTTAAAAACAGTGAATAAACCAGACAAGTTGAGTTTATTTCAATCTGCAGTTAAGCCTTGTGTTTGATTGTCGTCTTTGTTCATGTGTCTTCAACTTAATTTAGTGAAGTAGCTTGTGTTATGCTGTTATGACATTATGCAAAAATGGCATGAGTTCAGCCGGACTCATTAGGTCCGGACCTGAACCTAAACCTCTGGATTCGAATCCGGACTTGAACCTGAACGTGGGTTTAGGTATACATCCCTAATGGGGACAATGGAACAACCATGCTGTTTTTGTTCTTCCTTCAGAAAATGATTGAGGCATGTTGCAGTGAATTATATTACAGCTGTATTGACATTCTGAAAAATGTGTTTGTTCAAGTAGCTTTTTAGATCTTTTCATCAAACACTGAATCAATCAATTGTTTTAGAAAGGGATCGAACTCAATTTGATTTTGATTAATTATTAGAACAAACGAGAGAATTCCTCAGGTAGTTGAGGAGCATCCGTGTCTACAGAGCATCAGCAGGGTCTGAAACAGAAGCACTCTCCTACAGGAGTGGAATAAGGGGAAAAACATGTAAACAGCAATGAACAAACACCGGTGAACTACAGTAAAATATTAAATATTGTTGATAGGAAAAGTATTCTTTAGCAGAGGATAGTGCTCAAGCTGCCATACTTCCCCCATAGTTGCTCCTAGGGCAGCGTAGCTCAAACTAGGTTTTCGTCACACCGGGACATTGTCTAGCCAACACTGAGGATCTTTACACTGAAGTGGACAGCAATAGCGAGCAAAACACAAGTGAATCCTCGTCAAGTGAGCGGATTTCAACGGATGACGAACAGTATCCAGTTGAAGAACAGGTCCTGCAGCTGCTGCCTCATATATTTGAGCCTGACGCCTCGTCAGACGATGAAAATAGAGCGGAAGAGAATGATGATGAGGAGACGAGAATGATATGGCGACTGGACATCGACAGATTTTCTGAATGGTGCGTGTTAAACTGGAATATTTCCCATGAAATTATATTAAATACAATGTTGACGAAGTTCCTCACTGTATTAGTTATAAACTGCAAACTACTAGTCAAACGGTTCCACCCCACAAGTCCGAAAGTTCACAAGTCAGATAGTAGCATTCTCTAAAGTGCGCGCGTGCTGCTCACCAATGTGGATGATGGAGTCCGCGCTTGCACCGTAATATGTTCGCCACGCTGCGAACACCAGGCCGCGCTGTGGATCCGGCGAACACTGGGCTCTTTCGCAGCGCGTCCTCTCCCCGGTGTTCGCCGCGCTGTGGACACCGGGCTCTTTCGCAGCACACTGACACGCACTTCCCAGACAAGTTATTCAGATAACTATAGCAGATAACTATACCAGATAACTATACCAGTGTGAGTCAGGACTCCAGCTGTGTGAGTCCAGCGTAACCGGTGAGATAAACTTGGACACCGGTGTGAGTCCACTGCGCTGCGTCCTCCATTCAACTTCCTGGTATAATTATTACAGCCAGTAATATGCATAAGGCGTCAGTCAGACAGCGCATACGGCTGCTACGAAAAACACAGACAACTGCGATGTGAAAATATTTTTCGCATATCCAAGTCGATACTTTGTGAGGTTTTGGAAACTGTCTTTTGTGAAATGTCAGTAGCATAACATTGATTGCCATACATCGCCACTGGGATTCAAAAAACATTCTCTTAGTCCGGGACAAATCGTGTCTAAAGACGTCCTCTAGTCTTCCGTTTGGGCGACTTAAAGAGCCCACTTCTCGCTTGAGAGCAGTGCAGTGCTACACATCTTCGTGTTATTGCAAGAGTCATCGTTTAAAATTTAAAATTCTGCTCTGTTTTCCACATTTCAGACGAGAACAATGAGGGTCCGGTCGCAAAATCAGTGACATCAGACCGGTTTTGCGACCGGACTGGACAGCGGTTGACTCATTCGGTTACCAAAGCGCGTTCTCGGGTTTGGCCGAATTAACTCATGAAATTGTTTTGTCATTGGTTAAAACTTACCGTCCAGACTTCGTTGTGAAAAAATAAAAGCTAAATTCCACTTACTAACAGACGTTGCAGCCCATCTTTAAATGATTCTCGTCAATGAGCCAATAAATACTCAGCACAGTTGTCACAACGCAGGTGTGCACGAGAATTCTGCACAAGCATCACCATGTTTAACATAAGCCTGCACTGACCCAAACAAAGCAGTGTATCAGCCTCTAGATAAAGAACAACCCTTATATCCACCCAAAAACATGCTGTGTGTAAATCTACGCCACAGTCTGTTGTCCGTGGTGAAGACATGCCCAACACGCTGTAATCCTCCTCCTCCTCCTCCTCCTCCTCCTCCTCCTCCTCCTCCTCCTCCTCCTCCTCCTCCTCCTCCTCCTCCTCCTCCTCCTCCTCCAGGTAAACGCGTAAACTGCAAATCAATGTGCTGTGGTTCACATCCAGTGAGAAGATGCAGCCAAACAGAGTCCGTGTAAAGTTCAGCCAAAACATAAATACTATCCGATCTGCCATAATCCTCCATAAATGGTCAGTAAAAGCATAAGTACGAGCTGTGCATTTGTGCTGTCACTAATGCCTGCTGTTATGTCTGTTATATATTATGCTATAATTAAATACAACCTCAATTTACTTTCATACATTTCCATTCATTTGGGCCTATGGGCCACACCGCAAACGTTTAGAGCCTCTTGATTTTTTTGTATGTTTGCAATCAAATATTTGAATCATTGAATCAAATTTTTAATCAGGATTGCTTTTTGAATACTCCTTTGTAATTTGGGAAGTACATTGAAGTGTTTGCGGTTTGTGTTGTGACTGGATGTGTTCAGGATGTGTGTGTCTGAGTGTCCCAGCGGCTTCTTCCGTGACGACCGAAAGCGCTGTAAGAAGTGTTCTTCGTCCTGTGAGACGTGTGTGGGCAGCCGCAGTGACCAGTGCAGCACTTGTCGGCCCGGCTTCCACCTCAACGAGGGCTCGAACACCTGCGTGGCCAACTGCGCTGACAGCTTCTACCTCGACCAAGGTACCAGCTCAAGAATGTGCTCTATGTGGACACTTTCAGGAAACTGGTGGAACGGTTTCTGCTGAGATTACAGTGGCACAGGCACTATATTAACTTATCTTGAATTTGTATAACTTAGTGGCCACCATAGCCTTCTCTGGTGATGGGACGCACTAATTCAACCTCCTTTTATAATGAAAACTGCCTTACGGATGTGTCATCATTTCCTGTCGACATGTTTACATCTTTTACTGAACAAACAGCACTTTTTGAGCCATGTGTCAATTACCAGTAGACATTAGCATTTTGTTATCCAAAAAGTTCATCCATTTTTATTTGTAGTCATACAACAGGACATTTTTGAGTTTAAAAAGCCTTCATTATGTGTAAACCGTCCACAGTATGATTCTGTTTCCATGGTGCTGTCATCTGTGTCTCCAGATTCAAACATTTGCCGTCGATGTCCTGAAAACTGTAAGAAGTGCACCGGCTCGAGCATCTGCACCGAGTGCAAACCCGGAATGAGGTAAATGTTCCCAGCAAAACATGTAATCCAATCTCTCCCCCTTAGAGAGATATTCTACTGGTAATATAACGTATTCAATTATAATAACAATATTTACTATTGTATTATATTTACTATGCAAATGCCTGCATTAACCTGAAATAACAGTAGGCTTATGTTTGAATTCTGTAAATGTACGTAGCAGTGTCATTGTCAATAATATGGGCTTTCTCAGATTTGGACTTTGGTTTGTGCATGAGCCTCCCTCTGTCTCCTCTCAATACCCTCTGTCTCCTCTCCTCCTCTCTGCTCCCTCTGTCTCTCCTCCTCTCTGCTCCCTCTGTCTCTCCTCTCAGCTCCCTCTGTCTCTCCTCCTCTCAGCTCCCTCTGTCTCTCCTCCTCTCTGCTCCCTCTGTCTCTCCTCCTCTCTGCTCCCTCTGTCTCTGCTCCCTCTGTCTCTCCTCCTCTCAGCTCCCTCTGTCTCTCCTCCTCTCAGCTCCCTCTGTCTCTCCTCCTCTCTGCTCCCCCTGTCTCCTCTCCTCCTCTCTGCTCCCTCTGTCTCCTCTCCTCCTCTCTGCTCCCTCTCTCTCCTCTCTGCTTCCTCTGTCTCTCCTCCTCTGCTCCCTCTGTCTCCTCTCCTCCTCTGCCCCCTCTCTCTCCTCCTCAGCTCCCTCTGTCTCCTCCTCTCCTCTCTGATCCCTCTGTCTCCGCTCCTCCTCTCTGATCCCTCTGTTTCTCGTCTGCTCCCTCCCTCTCCTCTCCTCCTCTCAGCTTCCTCTGTCTCCTCAGCTCCCTCTGTCTCTCCTCCTCTCTGCTCCCTCTGTCTCTCCTCCTCTCTGCTCCCTCTGTCTCTCCTCCTCTCAGCTCCCTCTGTCTCTCTTCCTCTCTGCTCCCCCTGTCTCCTCTCCTCCTCTCAGCTCCCTCTGTCTCTCCTCCTCTCAGCTCCCTCTGTCTCTCCTCCTCTCAGCTCCCTCTGTCTCTCCTCCTCTCTGCTCCCCCTGTCTCCTCTCCTCCTCTCTGCTCCCTCTGTCTCCTCTCCTCCTCTCTGCTCCCTCTCTCTCCTCTCTGCTTCCTCTGTCTCTCCTCCTCTGCTCCCTCTGTCTCCTCTCCTCCTCTGCCCCCTCTCTCTCCTCCTCAGCTCCCTCTGTCTCCTCCTCTCCTCTCTGATCCCTCTGTCTCCGCTCCTTCCTCCTCTCTGATCCCTCTGTTTCTCGTCTGCTCCCTCCCTCTCCTCTCCTCCTCTCAGCTTCCTCTGTCTCCTCAGCTCCCTCTGTCTCTCCTCCTTTCTGCTCCCTCTGTCTCTCCTCCTCTCTGCTCCCTCTGTCTCTCCTCCTCTCAGCTCCCTCTGTCTCTCTTCCTCTCTGCTCCCCCTGTCTCCTCTCATCCTCTCAGCTCCCTCTGTCTCTCCTCCTCTCAGCTCCCTCTGTCTCTCCTCCTCTCAGCTCCCTCTGTCTCTCCTCCTCTCTGCTCCCCCTGTCTCCTCTCCTCCTCTCTGCTCCCTCTGTCTCCTCTCCTCCTCTCTGCTCCCTCTGTCTCCTCTCCTCCTCTCTGCTCCCTCTCTCTCCTCTCTGCTTCCTCTGTCTCTCCTCCTCCTCTGCTCCCTCTCTCTCCTCCTCAGTTCCCTCTGTCTCCTCCTCTCCTCTCTGATCCCTCTGTCTCCGCTCCTCCTCTCTGATCCCTCTGTTTCTCGTCTGCTCCCTCCCTCTCCTCTCCTCCTCTCAGCTTCCTCTGTCTCCTCAGCTCCCTCTGTCTCTCCTCCTCTCAGCTCCCTCTCCTCTCTGCATGATGGTGATTGGTACCAATGCGCTCCTGTGTCACATTTACCGTGGAAAGGGGGCGATATAAATGCAACATATTCAGGCTATATGTCAGGCTTTATACGGCCAAACGGGCAGTCAGTTTGGGGAGTTGGACTAAACGGGTGGAGACGAGCCCAAGGGAACGTCACAGAAGAGGGGGCGGCAGAGTGGCACAGAGAGGCACAGAGAGGCACAGAGCGCATGGTATACACACTGGGCAAAGCCTTGGCTTGTCCTAAACCCGAGGCAAACGTGTGCGAGACCAGGGCACAGAGAGACTCCACTCCTCTGCTGCTCTCTATATGTAGAGAGTAACCTCTTGTTGGAGCTGGCTCTCTGTCTCTTACTGAAAATGCCTCTTTTCCCTGAGTGGGACTAACTGCTGTGAGAAGTTTCCTGATGTTTGCTGGAATATTGAATATTGACCTAATGATTCAATAGAGTCCTCCTGAGTGTCATCTAATCTCAGGATAGCAGTTTGTTAAGAGAATGTTGGGGAGAAAACGTTTTCTTGAAGTCCATGGAACACACCAGACGGGTCAGGAAGAAAGTGTGGAGAAGTTTAAAGCAGGGTTAGGTTATAAAAGCTTTGAACATCTCATGGAGCACTGTTCAATCCATCATCCGAGAACGGAAAGAGTATGGAACAACTACAAAACAACCAAGACATGATCGTCCATCATAACGTACAGGTCAAACGAGGAGAGCCCTGATCAGAGGTGCAGCTGAGAGGCCCATGGGAACTCTGGAACTCTGGAGGAGCTGCAGAGGTCCGCTGCTCTATAGGCCAATCAGATTCAATACAGATGGAGCGGCAACTAAAATAAATATGGTTAAAATGCTGATTTTTATTCAATCACATGAAAAGCTTTGATATGTTTATTTGACTTGGAGGACTGTTATAGGTATTTACAATTAAGAGTTATTATAACCAAGAAATTAAACAAAGTAATGACCATTATAACCTTCTGACTGAAATATTTATCAAGACTTATAAAGAGAACGTTCAAGGGGAATATGTCTAAATGATACCAATGCATTGCTAATCTGGACAGCTACTGAACTATTAAAAACAAATGGGAAAGAGAAGCTCATCTTGTTTTGACAGATGAAGAGTGGGAAAATGTGTACATCTCAGGAGTACCTCAAAATCACATGTCTGGAGGGAATTCTGTTGGAAGAATGTGTCATGTTGTTCATAACACCATGTCAAAGTGTCCCATTATTCACAAAGAAATGCTAAATGCTGGTGAAACTGTGGCAGCAAGAGGCAAACCACTATCACGTGTTCTGGGACTGTCCTGTTGCTCAGAAACATTGGACAGAAATGAACTGTTTTTGACATTGCCATCCCTCTCAATTTTAGAACTATGTATTTGGCCCTCAAAACTCCCGCCATGGACACAATGATTGGATACCTTTTGAACTTACTTTTGGTGGCTGGAAAAAGGCCATCACAAAGAAATGGATGACACAAACTTCACCAGCAATTTAGGACTGGACTGACATGGAAACAGACATCAGACAAATGGACAAATTGACATTCAGACTTCATTTGGAAATGGACATATTTGAAGGCTGAATACTTTTCAAGGTTCTTTTTTGTGTGCAAATCATGTATAAATTACTTTTTTCTTCACAATTGTCTGTTTTAGTTTGTGGTTGCAACATGACAAAATGTAGAAATGATCCAGGAGTATGAATACGTTTGCAAGACACTAAAAAAACTATAGTGTTTGTAGTTTACACCTGAGCAGGTTTGAAATGGATGTGATTCTTGTATTAGTTTAGCTCCTGGACTTGTTTTAAAACGTGCGAACTGAACTAAATCCTTCAGAGAGCCGTCATGTAGATATTCCAGAGTCCTTTAGCCCTTGCAGTTGTAAATTAAGTTACAAAAGTTCACAAATCTCTTCTGTTTGTTCAGTCTCCAGGGAAATCGGTGTCAGATGACATGTGACGCTGGGACGTATTACAATGGTCACAGACGGACTTGTGAGCCCTGCCATCGAGCGTGTGCCACCTGTGCAGGTACTTTACAGTGTTTGAGTGATTTAAACACACAGCAAATGTAAAGTGCCCACACGGAGCTGTCCTCTGTCCTCAGGCACAGGCATAGAGGCCTGTACAAAGTGTGCAGACAGCTACATTTTGGAGGACTGGAGGTGTGTGTCTACCTGCAGCAGCGGCTATTACCTGTCCGAGACACTGGACCAGGGACAGGTGCAGCGTGCCTGCAAGAAGTGAGTACACACACACACACACACACACACACACACCATGACGCTAGCTCCACTGAGCTTAACTGTAGGGATGGTGCTGTTCAGGTGATGAGCGGGGCCTGGTTTCCTCTCGACGTGATGCTTGCTGTTCAATGAGTCCTTCAGGGGCCTTGTACAAACTCGAGACGAGCCATCGTGTGCCTTTTCCTGAGGAGTGGCTTCCGTCTGGCCACTCTACCACACAGGCCTGATGGTGGAGTGCTGCAGAGATTGTAGAAGCATCTCCAGGACAATCAGTGGAAAAACAATGTAGAGAAAGTAAAGCGACGTGTATACATTCCGGATGCACTGTAAAAAGTGATTTATACCATGTGTGAACAAACAGGTTCTACAATTCAGTAGAAATTATGCCTGATTAGTCACAGTATTTCCTGGCTCTCACTGAACGTTCCTGTGCCTGTGCTTAGGTGTGACCACAGCTGCTACGAGTGTCTGGGCCCCGGAGAGCAGAACTGCAGCACTTGTGTGAGCAGCTACAACCTGGAGGGAGGGGCCTGTGTGGTCACCACGATCTGCAAAGATGGTGAGTTCTACTGTGCCCCAGTGGAGGTCCGAGGACCACACCCTACAGTACTGTGGCCGTTAACATACGAGCGATCGCTGTTGTCTTCTCACAGCTTTTACAAAGACAAAAAATAAGATTAGCAAATCCGGCCCATTTGAAATTTGATCCGGGCTGCAACTCTTTAATTGATCCAAATATCTGATTCAAACCTATAGGAACCCAGCCCAGCACAATCCCTGTGACACGTGCTGCACACACACAAACAAACCCCCTTAAATGTCACAAACTTACTCAAACTGTCCTGAGTGTGGCTTATTTCACTGGTTTAACTTTTCTCTGTGGAGTAAATACTCTGATAGAATGTCACTGTATAGTCTTTGGTCACAACCACAACGTAGAAAACATTTGATAGCGACTGTTTGCCATGTTGTTTTTTGCCTACCACAAGGCAAGACATCATCACGATCGCTCATATGTTTACAGAAGAAATCACCCTAAAACACTAACATCTGTCATTGGCTAGATTTGAGGGTTGAGTGTTTCCTGGTCTCTGTTATTTCTGAGTGTAAACTAAATGTATTAACCCCACGTCTGTTCCTAACGTGCACTCACTCCACTGTTGCAGTGGGCTACAGTCCGTAGAGCTCTTTTTGGCAGCTGCTGCATTTTCATACAAAACAGCTAACACTTATATGAGCGCTCCACCTACCTTTGGGATCTTTTTGTCTTCTGTCCTTTTGTGATTTGTGCTCTCAGCATGTCAGATTCTGCATGTTTGCTTTGCCTGCCGCTGTCCTTAATTCCACTGTGTATCTGACCACTGCTTTCCTGTGACACTTAAGTCTCACTGGAGATGATTTATAATCCCTTCCCAGGTTGAGTCCACACTTATCCATTTGAAGCAACTGCTAAACCATTAGTGTTGGACAATACAGTGTACATCATGCTAAACTTACTGGGTATATCGTTCTTATGGTACAAAAAGAGCTGATTAAAAATGGAAATGGAAAAAAAAAAGTTATATTTCTGCACTTTTGTGGTTCATTATACAGACATTTTACATTTGACTGATAATTAAACAACAACTAATATGTTTAAGGACATGTTTTAACATGTTTCTGTTGGATTGGCATAGTATTAATATTGTATAGTATCTAACACAGGCACTTTTCCCCGCCCACTCTTGCTATTGGTCAGATTAAGGCTCTGAGTGAGTGGAAGGTCGAGTTGACTAATCATAATGAAGTGTCATCTCTAAAACAGTAATAAAAAGATCAAGTTTAAATTTGTTGTGATCATATCAAAATAGTAATCAACTCCCAAGAATTAAAAAAAAAAATGTTGTCTCATCGCCCACACTTCCTTTACTTGAAGGTACTTTATATTATCATTAAAAATGACCCTTTAAACCAGACAATCAGCACACATTTCCCCATGTGGGACAATAAAGGAATATCTTATCTTATCTTACATGACCCGAGCAAGGTGACACCTACACACTAGGTTAAAGTCAGTAACTCAATAACCGTATTATTTCATGTTTTATCCTTACATGAACTATAAATTATAAACCAGATATTACTTTTAGACAGTTACTCTTACTCGAGCACTACTTTGTGAGCAGTATTGTTTTGAAGTAACATTACTCTACCCACCTCTGCTCTCGGGTCTCTGTTACAGTATATTTTATCCAACATTTTTTATCACAAAGGATGAGTGTGGACCTGACCTGAGTCTGAATCAATAAACCCGTTAAAAGAAGAATATAGACCCTTTAAAAATTTGTCAAATAAAACAGTCTAAATAAAACCGAGTTGAGTCAAAGGTTTCAGTGGAACACAATGTGATTTCACTGGAAAAAACTGGGATTAAACTCAGAATATCACAAAATATGACAAATCCAGGTGGTTTAGAGTGACATCACACATTTAACATTGGATTATACACTATTTGTTTTATTTTATTAGTTTTATCATGGCCAAATTCTTGTTTTTAGATTTAGAAATAAATATTGACCAGATTTGATATAAATCATTTCTATCAAATCTGGTCAATATTTATTTATATTAAATATTTATTATACTTTTTGTGAAGTTCAAATATAATGCTGAGCTTGTTTTTTTTTAATGGAAAAGCAAACAATCAGACATTTCCCATAAGCATTTAAATCTGATGTTGGTTAAATGTATTTGGGTCGACTTCATTTTGTCTCCATTCTGAAGTTTGGATCATTCTGATGACATTTTAAAGGGTCAATAATTCCACCTGATTCTAAACGGACGTGTCAGCAGTTACTCTGTGAAATTACAACTACAGTTTGCTAATTGTGTGTCATTTGTTTTTCCTCTTTCTCTTTTCTTCTCTCTCGCCCTCTCTCCTCTGAAATGGACCCAATCCCTCCACCGGACCACAATCCCCGCCTTCCTCGGCCAACACTGCCTCTGATTGGATCAAACCGCTCCGCTCTGATTTTACCTGTGTTTCCTCTTCCTGTATCTCTTCTTCCTGGTCTGTGGAAAGCGAATGAAGAATCTTGGGCGGAGGGCAGTTTCTGTGTGCTCGTAAAAAAGAACAATCTGTGCCAGAGGAAAGTCCTGCAACAACTGTGCTGCAGAACGTGCTCGCAAAAGGGCTGAGCGCCGGAACTCTGGCCCGCTCAACCACGTCACATAATTTATACGAGAATTTGTGCCTCTAACGGACTGCAACGGAGGTGCGATACAGGACTACAACAAACCTACCTTTTCTGTACAGGGACACACCGCCAGGGACCAAACATTCAAGTTATGTGACCAAAGCATCGATGCCAAAACCCTTACTTTTTTGTTGCCAGCGTAGGTAGCGGGAGGAGCCGGGGCGTTCCTCTGCATTTTTGGCTCCTCGTTCTGGTCTCTGCAGGAGGATCATTGGATGGGAAAAAGTATAGGCCGATTCATATGAAATAATAAAAGGAAGTGTGTTCAATAATGTGAAAGAAAATGTGTGTCTGGACTTAACTTTGGCAGTGGACCTCACACATGAATATTCAAACGCACACATTTCTGAACCACAATCACCTCTCCGGCCCAGACACTTTCCGCGGCCCAAACCCCTGCACCACAGCTCCACTCGCACATACGCAGCGCGATTCCCCAGATTCAGCTTGTGATTCCCCAGGTCCAGCTCACACATACGCATCGTGATTTCCTAGGTCCAGCTTGCACGTGCGCAGCGCGATTTCCCAGGTCCAGCTCACACGTACGCATCGCGATTTCGCAGGTCCAGCTAGCACGTGCGCAGCGCGATTCCCCAGGTCCAGCTCGCACGAACGCAGCGCAATTCCCCGGGTTCAGCTTGTGATTCCCCAGTTCCAGCTTGCACATACGCAGCGCGATTCCCCAGGTCCAGCTCGCGTGTACGCATCGCGATTTTCCAGGTCCAGCTTGCACGTGCGCAGCGCGATTTCCCAGGTCCAGCTCGCATGTACGTAGCGCGATTCCCCAGGTCCAGCTTGGAACCAAACCTGCATCAAATTTCCATTAGATTTCTTCTGCACAAACAATGGTCTCTTACTACACCAACTCGTACGTGGACAAATTACGTCTAGTTTATTTTTAAGTTAAATATGAGCCCAACGTTCATGGAAGCATAGCATTTAAACGCTAATCAATCCAAGCTAACGAAGCAGTTATATCTGATGGTAATTGCAGCAGGTATTTTACGTGTCTTTATCTAAAAATAACGAACTATTTAAATACAGCTTCAACTTACAGAACATTTTAATTGTTTCTAGCTATTAAAATGATGAAAATATAGTCACACTAACGACCTTCAATTCGATAAAAGACTCTAATTGGGGCGTTTCACTCTTCTCCTGTAGAGAAAGAGGGCGAGGTCTCTACTGGCGGCACACACACAAACAAAAACATAAAAAGAGGCTGTTGGTGGCACATTTTTAAGGCCGGAGTTTTTTTTCTTCAAACTTCTCATGATGCAGAATTGATGGCGGCTAATGCTAACAACCGCCTTGCTTACAACCACGTGTACAACAGACTTATTATGCTTTTGTCTGCTAAATAGTTATCATCTATTTTTTATTTTGGACATTTTACATCACAATACTCACAAAACTACTTAATTAAAAAGATTTTGCTGATTTCCGGTTGAAAAATTACTGCGCTGATTTACGGCTGCTCCCTTACGACATGTCGCTGTAAACGCCATGACGACATCGCTCTGCCGGATCGTGTTATGGAGAGCAAAGATCACAAGAGCGAGCAGAAGATATTTCTCCCCAAAATTCCTACAGGACGCAACTGAATCCTGTGTTTTAGAAAGAAAAAAAAACAATGGGAAAACTGATTTGGCGTGATGAGTGATGGCGTCTTGAATGCAGGAGAATACAGATGACTCAAACGTGCACGAATCACTAGAAATGCAACGTTTTCTGTTCTCATTTACATGCTCAATTATTACATCACAACATAATATGGTAAATGGTCTGTTGATGTCATGTTTTAGTACGGTTTGGCATGTTAATAACCAGCTAAAATAAGTCTGCTGCCCCCAGTGGTACAACTTGAGCTTGAACGTGCGCAGAGAGAGTACCGTGTCGCATTGAAGCACATTTACCTGATCTTCTGCAGAAACATTGGACACATGGTTATTTGCATTTACCCTCGATCGCTCGCGTTTAGTGTTAGCTCACTATTGCCACCACAACCGCCCCGCCGCCTTTTCCTTGGGAGTACAGTAGGAGCTGGGTACACGCGACAAGAGGAAACCACTAGTGGTGAAAGGGATTTCCAGTGGTGCTTCAAGCGAGACGTTGTCACAATTTCTACGATAAACCACTTGATTTAAGGGTTGGACTTTATGTAGGTTATGGTAATGTAAGAAATCTCACCTAAATGTATTTCGAAGTTGCAGCAGAGGGAACTACAAAGTCCATGTTCCATTTCAGCGCAAGAACATGAACGTATTTTACTGTACTCTGACATCTTTGGGAATATGACATTATAGATGGCACTGAGACTTAGGACAAGTAGCATTTCTCTAACACCATTAGCCTCCCAACAATAAATATTGTTTAGTGGGATCCCTAACCCTCGTGCATTTGCAACACAGCATGGAACCATCCCAACATTTCCTGCACAATGTTGCGTTTCTGTGTCGAGAAAATACTGAACTCTTTCTGTCTGTCAATGGATTTTCCCACTGCGTTGTTCTGGAAGTAATTTTCTCATAACAAAAAAGAGAAAAGTTTGAAGGCTTGCTCAGGGCTAATCAGCTATTTGGTAACTAAACACCACAAGATCTATCATTTTATTTCCAATCTGTTTCGGAGACCTAATAAATCACTAACATTTCGCCATTTTAATTTAAACGGTTTTGTTTTGGACTCAAAACAACCGCGTGATGAATATTTGTTACCACATTGTTTGTTAGCCTTTGTTGTGCCTTTCAACTTATAAAGAAAAAATGAATGGGAAACTTGCCTCTGGAGCCACAGCGGACTCAATGTGGGAGCAAAGTGCTTCCCTAAATGTTAATTTTTCACATTCAAAACTCATTCCATTAGTATTGCATCAAGGCTCGGAATTTAAACCATTTTGGGCGTGTACCTTTTTTTTTTTTTTTTCTCAACATACATCCAAAAGTTTTTCCCACTTACTGTACTGTCGACGGCGAGTTCTTTATGATTTATAATAAAGTCCTTCCCTTGTTTGGATACTAAAGTTCTTCCTGGTCCATAAAATGACTTGAAATGACGTTAGCTTGTGTGATAGTCGACACACGCCTCGTATTCTAAAGCTGTTTATATTGTGTATCATATCTGTGACGATGCATTTAGTGTTACTCAAGGTCCTAGTTTTGAAAATCTTTTTTACTTAAGTGTACTTATTAAAAATTTTAATCTGTGTTTTAAATTTTAATTTGTTTTTTATGACTACTGTATTCTCTCAACAGCATTGCAATTTTTTTCTTACATTCGATATATGGTTTTTGAGTTTCAAATGCTGCAGTTCTTTAGATAATATTTCCTCAGCGGAGCACTAAATGGCCCTGTGAGGTCTTAATCTGTATAAAAGATGCTAACTCTGTACTTTAGAGCTCCACAAACATGTTCTTATGGTTCTTAGTTCAGCAGTTTCGAAGTCAGTCTTCTCTCAAATGTTTTCTTCATTTATTCCCTTTTTGTCTACCATCTGATAAAGGGGAACACTCTGGGTAGGAAATTAAGCCTAAAATAACCCAGTATGTACTAAAAGTAGTTATGGTGTCCCTAATATTGGTGTTTGAGTCCTGCAAATGACTGGGCCTTTCTGTGTGGAGTTTGCATGTTCTCACTGTGTCTGCGTAGTGCTGTGATTTCCCTCACTAAAAATACTTAGACCAATGAATCTCTGAGACTTTCCAGGTCAAGTAAAGGTCAAATACAATTGCCCTAAAGCACTTCTTGTGTGAAAACGAGGACTAATGTAAAGTCTGTAGAATGGCCCGAGCAGAGAACCCACGAATGGGAAGCTGCCGCCTGTTTTCTTTGTCCAAACAAGCGTCATTGTTTCATTTTGAACAATGAACGCTCCTGCTGCTGATCTGGACCAGCGTGTGGTACAAGAGCAGCTTGTCCCTGTGGCCGGACACTGAGGATGTAAATATCCATATCAAGTGCCGCCGTTAAAAAGAACACTGCTTGTTTACCCTTAAAACATTAAAGACCCTCCCAGTTCTGCAGCTTGTGCCAGTATTTCACAAGGTGAGTGTGAAAATCTACTCTCATTGTATTACATCTGTTAATGCCAGACAACTAAAAGTGAATAAACCCAATTTGAAACCTGTAAATTCAACATCTCTCTTGTCTGTGGTTCAGTTTATTTTGAACTTAAATGTTTTTGGTCAATTACGACATTGATTTATTGCTTTACAGGCTGTTTCTTTTTGATACTGATGTTTAAAAGACATGAGGCAGAGGAAGGCGCTGTCACCACAGATGTAAGGCAGTCAGAGATAATGAGGCATGTTCTGGCCTGGAAGTGCAGCAGAAACGATGAGTCCCTGCATGGTCCTGGTTTTGTTTACCATGGAGGTGTGAGATCTGAGACAGAAGCAGACGGCCTCAAAGCACTGAACACAGGGAAGTGTGTTCAAAGATCTGTGCTGCCAGTGTGGAGTAGAAATACTGGAGACACATTTTACATTTTAAAATCTATATTTGTCTTAAAGTGCATATGTTTTTCTACTCATGTTTGGTTTGGAGATAATTCTGTGATAAATATAAATGTTTTGCACAAATCTAGTGGCAGTTTGTGAAGGTAAAACAGGTTTAGATTTTAGAAATGTATGTATGTGTAACACAAGGAACAAATTCTTTTACCAAAATAAAGGTCTCCTGTATTTTTTTTGCCAAGTGTGACTTGTAGCTTTTGGTAGATTTTTGCAGCATAAAGTTGTAGTAAGAGTCATGGAATTACCTTGTGGGAAGTCATCATTTCATTAAATAAAGAAGTTATAAACTTGTGAAATTCAAACTGGGGTTAAATTGGTTCAGTGTTCACCAAAATTTTGAATATAACTGTATTTTATTGAAATTATTAGTCTGATCTGTCATAGGCACAGTTTGACTTCTCGTTATGGTTCTCGTCTGTGTCCTGAGCTTGTGATGTGTGTTCAGGAGAGTACATGAGCACGCATGGGAAGTGCCACATGTGTGATGCCACGTGCCAGCAGTGCTCCGGCCCTGAGAGGGAGGACTGCACCCGCTGTCCCGCAGGCAGGTGAGGGCCACACCGGTACTACACAACAGGCCTAAACTGGGCCAAAATGTGACTTCTGCTGGTGGAGATCTTATTTCATATATATTTAGATTTGTTTTTCATTAAGGGTGTTTTTGCTGCTAGAAAATACCTTGAAAACATACATTCTTCCATGCAGCCTCTCAGTACTGTTATATTTATTCTGCTTGGCTGACAAAAACCACGTCTTTGCAGGTTTTATGATGACGGGCACTGTGAAATTCGCTGCCCAAGGGGGCGCTATACCCTGGACAAACAGTGTTACCCATGTCACCACACCTGTCATGAGTGCACGGATGCCGGGCCCGACAACTGCACCAGCTGTGACAAAGGTACAACACGGACCACTTATCTGTACCATAAAGAGCCCACAGAACCACTGGACCCATATTTTCAGTTTGTTTAAAGGTGCACTGTGTAACTTTTCTACATGGGGATATTCTTGCTGTACCTAAACAGATCTGTGGAGAGTTGACCCTGCTCCACAAAGCATGCATGTTTTTCAAGGTGTTGAGTGCAATAAAAACAGCTGTACTCAAATAAATGCTATAAAGACTCCATGGAGAAAAGATACAGTGCACCTTTAAGTGTGTGACCTGCGTCTACTTTGGGGAATAATCTGAATGAGGCCGACTGCTGTAGAGACCCTACGACACGTCTTTACAGAGATCTGAGCTGGAAACGAGCACTCACTCAATTAGTCGTGCACAGACTTGTTTCAATGTGTGAGTTTTAATTGTAGTCTGTCTGACATTCGATGACACATTACGGTAATAAGACACTGGAAAAACAACCTCGTCTCAGACACACGAAACATAATGATTATAAGTGGGATTTATATCAAAAATGTATCAAAATTGTTGTTTTGGAGATATGCAAAATTAGAATATGGAGTAAATCTTCTACAGAGCTGTCACAATAACAATGGGAGGTATTTGTGAGTCCGAAGTGTCGTCACACACTCGTTGCTACTGCCATCTTGATGATGAAAGCTGCACGTTCACTGTGGGCACTGCTAACAAAAAGTCTGAAAACAAAGGATTCTGTCACATCCCCAAAGACCCCATTTGTCCAGAAATGTGTGCCTGTGGTCAGGAGGGACCAGTGGACTTCCAGAGATCACTCCAGACTGAGGCTGAGCTGCTTGTTTCAGGCCGTTAGCAGCTGGCTAATGCTAGGTTACAGGCTTGTCCCATGTTATTGTTGACATTTGTTGTGTATTTTTGTGCTCTTGCATATTTCTGTACATGTTTCTGTGATAAAATGTAAATATATGATTATATTTGTGTGTTAAAAGTTATCTGCATCATTAGCCTGGGGGGAGGGAAAGGCATGTTTTTCTAATAACATGTGTGAAGATGTTGTAGAAGCAGCCGTGAGGAATGTTCCTCCCATCCTGGGGACCAGATGGGTAGAACATTCACCAAGGTTTTTATCTCTAAAGATAATACCAAAGAGTCGTAAAAGACAAGTGCCTTAATGTGAAGCTGACCAATGAGAAATGTGACCCGCCTCCTTTTTATGTGTGATTTTAATAAAATGACTTGTAAGAGGGAGGAACGCTGAGAGTGATTTTGGAAAGTCGTTCAGGTTGCTTACAACATCTTGACTCGGCTAAGCCTTCCTCTCCCTTGCAAGCCACACAAAAGACTGACGTTTCTGTGTCGTTTAATATTCTAAGTTGAATTATGTTCTCTGACTGTTAAGTAATAGCATTGATTCATGTGTAATTTCTTGACAGTTTCACCCAGTAATCTGTTTTTATATGGACTCGTAATCTTTTATATTTTTATACTAATCCTAATTGTACTGTTTATAATGTAAATGTGTTGTATATTACTGGCATTTTACTAGTTTCTAGTTTTTTGCGATACTTGAACCTCAACCAAAACATGTTGTGATACAGCCTGATACATTGTTCAAATATCGTCTGTATATTGTTAAGATAATGCTTAAAGATTCAATGTTTGTCAGTATTGCCCAGCCGTAATCATGATTGACCTGATTGTACCTTCTGGTTCCACCGTGTTGTCTCTGTTGTGACCTCAGATGTCCATGGCGTGGCGCGGTTCCTGTTCGAGGGCCAGTGCCGCCTCACATGTCCGGAGGGTCACTTCCACTCTCTGCGCAGCCGCTGTGAGCCGTGCCCTGAACACTGCCTCGCATGCTCCTCCGCCCTGCTCTGCCTGCACTGTGGCCCAGGACGCAGGCTGAAAGCTGGCCAGTGTGTGCCGCTGCAGTGCTCGGAAGGTACAAGTCCAATCACAGGCCAGACCTTTGTTTATGTCCCCGTGGTGACACCCTCTGCTGCCTGTAGATGGAGTGCTGACACAATTCCTGATGAGGGAATGCCTGACTGAGAGATGGTCATGGGTGCACTCATTAGACACATTATTTAAGTTCAAGAGCGCGAGTTGTAGGGTAGAAGATACAAGAGCTTTACAAGAAGCTTAAAGGGCAATAACAATACAAACAGTGCAGAATGTCCATTAAGGGCACTTAACGAGAAAATAAAACCAAAAAGCTGCAGTCAGATGTTCTCCTGAAAATCAAACATCACGTTATATAGTGTGAACTGTGAACTTGCAACTTAAACCTTCTGGAAACTATTGTGTAATTTTATCTTGCATAATACGGGAGTTGCAGCATGAATTAGCTAGAAAAAGGAGTAACTGCAGAAGAATGTGGTGGTGTCTGTGCTGAGTCTGACCTTCTCTCCAGGCGAGGTGGCAGATTCCCGAGATGAGGCCTGTGTCCCGTGTGACGAGGGCTGTAAGCAGTGCAAACACCGTGAGTACAACGCACACTTCTCTGGAACTCTGTTGGCACACCTGCCCTGGGGCTGACTGAATGACATGTGGCTGCCAATATCCACAAATAGCTTCTCTGAGTTCCACCCATCACTCACTCACACACAGCACAAATATGCACAGGCATGGTTAAGGGCAAAGGTTAATCCTGCGTCCCAGTCGTTGAAAAAAACGTTTGCCAGAAGTCGTGTGTGGGACACAGCAAACACGTGGAAGAAGGTGCTCTGGCAAAACTCCCATGACTCTGAACACATCCTCTTCACTGTCACACATGGAGGTGCAGCTTCAGGTTGTGGAGCTGCTTTTCTTCAGCAGGAACGTGGAAGCTGCTCAGAGCTGAGACAAGATGGATGGAACTAAATACTGTACAGCGGGATCTTAGAAGAAAACCTGTTGGCGTCTGCAAAAGACTTGAGACTGTGTCGGAGCTTCAGCTTCAGCAGGGCAACGACCCCAAACATAAAGAGCCCCAATGGACTGGTTTAAAACAAACATATCCATCCGTGTTATAAAGGCCCAAAGTCCAGACCTAAAGGCAATGAAGAATCTGTGACAAGATCTGAAATCTGATTATGTACTCTCTATTGTTTTTGATTTTGCAAATATTGAAAACAACAATTGCAATATTATCCTTTTTAGATGTATCTCCCACGTCTAACTGTGTTTTGGTTACTCACTCAGAGCGTGACAGAGGCTGACCAATAGGAATTTATTTGATTCAAAGTGCACTAAAGTGATGCCCGCCTGAAAGCCTCAGGCTGTCGTTGCCGCAGACACATTCCAGGGAGAGTGAGCTGCACGCGGCCCTGTCATTACTCACTTTTCATCCATTCATCCATATCTGAGGTCTAGCTGCTCCGTGCCAGCCCAGACAGAGGGCACCGGCTGTGGCTGAACTCTGGGACAAACTCACATGTTGTTAATACACGGTTGTTCTGATTTATGTCTGTGGTAGACTAAAGAAATCTTTAGACTAAAGACAAGTCTGTCACGATGGCGGCGCATACACAGAGTACACAGACAAACAGCTTCTACCCACGAGCCATCGCGCTTTTATCTGAAATGAATGTGAGAATGTGTGGGTCATTCATTGTGTTGTACATGCTCTGCTGATCGATGAATCCACTAAAGGGAACAGCATCAGGAAACTGTCAAAGGTCTAAAAAGGTTTCTCTTTGATCTGACCGTGTGTCTGATCCAAACGGCCCTCTCGAGTCCACCACCACAGGAGCCCGTGCTAAAGTAACGCCGCAGTAGTTTACACTGCAAACGGCTGGGGCAGTGGAGGGTTCTTTTTGACCGTAAGAATGAAAATAGAGCAGTTCTGCCCAGGGTTCCTGAGTGTCTAATGGTTCACGTTGCAGACACTGCCCTGAGGCTGGATTTCCACCTCCTTTCTTCCTCTTCCCCTCGTCTCCTCATCTCCCCTCCTTTTCTCCCTCTTCCGCCTCTTGAAGTGCAGGTGACAGATTATAATTATTTATTCATTAAAGGAAATCTCCTTCATTAAAGGAAATCTTTATTTTCTACCTCTCCTTCATTGTCTCCTCTTCTGTCCTTATTCCACCTCTTGACCATCTCCTCCTCCCCCTCCTCTTTTCCCGCTCTTATCCCCCTCTTCTTCTTTGCTCTTTTCAACCTTACCAATGTTTTTTCTCACTTCTCTCACTCTTTTCCCCTTCTCATCCTCCTTCTCTCCTATTCTCCCGCTAGTACTCTCTCTTCTTTCCTTATTGCCCTCTCTCTTCCCCCTCCCATTTCCCTCCTCTTCCCTCGCTTCTCCTTTTCTTTCACCTCTCTCCTTTTCTCTCTGCTCTTTGCTCCTCTTTCCCCCTCTTCTTCCCTCCACTTCTCCCTCCTCTCCTCCCTCTTCCCCCCTTATTTTCCCTCTTCTTTCCTCCCTCTCTTCTCCTGTCCTTCTCGCCTCCTTTTCTCCCTCTCTCCCACTCTTCTCTTTCCTCTCTTCTTGATTCCCCCCTCATAATTCACTCCTTATCTCATCCTCCCCTCCACCCTTTCTCTCCCCCTCTATTTTCCCTCTCTCCTCCCTCCCCCACACTGCACCCCTCTTTTTCTCCCCCTCTCCTCCATCCGTCTCTTTCTCCCTCTCCCCATCTTCGTCCCTTCTAATCTCCCTTCCTCTGCCTCCCTCCTCCCCACTTCCCCCCTCTCCTCCTTGTTCTCTCCCTCTCTCCTCTGATGACTAATGTCTTTCACAGGTACAGTCTTGTCCAGTTCAGGACTCAGAGGAGGGGGGCAGAAATGGGGCGTGGGGGCTGCTGCTTGATGTCCCAGATGCATCTCTTTCTCTCTGGATTGTTTTGTCTGATAATGAAGCTGTGTAGATTTTTCAAATCCATATTGACAATCATTAACTGAGAAAAAACTACTTGCACAGACATTCATTGTTTACAGCTCTTTGTGGTCCATGGGGAAAACGGACTGAACATAGATCTCAAAACCTGCTACAGAAAAAATGTACTTGTGGCCTACAAATTAGCATTTATGTAGAGAATATTTTTGCCCATGGTGAACAATAACTGGTTTAGACATATATATTTTCATCAGTTGCTCCCTGCGCACCTCCTTTATAAAACTTTACAAATCTTGGCCTTTAAGAGCTATATATGGATAAACTGGAATTGTTTTAGTGGTACTGGACTGCCCTCTGCTGGTGAAAAGGGGGTGTACAAATATTCATTAGGTAAAGGTTTTGATTATAAAAAAATGACAATAAAAAATCGATACTAAAACAAACATAAATAGCATAGATATGACAAATTTACTACCTTTATTTTTTATTCCGTTACCTGTAATGTTCTGTAATGATGGCATGAAACAAATCTATCGTGCAATTTTTCAAATAAAGAGCTTTGTAAAAAACAATCGCATTTGAACACTCTGCAGACAGATGTGAGAGCAGGCTCGCTTCCACACAGATCTGACCTGTAACTTGACCTGGTGGCGTTGCCTGCTTATCTTCAGGGAGATTGATTGCCAGCAGACTAAAACCAAGAATTCACATCACTGACAATGTGTCACACAAGTTTGTTTTAAACATAATTTATCAAACTATTCACTCCAAGTTCCACCTGAGGAGTAAAATGGGTCTAGATCTACATCATATCTGTAAGGGGACTGTTCCAGCTCTAAACTAGGGCTGAAACTCTCTTACAGTAGTTCTAACCAAGAAATGACTATAAATCAAGCAACAATCAAGCAAATATATAATCACTTGAATATAACTACACTTTTAATTCCTTAATAAAGCAGGAACAGACACTTAATCCATAATGAACAGGCTTAGTAACTCCTCAATTAATACCCTAACCCTAAAGACAGTTAACACTACACACAGTGAGTCACAGCTTGTAAAAGGCTTTAAAAGAAGTCGTGAGCCGCTTCAGATAAGATGTTTATCTGCAGATTACTGCGTGAGGCTGTGAGGAGAGGCCGTGGTTTGAGCAGGTTATTGTGAGTTTTGTGTGAGAAAAGCAGGAGAGCAGCAGGTGCTTCTCCAGGTTTACTTCTGTCAGTCACAGAGCAGAGATCTGTCACTGCAGATGTGCAAAATGTTGTGTTCACAGCCACCGCGGAGCAGTTGTTTATTAGTATTTATTTTGGTATTTTATTATGTTATCTGACACTATTTCACCCAAACATACTGTTTTCAATTAAGGATAGGTCTAGTTCAGTGACATTATGAAATCATCCCCCAGGTCATTCTTCGTGACCCTCACTTTGGGAACCACTGCTGTAGAGAGCCTCTCGTGCCACCAGGGACACTGGCACACATACCCCACAGTTTAAGATACAACATATCAACAAATAATAAATCTATACATGTTTTGTTCCAGTGGAGGGGGGAGACTCGGCCCAGCCCACCGTGTGTGTCCAGTGTGAGGACGAGTACTACAAGTGAGTGAGCGTCTTACTCCGGAGCGTCTGCTTTTACTGTGACACGATTTACATACAATAGACCGGGAGATATGTTTTTTAACAAAAGCAGCTTTCAGTGTTGAGTTCATGAACACAGACAATACAGACTTAGTAAAAGAGACACACTTCCACACAAACCACATATATATGTATATGTACATAAGCACACCATTGACGGCTTTGAGAAAACTCTATAGATGAAGAACATTCAATGCGTATTTGTTGAGAGAGAAAGTTCAAAATTAATGTTTTGCCTGTAGTGTCATTCATCTAGATTAGAACACATACCAAAACAGTGGGGTTCCCCAGAAAATGATGAACACCCCGTCTTTTTGAATACTATTTCAATATTCCTTAAGTCCCATTCTCAGATGTGTGAGCCTTCAGACTGGACTGTGCAGGAGGAAAGAAGGATCAGCTCTCTGACTCAAGGAGGAGCGAGTAATTATGAGGGAGGAGTGAAACATTCATTTGGAGGACAAACTTTTGAAAAATCTGAGATGAGCTTCCCATTTGACCAAGTATCAATACTGGAAATAATACATAAAACTGTTTCACTATTGAAAAATACTGAAATAATGTACTACCTTTATTTGTTACTGCTTTGTCCTTGCTTTTAAAACACACACTTGAACACACTGGAGACAGATGTGAGAGCAGTGGCTTTAGTTGTTCTGCACAAAAACAAATGAAGCCTGTGTAAATTCAGCCTGGAAGACCTAACTCCACCATCTACATCAAGGCACCTGCTCCTAAGCTCAACCAACGCACCCTGTCCATCTGTGAGAGTTCAGATCCCTTTCTTCATCACGGAACTCCTCCAGGTTTCTACTTTTTCCCATGAAGGTTTTTTTGTAGTTTTTCCTGGCCGAGAAGGAGAGTCTACAGGACATTGCCCCGCACCTGCTCCCCATCGCCAGTCAACGCGCCTCCTCGCTCCCAATTAGCGCACAGCCGGTCCCATTTTAACCCCCGTGCAGTTGGCTCGGCCGCTCTGATCGTACTGCGACCCACCACCTCCCCCTCTCCTCCTCTGCATCTCTCATCCTCTCTATTCTCCCTTACCTACCACCACCAGTCCCCAAACCTGGGGGACACATCTAATACAAATAGATCATGGAGTGCCCATGATCGCAATGTCTTCCGCCGGGGTCTGAGCGCCAAATAACCCACGTAATAAAGCTGCTAAACAGTCCTTTCTTTGTCGTCTCTGCGTCTCTCCAGAGTGAAATGACATATTGCACATAATGACAGCCCCATATGCTGTAATCATTAGTCTAAAATGAAACTATAGAAAAGCAGAAAAGGTGTTGTAGAAAAGTGTTCTGATCTCTTCTGGGCCCTTGTCAGTCCTGGACCCTCGTATAACCTCACTCTCTTGTGCGGTGGTCCTGGGAAAAGCTCTGAATATCTCCATAGGACTTGTTTTGGTCAGTATTACCCACTTTTACTGTACAATCCGATTCTGAATCTTGTTTTTCAGGTTGAAGTCGGACTGCCACAGGTCCTGCCCAGACGGGACCTTCAGTCTGGAGGGGCCGAGGCAGTGTGTGCCGTGTGACGATAAGCAATGCCTCAACTGTGACCAGAACTACTGCTACTGGTGTGAGGACGGCTTCTATGTATCCGGTAATGCTCCGTCTCATCCAGAACCTCCTGGTCACTCCGGCACCACTTTAGTTCCCCACATGCACAAATACAGATACTTCTCACTTCTGAAAGTGCCATGAGAACTAGATGAAATTACATAGATAGGACTAAATTGGACTTTTCCTTGGTTGTAGCGTGATCTTCATCTTAATCAGAACTAGCATATGATTACACCATAAAATTAAAGAATCT
This sequence comes from Eucyclogobius newberryi, assembly GCF_026437365.1. NCBI lineage: Eukaryota > Metazoa > Chordata > Actinopteri > Gobiiformes > Gobiidae > Eucyclogobius > Eucyclogobius newberryi. Next base: position 34,875,137 of record NW_027316278.1, on the reverse strand, counting down.
GCTAATAATTTGTGTTGAAATTAACATTCTATTTTTTTATCATAGTGGTTAGAAATGTATTGGATAGAGAGCTTTTTAATGTATCGAAATCAAGTTCAAATTTTTTTGTGTTGTAACAATAGTAGAAAAGGTTTCAAAGCTTTCATCTGGACAATGTTTTAGAAATCAAGATGTTTTAGCTGCCATCCAGAAGTCACTTTCAATCTGAAGCTACTGCTCTAAGGAGTAAGACTTTATACTGCCCTGAGCTGTGTAGTCCTGACCTAAGCCCTAAGGGAGGAGTTATAACAGAAAACTGCAAGAGTACTCTCTGCCAATCTCTGTCTCACGGCTGATTGGCTGTCATGGAATTAGACATACACCCGATGCTATTCCTTAACACATTGAGAACACAATTCAACTTAGAATATTAAACGACACAGAAACATCAGACATTTGTGTGGCATGCATGGGAGAAAACGCGGGGACTGTGTCAGCCAGGCCGTTGTAAGGAGCCTGGCTGACCCTCCTGCGTCTCACCCCCGCGTCTCACACCGTTTTTTCTCATGCTGGTTGGTTTTATTAGATATTCTGGAATAGGCGGGTCACATTTGTCATTGGTCAGCCTCACATCAAGGCACTTGGTATTTTTCCGTAGAGATAAAGCCTTGGGTAAACATTACCCAGACTCCTCTGGGTTATCACCCCCCCTAGGGTAAACATCCTTTGGCCCATCTTTACGACCCCTTCACAAATGCAGTTTGTCACACACCCGTTCTTCTCTTAGACTAATGATGCAGATAAAATATCACTATTATGCAGATAAAATACATCACAGAAATATAATCATATATTCACATTTTATCACATTTCCCTCCTGTTTATCAAAGCATTAGTCTTCTGTCTCATATGCCAAACACATTATTCTTTTCAGTTTTCAACATGTCTTTCATATTGGTGTTAAAATGACACTTTTACACACAAAAAGTTTATGCAAATTTCTCAACATTGAACACACTTCTTTTCTCTCGGCCCACAACATTTCTACAGCATTACTGTCCTAAATTTTGAGTCAGATTGGTCAATCTCTGTAATTTGACGAACAGACAATTTATCTTGTCTATAATTTGTGCGGTGTGATGGGAAATATAGAAGTACAAGCGGAAAGCCCTTAAAACCCGCTGCGCTCTGGTCAGTCAGTTTGACTCGTCAGGGACCACTCTGGACACCCCAATAGAATCAAATGCGTAGTATCAGGTGCTACTGGGACCAGACTGTCCTCTAACCTCTCGACCTTGACCCTGCGGTATGGTTCTGGGTGATGCTGGTCTTTGTTATGACCATGGCTGGCCACAAAAGGGATACATAGGCACAACGTCCCACAAGTGTCCCCACATCACCATACGTCCTCTCTTGGTTCCTTAAGAGACCTCCTCCCGCTATCTGCACAGTTAGGTTACACATATGAACTGGTACATTTCCCATCTCAATTCATAATCTCATTAACATTACATGTAGTTATGTTGTAGCAGATAAAAAAGAACTCTCTTAGTTAGTGCAAACAACTGTGGCTGTATAATATGCCATTGTGTTTCTTCAGCTTCTGTCATGTCAATTATACATTGTACATTATACATTACACATCATGCATTTCATAACCTTTCAAGTTGATCACTTATTTTCTTCCCTCTATATTCCATTAACCGGTATACACAGTTGTGTATGTTGATCGATTGTCCTGATTGTCCCGATTGTCCCGATTGTCCGGTGCATAATACAGGTGTTCAGCACCCATATTATTGTCATCACTTGTGATGATGATAACTGTTGATTCTTTTTCCACAGAGTATGGTACTCTGCGCACCGTAGCCTCTGGCTCTCGTTCATCGTAGCAGAGTATCGTACTCTATCGTAGACTCTGGACAAAACTCATACAAACGAAGTCCTGCGTCTGCGATGTTATGGATCTGCCGCTGTGTTGTCCAGACATTTCTCTCACTTTCCCATGAGAGCACCCATGTTCTCGTCCTCCCCTGGTCGGTGTGAGGACGACACGGTGTGGCTCCGTCCACTTTGCTCGTCCACCTGGCTCGTCTCTGTAAACACCACATCTCCAACACGTTCTCTGCTGCGGTGATAAACAAAGTCTTTTCGACAATTCAGTGTATTTCAAACAGTTTTCTTGTTTACAATTTTTTTTTTTTTTTTTTTTTTTAGTAATTATTGATTCGGAATATTTGTTTACACGTACATATCCCTCCTTTTTGAGATATGGAATTCCCATTTCTCAAACTTCTACATAATTCTACATTTAACCAAAATTCAATAATCCAGATAGTTTACAACTTTCACTAATCCAAGATGTAATCAAGGAAGAGATGGAATTGCGTCTGTCTTCCACTCCGCAATGTCACCTCTTGACCTTTCACAGTTCAGCGGTCACATCCCTGGCTGAGCCCCCCCTTACACGGCGCTGGGCCCATGTGTCTGTAATCCGACACTGCCTCTGCGATCTGTAACTTGTAAATCTGTTTTACCACCATTTGTTTCAAACTCCAAATGTTTCAAACTCTAAATGTTTCAAACTCTAAAAGTTTCAAACTCTAAACGTTTGGTCTCCACGTGTGCGCGCGTATGTATGTATGTATGTATGTATGTATTCAAATACATCAAACAATAATAATTATCTCAATAATTCCCCCGTTGAGCTGGCCATAAGGGTCAGTTCATAACTAAGAATTCTTCACATAATTAATAATTTCACATCTCCTCTGTGGGTGTGGCCTGAATAAAGTCACCCATCTAATGTAATATGTGCTAATCTTTTATATGTGCTTCAGGTGAGTTCCAAACTCAATCTCTCACACCTGCTCATGTGGTGCTTTACAAACATTGTGTATTAGTTTGTTCTAGCAAGTCTATATGTGTATAAAAATCAAAATGATCCTAAACCTTCCCCTTGGTTATAGTTTTCACTATCTTCAGGTAATCTGCGGGTCTCGTAAAATTTATTCTACTCCCCCCAGGCCCTTCCTGTAGTCTAACCCCTCTTGGCTCCGACCTGAGTCCTATAATGTTTAAGTCCTGTTATCACTGGTTTTCATAACTTCTATAACGTCTAAATTTAGATGATATTGTCTTATTTAAATCTATTCAATTCTTGATGAATCTCCACAATCCTTCAGGTATTTACTTTAGAATGTCAAATTCTTTCGCTGTTAATTTTAACTTTTCCCTATTACTCATCAATCAACCCCCCCTGAGGTGTTGCCGTTGATACTCAAAGATAACAACATCTGCTCCATCCTGAGTCCTCCAGATTCTTTGCCAGTCAATAGCCCCTTATCTCTGACTATCTTTTATGACTTGGTATCGTTTGCCTTTAGTTAATGACCCATTCATGTCTTTCCAAGGAGGACATCGGACGTCACTATTTAACTTATTCCCTCACTTACGTCTACATCGCAATACGAGGTTTCCTCATGATAATACAAATAAATAAGTTACTGATATAACTTTTACTATCACTTTACTTACTACCCATTCTACTCCTATGTCCAAAAACATCAGTAGTCACTCATTTACCCACATTATCACTCCCAGGCCCGTGCCTGCATTTTATTCTAAATTTAAAAACACTTCTGTCTTTTTGTCCTGTACTTTCATCTAGTCATGCATTAAGTCCAAAAAGATAATTTTCCGTCAAGTCCAATAATAAAACAAAACAAAACAAAACGTAGCTTTGTTCTGTGCACTCAAAAAACACGATACCATAAAAACACAACTTTTGTCTTCTATGTCGGGGACAGGAAGTGTCCTGTCTGTGATCACATTCCCCCAAAATATTGGCCATCTATAAAAATCTGAATTCATCTTCATCTCTTATCAAATTTAGTGAAATCTTTATAATTGATTGTTGTCAATCAAACAAAACCCTTAAATTTGTTCTACAGAGCTCTCAAATACTAATATTTAAAACCAGCTGGGTTTAGTTCCTAACCTTACTTCAGAGCGTCCTCTGAACTGCTTTCTCCCCATTCTCCTGTGTTGTTGACCCCCCTTATCTCCCCCTCTCTGCCACGTCATCTGAGCACACTGGAAGTCTCCCTCCAAAATCCTCTTATGACTTTTCCTTTGTCTTTTTACAGTTTGGGGTGATAATTTTGGCATTATTTGGTCTCGGTCGTCTGAGAGAAATGCTACTTGCTTTACAGTCACGGTCAATGTCAAGCTTCTAGAGAAAATTCCATATTAGATTCCTCCGGACATAAACGTGGTGTTTAAGATTCACCCGTGACTGCAAATTTTAGATCTCTCAGAATAACGCCTTGTGACCCTTGTATGATTAATTGTGATTCACACTTGTTAGTTAATCACTATTAATCCTCATTCACACATTCATACTTCTCTCTTACTTAACTCGCTCGTGCACAGCGCTTACATTCACACATATTTCCTCAGTAATATGAAACTGGGTATTTCCTCAGTAATACCTAACTGCCTAAAATATTTCCTCAGTAATATGAAACTGGGTATTTCCTCAGTAATACCTAACTGCGCATAAAAGCATACAATATTTTTCCAGTAAATATCAAACTAATGCATAAAAACGTTTTATGGCTAACTCTTTTTCACACACAAAATTTTGTCTGACCTTCTTTGTCGCCTGTGTTCTCCTGCTGCTTCGAAACGACGCGCTCTCCTCGCGGAGACTGAGGTGCGATGGGCGGCCACGGGAAAAGTGGACTTCCTTTTAGCTGTGCACAGACTTCACCGATTCACCCGTCAATCTCCGCGAAGGGGCTGCTTGTCGTCCGGCTCGATAGGACCAGAAAATGTCATGGAATTAGACATACACCGATGCTATTCCTTAACACATTGAGAACACAATTCAACTTAGAATATTAAACGACACAGAAACATCAGACATTTGTGTGGCATGCATGGGAGAAAACGCGGGGACTGTGTCAGCCAGGCCGTTGTAAGGAGCCTGGCTGACCCTCCTGCGTCTCACCCCCGCGTCTCACACCGTTTTTTCTCATGCTGGTTGGTTTTATTAGATATTCTGGAATAGGCGGGTCACATTTGTCATTGGTCAGCCTCACATCAAGGCACTTGGTATTTTTCCGTAGAGATAAAGCCTTGGGTAAACATTACCCAGACTCCTCTGGGTTATCACCCCCCCCTAGGGTAAACATCCTTTGGCCCATCTTTACGACCCCTTCACAAACAAATGCAGTTTGTCACACACCCGTTTTTCTCTTAGACTAATGATGCAGATAAAATATCACTATTATGCAGATAAAATACATCACAGAAATATAATCATATATTCACATTTTATCACATTGGCATTTCACTGCTTTGATTACATTTGAGGAGACTGTTGTAAACAGAAGGGAAGTTAACCCATTCCCGTCCCATAAAACAGGGGTCCCCAACCACCGGGCCTGGGACCGGTACCGGTCCGCAACACGTTTGCTACCGGGCCGCACAATAACTGGAAATAATCTATCAGTGACAGCATCTTCTCCGACGTAACTTTGGCCTGTCCCTCATGACACACTAATAAGCTCGTCTGTGGATAATGAAAGCCCTGATAGGAAATTGCCAATGAAATCCATTAAATATAATGGCAAGTTTATTATATCTCTCCTCTTGTCCTGCGTGAGAACATAACTGATACGTACATTATACATGATACGTCATCGCGGATGCGTTGCATCAAACACACTGCTCAAAAGTAGAACCACAAGCTCGCGAAAATGAGTAAAAAACAAAAGTCTTAGAGAGCATTTTTGCAAAGGGGAAAAGGCCAAGTGAGGAGCAGACGAGGAGCCAGCGGGGATTTTGGAGGACACGTCTTCTGGGCCAGCATTCTCCAGCTGCTACGCGATCACCTGTTTTTACTTTTACAAGAGTTTGAGCGCTACTTCTCGTGCCGTGACGACAACAAGACAAAACTACGGAGCAGACTGGACTTAAACACACTGCGGGTGTCATTGTCTCCCATCACTCCTAGATGGGACCGTCTCATTGCACAGAAACACGCGCAGGGCCCCCACAGCGTGTGGTGAGTTGTAATTTTTATGCACTTATTTTGCCATATTTATCTGATGAGCTTCCACCAGTGAGGACACGTGTAACTGTATGTTATGTTACTCCAATTCGGATCTTTTGGTATGGCACACTTGTTAATGTACAAACGCGTCTTTTCCGAGCTGAATCTAATGGAAGCCTGAGCCCCGCCCACTTCCGAGCAAGTGAACCGAGAGTTACGTATGTAACTAAGGTTCTATGAATTCCGGATGACCGCCAGAGGACGGTGCTTAGCACCTGGATGACTCATACCAACAAGGTCACGAAGAGTCTGCTCTTACCAGGATTAGTTGCCAATTACAGAAGCGGACAACACCACTGGAGCCACTGGATGAGGAGCCGCCACATTCACTCTGTAGAAGCGGCGAAGGTACAGGAGGAGGCCCACGTAGCTGCAGCACAGATGTCATTCAGTGGGACACCCTTCAGCGCGGCCCAAGAGGTGGACACTCCTCTGGTAGAATGGCAAGTAACTTTGGGAGGCTGAAGAGCCCTAGATCGATACGTCTGAAGGATGGCGTCCACAACCCAATGTGAAAGCCTCTGTTTGGAGACAGCAGAGCCTTTTTTGTGACCCCCATAACAAACAAACAGGGCATCCGTCTTGCGAAGCCCAGCAGTATCATTAATATAATACCGCAGCATACGGACAGGGCACAAAGGACTAACATCAGAGTCCCCAAGTTCAGACTCTGGAGCATAAACAGCCAGCGAAGTGGTTGATTAACGTGAAAAGCAGAGACTCTCTTTGGTAAAAAAGATGGGTTAGGCAACAAGGTAACACCAGACATATCCGAATTCCAGCGAATGCAATTGTCAGCGATTGACAAAGCATGGGGCTCCCCAATACGCTTTGCAGAGGAGATTGCAAGCAGAAACGCTGCCTTCACTGACACCCATCTTAACTGAGCCCCATCCAATGGCTCAAACGGTGGGGAACACAATCCTTCTAGGACTAATGGAAGATCCCAAGAAGGCACTCGAGTAAGCCTTGGAGGCCGCAGGTGAAGGGCACCCTTTAAAAACCGGCATACTAAGGAATGCGACCCACTGAACGACCATCAATCAAGGAATGGCGGGCTGAAATGGCCGCAACATAAACCTTAATAGTCGAAACTGAAAGATTTTTATCAAATAATGTCTGAAGGTAGTTTAGTAGTACTGGGACAGAGCAGTGCACTGGGTCCACACCAACTAACAAATAGTTTCCATCTGTTCTCATACAGCGCGCTTGTCGAGGCAGCACAAGCGTTCAGAATTGTTTGGATAACTGCCTGGTCACAAGAAGTCAACACAGAGTCCGGCCCTTCAATGGCCACAGGTACAGGTGAAGGCGCTCTGGGTGAGGATGCCATATGCTCCCTCCCAGCTGTGACAGGAGATCCTTCCTCTGAGGGAGAGTCCACGGTTTCCCATTGAGAAGTTGGAGAAGCACGGGAAACCATATCCTCCCTGGCCAATACGGAGCAACTAATAACACTCTGTGATTTCTCCTGGCTATCCTGTGTAGCGTTAGCAACAGGAGTGGAAAGGGAGGGAATGCATACAGGAGGCATTCCGGCCACGGGTGTGCCAGTGCATCTTGCCCCAGTGGACAGTCTGGTTCTGAGAGGGAAAACCACAGTTGACAATGTGTTGTCGCGCTCGAGGCAAATAGATCTACCTCTGCCATGCTGTACATCCCCCAGATTTCCTGCACCACCATCGGGTTCAACCTCCACTCTCCCGGTTGTGGTTTCTGCCGCGAGAGAAAATCTGCAGTGCAATTCTGCACGCCTGGTAAATGAACTGCCCTGACACTCTGCAAATGGGGCAGCGCCCACAGGTGGAGCTTCCGTGCCTCCACTAGTAAGTGAACAGATCTTGTGCCCCCTTGATGATTTATGTGGTAAACTGTTGACGTGTTGTCTGTCCGAACAAGAACATGTCTCTCCCTGAGGGCAGGAAGGAAGAACATGAGTGCCAAGTGAACAGCTCGCAGTTCCAGCATGTTTATGTGTTGGAGCCTCTCTCGAGGATTCCAAACACCTCTGACCATCCTGTGGTTCCAGACAGCCCCCCAGCCTGTAAGTGAGGCGTCTGTGACTACTACCTCTTGACGACATGGGAGAGAGCCCAGAGGAACGCCACTGCAAAGGAACTCTCTGTTTCCCCAAGGCCGGAGATGCCGAATACACGGAGTGGAGTGGAGAGCTGCACAGATCTGTGCTGGTGCAGCTGTGGATATAGGCCCAGATTGTTGAACCAAATCTGTAAGGGGCGCAAGTACAGAATCCCCAGAGGTATCAATGTTGACACGGACATAAGCTTGCCCATCAACTGAAGAAGCAGACCGAATGACACTCTGATTCCTCTGAACACGAGAAACGAGATTGAGCACATCCGTCACTCTTTGAGGGGACGGAAAAGCCTTCATGGTCACAGATTCGATGGCAATGCCAATGAAGATTACCTTTTGGCTGGGAATCAATGAGCTCTTCGCAACGTTCACTGAAAGCCCCAATTGTGACACACAGTATGGACAGAATGGAAGTGTCTCCTAGTGCTTGTTCCCGACTCCGAGCACACACAAGCCAGTCGTCCAAGTACGGCAGAATTCTCATTCCGCGGGCTTGAAGGGGCGCAAGAACTGCCGCCACACACCTGGTGAATGTACGGGGCGCCAGAGAGAGCTCGAAGGGGAGCACTCTGAACTGATACGCTTGATCTTCGAAAGCAAAGCGAAGAAACGGTCTGTGGTGTGGTGCCACAGGTACATGGAAATAAGCGTCCTTTAAGTCGACACTTGTGAACCAATCCCCTTCCCTGACCGACAGCAGGACATCCGTGGTACGGAGCATGTGAAAACGTACCACCTTGACATAATGATTTAGGCGCCTGAGATCGCGAATCGGACGAAAACCTCCATCCTTTTTCGGAACTAGAAAATAAATTGAATAGAACCCCTTTAACTGTTCTGAACTCTGAACAACTTCTATGGCACCTTTCCGCAAAAGTTCCTGAATCTCCTGTCGGAGGGCCATGGACCTCACTGGGTCGGAAACAACGGTTCTTTTTACCCCCTCGACCTTTGGGGGACGCCGTGAATTTTGTAGCCCTCGAACAGGGTTGAAATCACCCACTGGTCTGTAACTAAGGCCTCCCAACGACCGCGGTGGCTTTCGGAAAAACTGCTGGGGGCCAGATGTAGAGTGTCAAACTCTACTGTTGTGGCCGCCTTGAGGCCTGGGGGGCGGTCCCGGCGAACCTGGCGGTCATTTCTTGGGGCCCTGCCCCTTGGTGGCCAAGACGTGGGCTGGAGAGAGGGTCAACTGGCGTGACCGTGGCCATCAAAAACACGTCCAGATCCTGGTAAGGTTGAGACTCTTGCCGCTGGGCGAAAAGAGCTGGCACCTCTGGGCTGGGGTCTGGGGCCACGATGCAGTTCAGGAAAGTGTCTGCAAGATTTAATGCCTCAACAGCCCGCTCCAAGGTCTGCTGGGCAGCGGGTCCAAACACATGACCTGGCACAACAAGTGCGAAGTGTACCCCTGCAAGACTCTGACCGGGAGGACTGGGCTAGCCACACCTGGCGTCTAGCAATGGTCAGAGTGGACATCAGCCTTCAAAGCTCTCTCGACATGTAAGAAAACGCCTGAAGTGAAGCATCACTCAGGCTCTGCGTAGCATTGCCAACTCCAGCCTTTTTCAGAGACTGAGAAAGGGCAATGGCTAGATGAGAAAGGGAGTTACCCAGGCGACCAATCCGAGCCGCGGGCAACGGGCTTCCGGTCGAGCAGCATCCACAGGCGCTACAACCAGGCCCGCAATAGTGCCATCAACGGAGGGCATGCGATCCAATCCATACTTAGCTGCATCTTGCATAGCACTCAAACTCCTGCATTCCCTTGGGAAATGAGTAAACGACTTGGGATCTGCCCAACATCGTTGGAGCTCCTCAATTGTATGGCAAAGAGGCCGGAACGCTGAATACAGGCTTCTGGGAGACTTTGAAAAAGGCACTTGTAGGGACAGCCATCACAGGTGTATCTACTCCAAGTCTCGATAAGGCCAACTGAATAGCCTCGTGAACAGAGGAAAACTCAGGCTCTGTCTCCAAGGGCTCCAGGTCTGAGGAGCGGGAGCTCACAACAGAGGGGTTGGGAGAGTGACAGCCTTCTACCCGATCCCCCAGAAAATCTGCACCTTCTGCTCTGAACAAAGTATCTGAAGCAGCAATGGATATAGCGTCCTCCTGAGGATGATCAGCACTGGAGTCTGTCTGGTCTTCCTCATCATCCAGAATGGGGCTAGGCACAGTGGGAGGACCACTAGGTTTTAGACTGAGGAGCAAAGACTTAATCTGAGCAAATTCAGAAGCCAAAGTGTCCACTTTGGCAGACAACGCCTGATCAGGATGACTTCTCTTGGCCTCAGGGGCCTCCATGCGGGGACGCTTGCGGCGTTTATGGTCCTTAACAGGACTAGAGGCAAGAGTCAGTTTGGGCATAGTACTCTCAACCGCTGCCAATCTAGCGCTCCTGTCTGCCAGTGGAATGGAGATACACTTGAAACAGGCATCTTCTGTGAGAGTCTGTTTCAGATGTCCAATCCCCAGACAATGTGGACATAGGGTATGGCCATCTTCTGGGCTTAGAGGAGCCAAGCAACTGTTGCAACCATGCAACAGGGATGACATCATCTTGTGAGCTTTCCGGAGCGAATAACACTCACAAGTCACTGGCTCATGTACCGCGCTTAATTAGAAGGCGCTGGTGAACATGCACAGGCTACTGTCGCCACAAACTGAGGCAGTAGCAACGGGCTAGTGAGCGGGAGAAACACTCGCGTGTCCCAGACTTGCGGTGTCACAGGAGCGGAGAGCACTCACGGAACACCGGTTGAGATTGAGAATATTCAGTAACCACGGTGCCGTTGGAGCGAAAAAACACTCACGAGGCACCGGGTCACGCAGGTGTAAAAAATACAATACAACCGAAGTATAGCTAGCAAAAAGACAAGCTAATAAACGGTCAAGCCACAGGAGCGGAGTCACTCACGGGGCGCAGGTTATCACGAGCTCACACGCGGCGTTAAAAGAAAAAAACACTCTGGTGTACTAGCCTAGCAGGCTCTGCAGATGCACTAATGTATCAAAGTCCGCAGACTGTCGGATAATAAGCTGAGAAAAGCTGGCTGCTAAGCATATGAGGGCTAACCAGCTAGTAATAGTCGGTGTCAACACACAGCGTATCAATATTTAGCCAGAAAACGGCAAAAATACTCACTGCAGGTGATAACAGTCAACAAATGCGATACCGTCTCGCACCCTCCGGAGGACGCAACGCGCAGCTCCAATATATGAGGCTCCAAGCGAGAACGGGTTGAAAATCCAAAGCAATATTCCAAGAAGGAAGTTCGACCTATCGCTGATGCGAGAAATGTAAAAAGAAAAGAGCGCTGGGTGCGTCAGATATATATATATGGGCTGGTTCTGACGTCACCCATGTAACGTCCACCACATGACTTTGTTGGTATTAATCTCGACCTATGTGCTGCGCACATGTAGATATCCAGGTGCTAAGCACCGTCCTCTGGCGGTCAGGAGGAATGAAATAGAACTGACCGCGACATAAACTGGCACACCGGTCCGTGAAAATAAAACCTACATTATTCCGGTCCGTGGTGCAAAAAAGATTGGGGACCCCTGCCCTAAAAGATGGGCGAAGGAGGCAATTTTTGTCTAAAAATAATAATAAAATGGCAAAATACGATAAAACTTACCTTCTATTTACAACAGTCTCATCAGACCTTAATCAAAGTGTAAATCAAGACAGTCAATCAGGTAATTCACAGTTACTGCCACGTACTGACATGTGACATCTCAATCAGATACTCTGAAACACAGGCATACAATTTGTCAACATTAATTAATTAATTACTTTTCTACCGCGTGTTCCCTTTCGGGGTCGCGGGTGACTGGAGCCTATCCCAGTGACTTTGGGCCTTAGGCGGGGTACACCCTGGACAGTGGCCAACCGTCAACATTAATATTACAGATAAAAGTACAGGTCAAAATCATTTTCTCCTCATTACTCTGCACACACACGGCATTAACCAATCTGTTTAAAATAATAAACATTGAACATAAAACGGAAAACAACACAACCAGAGAGTGAAAAGAACACAAGTTGACATCAACAAAACATCAACAGAAACAAAATCACGGCACATTTAAATTAAAGTCCCATTTGATCCAAAGTCGGTTAAATTTGTCCATTTGTCTGATGTCTGTTTCTATGTCAATCCAGTCCTAGATCATTGGTGAGGTTTGTGTCATCCCTTTCTTTGTGATGGCCTTTTTCCTGCCACCAATAGTCCGCTCTAATATATCCGTTTATTGTGTCCATGGCAGGAGTTTTGAGGCCCAAATATATAGTTCTAAAATTGAGAGGGATGGTAATGTCAAAATCAGCCTGCAGTGCATTGTTAGTTTCAGTCCAATATTTTTGAGTGACAGGACAGTCCCAGAACACGTGATAGTAATTTGCCTCCTGCTGGCACAGTTTCACCAACAGTCTGCATTTCCTCCACTGGGATGTACACATTTTGTCTGTCTGTTTCCCGCCTTCAGCTCCATTATGTTGCTTCCACGCAGTCAAGCTTGGTATTGTTGTTCCCCGCTCACCTTAGCTCTCAATGACGCCATGTCATGCTGCATTTCACGCAACTTAAGGGCAACCTGTTGTAAAGTTATGTCTCTTCACCTTCCAATAGGGGCGGGCCTGCAGAGTCCAGATGGTGCTTGGCTGTAGTGTGGGCTTGTTAGCCATGCTAGCCTCGTTAGCTTGTGAGACGGTTTAGCTGTCGTACCGTTACCTGTTTTGTGTTTTCCATATCATCTCTTGCTCCTCATGTGGGTAAAACTGTGTGTCTCTAGTGTGTGACATACTTACAGGAAGTCCCCGGTTTCATACATTGGTACATATGTTTTGTGTGACTAAGTAACACAATGTTGTCAGCATGAACGTTAATTTTATTTTATTTATCCAGGGTATACGCAATGAGAGAAACTCTCTGTTTCATCAGTGCCTTTTGAATACAAAGCACATAAAACACTTAAAACAAACTAAATAGAATATCTAGATAAAATGGCTATAAAACAATCAACAATCACTGTGGATAGTCTTTTATAAGTGTTTTGAGTTCATTAAAAGCTCATTTGAAATGTCTTGTCCCGTTCCATGAAGAGGGAGCAGTTGTGCCGTGTTGAGTCAATGAGATTCCAAAAGAAGAATGTCCTGAGATCTTAATTGATACAAACTGTCTGTTTGTATTTCTAAAATTAAAGTATAAAATAAATTTGTACTTACTAGAAAAAGTAAAATAGCCCATATACAGCATTTATATCATGTATACTCATTAACATGCACTGTCCCAACCCAAATAAATGAAACAAACAATTTCATTTTAGATATAAGTCAAAAGTGACATGCTTAATAACATGTTTCCACAACACCTTCAAGGAGAGTATTTAGGTTGGCACTTAACATGATTTAAAGAACTTTGGACTTGACAAGGTATTCTAATTCCATAAGATTTGATTGAACAAATACTGTACTTGTATGTGTGTACATGTATGTGTGTACATGTATGTGTGTACATGTATGTGTAAATATGTATGTTGATAATATTGACCCCACTGCGCCACACAAGAGGTCATGTGACAGAATCAAGGTAGTATCATACCTTATCTTGGGTCTTTGATCTTTGTACCTTTATGTCTGTGTTGTTTCCATGTTACTATGGAGACCATTACAACCCTCTGAAGTGCTGTGTGTTTTCAGACGGGGAGTGCGTGGACCACTGTGGCCCTGGCTTCTTCATGGATGAGGAGAGCCAGGCGTGTGAGCCGTGTCACAGGGCGTGTGCCACCTGTGGAGGGCCCCAATATGACGACTGTGACTCCTGCGTGAGGGGCCTCAGCCTGAGGAGAGGGGAGTGTCTGCAGGCCTCGCAGCTGGAGCCCTGCGCCCGAGGCCTCTACAGGGACAGTACGACTCCTCTGACAAATACGTGAACATGTATTTACAAAATACCTGCTTTAAAATGTATTTTCTAACATATTCCAATTAGAGGTGGGCAATATATCGACATTTAGATAATAATAATGTTCTTTTCAACATTTGCAAGTTTGAATATCGTTTATAACAAACAATTATACATTTTATTTTTTATAAAATGTTGGAAATTAGTGTGTCATGTTATTTTCATTCTGACATTTCACATATAATAATTAAACCTCAACTAATACATTTAAAAACATGTTTTAACACATCGGATCATATCAAGATATTCATTCATCGCCCACTCTAATTACAATACATGATCCTATCAGTATACTTTGACATGGAAAGTTATATACTATACTATGCTATGCTATGCTATGCTATGCTATAGTGTAAATAGTTTTGAAACGACTTTGTTGCACAGCTTTAAGGAGAATTTCACATAAACCACAGCAGCTTTGTTTCCATTTCCCTCACTAATATTGTGCAGTTTGAATTCTAAATTGTGTGATGAAATACTGTGATGTATTTCTATGATTTTAGGAACGTAACTTCAATCTGAATTCCACCAAATGAAAGACTGTAGAAAAGGGGACTTAGGTTTACGCTGGGGCCTGCTTTTCTTGAACAAACAGCTGTTGTATGTTCTCAGGTGAGGCGATCTGTCAGCCCTGCTCCTCCTCCTGCTCCTCCTGCTCCGGCCCCAAAACAACAGACTGCCTCAGCTGCTCTCCAGGTGAGACCCTCAGACCTCTGGAACATTATGTATTAAGCATGTGTGCGTACATGATTTTCTACATTTAAGAGAAAAGAGACAGTTCACTGAGAGAAGAGAGTGCGTACTCACTAGTCACAGGTTTATAAGAGAAGTTTGTTTGAGCCTAAATAACAAGCCCGTCTGTTTAAAGAGTTAACTCTTTAAACAGACGGGCTCCTGTCAGGGTGGAGGAGCTGAAGTCAAATGTCTTTTCCTGAAGCATTTTTGTGACTGTTCAGAGACAAAAATGCTCCACGTGTTTTCCTTCCAGGACAGTTCCTTTCAGCTCAGCAGAGTTGCTTGAGCCGCTGCCCCTCTGGGACCTTCTCCAACAGGACGTCCGGCCGCTGTGAGGAGTGCTCCCGGGGCTGTGTGGTGTGTGAGCGCCCCCTGCAGTGTCTGCGCTGTCACCACGGGCTGGTGCTGCAGGACGGGGCCTGTGTGGAACACTGCCACAGGTAGGGCTCTACTCCAAATATCCAGATCGTAATATATCGTGACAATACACGGCAACACACGTATCCATACAGGGATGTGTATCGTGATACTTCCAGACAACATCAATTGCAACTGATGAACACTTTATCAGGGCTGAATCTGCTGAGCTGAAATGCTGAATCATTCATAGGACAAATGTATTCTGATCCATAATCACACACACAATCAAAACTATCAATTCAGTAAACTTTTAACACTGGTTCATAAGCAGATCCATGTGTCAGGACACTCCACATTATCATTTTCATTCACTTCGCGTATCATTCACATATCAATTATTGCTTGAATATAAAGGGATTAGGACTGCAACTTAGAATTATTTTGTAGTTGACTATTCTACTGTAAATTGAGACATTTTAAATACATTAACCAAATAAAGGTTGACATATGGTGACTGAAGACTTTTAGATGGAGAATATTTACAAAGAAAGTATGTTAATGCTGAAAATCTGAAATGTTTTCTTTTTGGGCATTTTGAGTTAATAATGCCTTTGTTGTATGTATTTTAGACTCTACATAGTCAAGAGCATAATTATGATCACTAAATGTGACTACAATTATACTCTTAACTACTACTTAGACTACTTACTATGTACTGAAGGTGATGTAGCATTATGTGAGTGCAGTATTCTTCCTGACGTTACTGTGTACTGAAGGTGATGTAGCATTACGTGAGCGCAGTATTCTTCCTGACGTTACTGTGTACTGAAGGTGATGTAGCATTACGTGAGCGCAGTATTCTTCCTGACGTTACTGTGTACTGAAGGTGATATAGCATTACGTGAGCGCAGTATTCTTCCTGACGTTACTGTGTACTGAAGGTGATATAGCATTACGTGAGCGCAGTATTCTTCCTGACGTTACTGTGTACTGAAGGTGATGTAGCATTATGTGAGTGCAGTATTCTTCCTGACGTTACTGTGTACTGAAGGTGATGTAGCATTACGTGAGCGCAGTATTCTTCCTGACGTTACTGTGTACTGAAGGTGATATAGCATTACGTGAGCGCAGTATTCTTCCTGACGTTACTGTGTACTGAAGGTGATATAGCATTACGTGAGCGCAGTATTCTTCCTGACGTTACTGTGTACTGAAGGTGATATAGCATTACGTGAGCGCAGTATTCTTCCTGACGTTACTGTGTACTGAAGGTGATATAGCATTACGTGAGCGCAGTATTCTTCCTGACGTTACTGTGTACTGAAGGTGATATAGCATTACGTGAGCGCAGTATTCTTCCTGACGTTACTGTGTACTGAAGGTGATATAGCATTACGTGAGCGCAGTATTCTTCCTGACGTTACTGTGTACTGAAGGTGATATAGCATTACGTGAGCGCAGTATTCTTCCTGACGTTACTGTGTACTGAAGGTGATATAGCATTACGTGAGCGCAGTATTCTTCCTGACGTTACTGTGTACTGAAGGTGATATAGCATTACGTGAGCGCAGTATTCTTCCTGACGTTACTGTGTACTGAAGGTGATGTAGCATTACGTGAGCGCAGTATTCTTCCTGACGTTACTGTGTACTGAAGGTGATATAGCATTACGTGAGCGCAGTATTCTTCCTGACGTTACTGTGTACTGAAGGTGATATAGCATTACGTGAGCGCAGTATTCTTCCTGATGTTACTGTGAATGAGCTCAGCTGAGTTTGGGAGGATTATTCATGTTTTCTCGTGTTTGAACCTGTGGCAGAGGGCTGGTGCGTGACGGCGTGTGTGTGCCCTGCCTGCCCCAGTGCTCGTCCTGTCAGGGCAACGCCTCCACCTGCCTCAGCTGTGAGCCGCCACACCTGCTGCTGGAGCACTCCTGCTGGGGGCGCTGTCCACAGGGGTACTACGGCTCAGGAGCAGAATGCCAGGCCTGCCCCGCCGACTGCAGCGAGTGCAGCCAGGACGGACTCTGCACAAGTAAGACATGTTATTTATATATGAAGACATTAGATAATTAAAAACGTGTACTATTTGTTTCTTATGTTATGTAAGCGAACATCTTAAAGCCCATATGTCAGGTTCTCCTCTTTTTCTATTTACAACATTGTTTGGTGAGATTGTCCTGAGTTGTGTTCAAAACATATATATGGCAACATATCGTCATGGACTCCGTATCGATACGCGGACTCAGTATCGATATTTTTTTCGATACTGAGGTGGAATAGTGCTTTTAATATGCTGTTTGTGCCGCGCTCCTCTGGTGAGAAGGAGCAGTGGACCTGATCAGAAGCTGATCTGTGCAGAAGATGCTGCTGCAGAATGTTCAGACCATGTTCAGAAACATGCAATACTTGACTAGAATGTGTTCCATATATTTCTATTTGGATCAGTTGGTTGGATGTATGAAGTTATTAGTTATTACTTATTATTACTATTACTTTTTATTACTGGGCGGCAGTAGCTCAGTGGTAGAGTGCTCGTTTTCTGATCGGCGGTTCAACTCCCCGCTCGGTCAGAGCGGTCAGATCCACTGGCCCGCAGGTTGGCGGTGCGATTGCAGCTGCCTCATGTGAATACTGCCGTTGTGTCCTTGGGCAAGACACTTAACCCAACTCGCCCCCCAGTGTCTGCGTATATCTGGGGTGTGAATGTGTGTGTGAATGGGTGACTGGTTCCTTGATGTAAAGCGCTTTGAGTACCTTGACGGTAGAAAAACGCTATATAAATGTGACCATTTATTACAGCATAATGGAATTATAAATAAGTGCTTTGTGGATAAACATGAACTTTCATACATTTTCTTATCCAGAGTAAAAACATTACCCATTTGGTAAATTTTAAGACCCTTTTTTAAAAAATTTATCGGGATACGTATCGTAATGAGGGAATTGTATCGGAATATACAAGTATCGGGACACGTATCGTATCGTGAGGGTCTTGGCAATACCCAGCCCTAGTCACTGTGGTACATTATCATGGTTTTTCCTCAGTCAAGTGGTAGTTTGTGACAAAAATTGTGTCAAATATAAGTTGAAAATTACAGGAAGTAGTGTCGAGTTCTACAAAAGAGTACCTCATCCTCTGTAATGTCATCAAAAAGCACTATTCCATTAAAATTGCAGAGAATTTGCACCTTTTCACTAAACAATCATTTAACAAAATAATGTGTATTTAGTTGTCAAATCATAATTATTGTATGATTCAAATGGACTTTGGCCCTTGTTTACAATCTAGTTGCTAGGTAACAGTTGTAGAATTACTTTTGACACTGATAGTTATTATTTGACAATCAATCTTACCAGATAACGGCTTTATTTTGTTGAATGATTGTTGAAAATGGTGTCAGTTGCGTGTAAATTGTCTGTGTTTATTTAGTATTAAATTGTTGTATTTTGAGTTGAATAAAGTCTCCAGACTGTGACTCGCTGAATCAGTCTGAACCTGTTTGCTCTGCCGCTGCTCCAGAGTGCTCGCACTTCTACTTCCTGCACCAGGCCGGCTGCGTGGATGACTGCCCCCTGGGGTTCTACGTGAACACGGGGGCGCAGGAATGTTTGAGGTGCCACAGCGAGTGCTCCTCCTGCGACGGGCCCGACTCTGACGACTGTATCCAGTGTGCCCACCCCCGCGCCGTGCGCTTCAGGGGCGAGTGCCTGGCCCAGTGCCCCAACAACACCTACTACGACCGGGCCACCAACGAGTGCAGAGGTAATGTCCAGCTGGCTCCGGACACTTCACTCACTCTGAACTTGTACGTCAACGTAGCTGCAGGGCATGAGTACCATATTTGCACTTAATTTGCTGGTACTTTTTTTTTTTTTAAGTCTCTGACATTATTTTATTTGCATTCATTGTTATATTGTTTCCCATTCAAATCTGGACCTAAAGCTAAAACTAAAAATAATAATAATAAATAAATAAAAAACGTTCTACCCACTGATACTGTGAAGATTTGTTTATGTAGATAAATGTGTTTGAGTCAGTAGAACATGTTGTAAAGGTGTAAACTACAGGATTAGCAGCTTTCACACGCTGCTTTAGGGCTCCATGGAGATGTTTTGTTGCTTGCTAAAGACAATACACCTAAATAAGTGTGTGATGTGGTCGTTGTGACTGTGGTGTTTCTGCTGCAGCCTGTGACGTGACGTGTCTGACCTGCTCGGACCACCAGCCCTCCTCCTGTACCTCGTGTCCAGAGGGCCGCCTGCTGGACGCCTCGGGTCACTGCGTGTGGTACAGCCGCTGCTCCATGCACACGTACCTGGACTCTAATGGAGAGTGTCAGAAGTGCCACGCCTTCTGCCACCGCTGCTCGGGGCCCGGGCCGGACCACTGCTTCAGCTGCAACAACCCACGCTTACTGCTCAGTGAGTCACATGACATGACACACATCACATGACACACAGTAGTAATGGTTTCCTCGTGACGTCACAACGTCGTACTGGCCAATCATATTTCAGATGAGGGCAACTAAAATGAACAATGATTTTTGTTGAAATGTAGTAAGTTATAGTAGGGCTGCTTGATTATTGGGGGTCACAATTTATGTTTAATCACAATTCATGCACAGTTATTATCTTTATTTTTAAACTTCTTTTAAAAGTTCACTTCAATGTAATTGGTTGTGTCCACCTGTCACTCACTCAGAGCTTTGCTGAGGCTGAACAAAAGTGGGTGGGAAAAAATGTGTTTTTATTTGAGCATTGAGCAACATTCAAGAGAAAATGTCGATTTGACCAAAGTAGCATATTGTCACAGGAATTAATATTTCTCTGTCCTAATCATATTATTGAAATCATAATTGGTTTAACAATTATTTAAAGGACTATTATCAGTGCGCCTGAAAGGATAAAGAATGAAAAGGTAAAATAAAAGTGGGCGACCTCTGTCACATAAACTGTTAACGTACAAGCTGCCAGGTGGTGCAGTGGTCTAAGCAGCAGCACATATGCCAGGCTCTTCTTCCTTGAACGGTCTGGGGTGTGTGTTTGTCAGATTCGTCGTGCGTCCTGCAGTGTCCTCAAGGTTTCTTCGCAGACGTCTCAGAGGAGCGAGTGTGCGAGCGCTGCCACTGGAGCTGTGAGCGCTGCAGCGGCCGCCACAGCCTCCAGTGTGACAGCTGCAGAGCTGGACTCTACACACAGGCAGGAGGCTGTGTGCCCACCTGCTCCCCCAGGTACTCTTTACACGGGGACTCTTTACACGGGGACTCTTTACACGGGGACTCTTTGCACGGGGACTCTTTGCACGGGGACTCTTTGCACGGGGACTCTTTGCACGGGGACTCTTTGCACGGGGACTCTTTACACATGGAATCTTTACACGGGGACTCTTTACACGGGGACTCTTTACACGGGGACTCTTTACACGGGGACTCTTTACACAGGGACTCTTTACACGGGGACTCTTTACACGGGGACTCTTTACACGGGGACTCTTTACACGGGGACTCTTTGCACGGGGACTCTTTGCACAGGGACTCTTTACACATGGAATCTTTACACGGGGACTCTTTACACAAGGGGACTCTTCACAAGGGGACTCTTTACACGGGGACTCTTTACACACAGGGACTCTTCACACACAGGGAGTCGTCACACACAGGGAGTCGTCA
The DNA here is from genome assembly GCF_026437365.1 of Eucyclogobius newberryi. NCBI lineage: Eukaryota > Metazoa > Chordata > Actinopteri > Gobiiformes > Gobiidae > Eucyclogobius > Eucyclogobius newberryi. Next base: position 34,854,205 of record NW_027316278.1, on the reverse strand, counting down.
CACACAGAGAGTCTTCACACTCAGGGAGTCTTCATACAGGGACTCTTTACACACTGGTACTCTTTACACACAGGGACTCTTTACACATAGGTATTCTTTACACACTGGTACTCTTTACACACAGGGACTCTTTACACACTGGTACTCTTTACACACTGGTACTCTTTACACACTGGTACTCTTTACACACAGGGACTCTTTACACATAGGTACTCTTTACACACTGGTACTCTTTACACACAGGGACTCTTTACACACAGGGACTCTTTACACACAGGGACTCTTTACACACTGGGAGCTTTTACACACAGTGAGTCATTACACACAGTGAGTCTTTACACACAGGGAGTCTTCACACACAGGGAGTCTTCATACAGGGACTCTTTACATACACAGGGAGTCTTTACACACACAGGGAGTCTTTACACAAAGGGAGTCTTTACACACAGGGACTCTTTACACACAGGGACTCTTTACACACTGGGAGCTTTTACACACAGGGAGTCTTTACACACAGGGAGTCTTCACACACAGGGAGTCTTCATACAGGGACTATTTACATACACAGGGACTCTTTACATACACAGGGAGTCTTTACACACACAGGGAGTCTTCACACACAGGGAGTCTTCACACACAGGGACTCTTTACACACTGGTACTCTTCACACACACAGGGAGTCTTTACACACAGGGAGTCTTTACACACAGGGAGTCTTTACACACAGGGAGTCTTCACACACAGGGAGTCTTCACACACAGGGAGTCTTCACACACAGGGAGTCTTCACACACAGAGAGTCTTCACACACAGAGAGTCTTCACACACAGAGAGTCTTCACACACAGAGAGTCTTCACACACAGGGACTCTTTACATACAAGGACTCTTTACATACAGGGACTCTTTACACACAGGGACTCTTTACACACTGGGAGCTTTTACACACAGTGAGTCTTTACACACAGGGAGTCTTCACACACAAGGGAGTCTTCACACACAAGGGAGTCTTCATACAGGGACTCTTTACATACACAGGGAGTCTTTACACACACAGGGAGTCTTTACACACACAGGGAGTCTTTACACACACAGGGAGTCTTTACACACAGGGACTCTTTACACACAGGGACTCTTTACACACTGGGAGCTTTTACACACAGGGAGTCTTTACACACAGGGAGTCTTTACACACAGGGAGTCTTCACACACAGGGAGTCTTCATACAGGGACTCTTTACATACACAGGGAGTCTTTACACACACAGGGAGTCTTCACACACAGGGAGTCTTCACACACAGGGACTCTTTACACACTGGTACTCTTCACACACACAGGGAGTCTTTACACACAGGGAGTCTTCACACACAGGGAGTCTTCACACACAGAGAGTCTTCACACACAGAGAGTCTTCACACACAGAGAGTCTTCACACACAGAGAGTCTTCACACACAGAGAGTCTTCACACACAGAGTCTTCACACACAGAGAGTCTTCACACACAGAGAGTCTTCACACACAGAGAGTCTTCACACACAGGGACTCTACATACAAGGACTCTTTACATACAAGGACTCTTCACACACACAGGGAGTCTTTACACACAGGGAGTCTTAACACACACAGGAAGTCTTCACACACAGGGAGTCTTTACACACAGGGAGTCTTTACACACAGGGAGTCTTTACACACAGGGAGTCTTTACACACAGGGAGTCTTTACACACAGGGAGTCTTAACACACACAGGGAGTCTTTACACACAGGGAGTCTTTACACACAGGGAGTCTTCACACACAGGGAGTCTTCACACACAGGGAGTCTTTACACACTGGTACTCTTCACACACACAGGGAGTCTTTACACACAGGGAGTCTTCACACACAGGGAGTCTTCACACACAGGGACTCTTTACACACTGGTACTCTTCACACACACAGGGAGTCTTTACACACAGGGAGTCTTTACACACAGGGAGTCTTTACACACAGGGAGTCTTTACACACAGGGAGTCTTCACACACAGGGAGTCTTTACACACAGGGACTCTTCACACACACAGGGAGTCTTCACACACAGGGACTCTTCATACACAGGGACTCTTCATACAGGGACTCTTTACACACAGGGACTCTTTACACACAGGGACTCTTCATACAGGGACTCTTTACACACAGGGACTCTTTACACACAGGGACTCTTCATACAGGGACTCTTTACACACAGGGACTCTTTACACACAGGGACTCTTCATACAGGGACTCTTTACACACAGGGACTCTTTACACACAGGGACTCTTCATACAGGGACTCTTTACACACAGGGACTCTTTACACACAGGAACTCTTTACACACAGGGACTCTTTACACACAGGGACTCTTTACACACAGGGACTCTTTACACACTGGTACTCTTTACACACTGGTACTCTTTACACACTGGTACTCTTTACACACAGGGACTCTTTACACATAGGTATTCTTTACACACTGGTACTCTTTACACACGGGGACTCTTTACACACTGGTACTCTTTACACACTGGTACTCTTTACACACTGGTACTCTTTACACACTGGTACTCTTTACACACTGGTACTCTTTACACACAGGGACTCTTTACACATAGGTACTCTTTACACACTGGTACTCTTTACACACAGGGACTCTTTACACACAGGGACTCTTTACACACAGGGACTCTTTACACACTGGGAGCTTTTACACACTGGGAGCTTTTACACACAGTGAGTCTTTACACACAGGGAGTCTTTACACACAGGGAGTCTTCACACACAGGGAGTCTTCATACAGGGACTCTTTACATACACAGGGAGTCTTTACACACACAGGGAGTCTTTACACAAAGGGAGTCTTAACACACAGGGACTCTTTACACACAGGGACTCTTTACACACTGGGAGCTTTTACACACAGTGAGTCTTTACACACAGGGAGTCTTCACACACAAGGGAGTCTTCATACAGGGACTCTTTACATACACAGGGAGTCTTTACACACACAGGGAGTCTTTACACACACAGGGAGTCTTTACACACAGGGAGTCTTTACACACAGGGACTCTTTACACACAGGGACTCTTTACACACTGGGAGCTTTTACACACAGGGAGTCTTTACACACAGGGAGTCTTCACACACAGGGAGTCTTCATACAGGGACTATTTACATACACAGGGACTCTTTACATACACAGGGAGTCTTTACACACACAGGGAGTCTTCACACACAGGGAGTCTTCACACACAGGGACTCTTTACACACTGGGACTCTTCACACACACAGGGAGTCTTTACACACAGGGAGTCTTTACACACAGGGAGTCTTTACACACAGGGAGTCTTCACACACAGGGAGTCTTCACACACAGGGAGTCTTCACACACAGGGAGTCTTCACACACAGAGAGTCTTCACACACAGAGAGTCTTCACACACAGAGAGTCTTCACACACAGGGACTCTTTACATACAAGGACTCTTTACATACAGGGACTCTTTACACACAGGGACTCTACACACTGGGAGCTTTTACACACAGTGAGTCTTTACACACAGGGAGTCTTCACACACAAGGGAGTCTTCACACACAAGGGAGTCTTCATACAGGGACTCTTTACATACACAGGGAGTCTTTACACACACAGGGAGTCTTTACACACACAGGGAGTCTTTACACACACAGGGAGTCTTTACACACAGGGACTCTTTACACACAGGGACTCTTTACACACTGGGAGCTTTTACACACAGGGAGTCTTTACACACAGGGAGTCTTTACACACAGGGAGTCTTCACACACAGGGAGTCTTCATACAGGGACTCTTTACATACACAGGGAGTCTTTACACACACAGGGAGTCTTCACACACAGGGAGTCTTCACACACAGGGACTCTTTACACACTGGTACTCTTCACACACACAGGGAGTCTTTACACACAGGGAGTCTTCACACACAGGGAGTCTTCACACACAGAGAGTCTTCACACACAGAGAGTCTTCACACACAGAGAGTCTTCACACACAGAGAGTCTTCACACACAGAGAGTCTTCACACACAGGGACTCTTCACACACACAGGGAGTCTTCACACACAGGGACTCTTCATACACAGGGACTCTTCATACAGGGACTCTTTACACACAGGGACTCTTTACACACAGGGACTCTTCATACAGGGACTCTTTACACACAGGGACTCTTTACACACAGGGACTCTTTACACACTGGGAGCTTTTACACACAGGGCGTCTTTACACACAGGGAGTCTTCACACACAGGGAGTCTTCATACAGGGACTATTTACATACACAGGGACTCTTTACATACACAGGGAGTCCTTACACACACAGGGAGTCTTCACACACAGGGAGTCTTCACACACAGGGACTCTTTACACACTGGTACTCTTCACACACACAGGGAGTCTTTACACACAGGGAGTCTTTACACACAGGGAGTCTTTACACACAGGGAGTCTTCACACACAGGGAGTCTTCACACACAGGGAGTCTTCACACACAGGGAGTCTTCACACACAGAGAGTCTTCACACACAGAGAGTCTTCACACACAGAGAGTCTTCACACACAGGGACTCTTTACATACAAGGACTCTTTACATACAGGGACTCTTTACACACAGGGACTCTACACACTGGGAGCTTTTACACACAGTGAGTCTTTACACACAGGGAGTCTTCACACACAAGGGAGTCTTCACACACAAGGGAGTCTTCATACAGGGACTCTTTACACACTGGTACTCTTCACACACACAGGGAGTCTTTACACACAGGGAGTCTTTACACACAGGGAGTCTTTACACACAGGGAGTCTTTACACACAGGGAGTCTTCACACACAGGGAGTCTTTAAACACAGGGACTCTTCACACACACAGGGAGTCTTCACACACAGGGACTCTTCATACACAGGGACTCTTCATACAGGGACTCTTTACACACAGGGACTCTTTACACACAGGGACTCTTCATACAGGGACTCTTTACACACAGGGACTCTTTACACACAGGGACTCTTTACACACTGGGAGCTTTTACACACAGGGAGCTTTTACACACAGGGAGTCTTTACACACAGGGAGTGTTCACACACAGGGAGTCTTCATACAGGGACTATTTACATACACAGGGACTCTTTACATACACAGGGAGTCCTTACACACACAGGGAGTCTTCACACACAGGGAGTCTTCACACACAGGGAGTCTTTACACACTGGTACTCTTCACACACACAGGGAGTCTTTACACACAGGGAGTCTTCACACACAGGGAGTCTTCACACACAGGGACTCTTTACACACTGGTACTCTTCACACACACAGGGAGTCTTTACACACAGGGAGTCTTTACACACAGGGAGTCTTTACACACAGGGAGTCTTCACACACAGGGAGTCTTTACACACAGGGACTCTTCACACACACAGGGAGTCTTCACACACAGGGACTCTTCATACACAGGGACTCTTCATACAGGGACTCTTCATACAGGGACTCTTTACACACAGGGACTCTTCATACAGGGACTCTTTACACACAGGGACTCTTTACACACAGGGACTCTTCATACAGGGACTCTTTACACACAGGGACTCTTTACACACAGGGACTCTTCATACAGGGACTCTTTACACACAGGGACTCTTCATACAGGGACTCTTTACACACAGGGACTCTTTACACACAGGAACTCTTTACACACAGGGACTCTTTACACACAGGGACTCTTTACACACAGGGACTCTTTACACACTGGTACTCTTTACACACTGGTACTCTTTACACACTGGTACTCTTTACACACAGGGACTCTTTACACATAGGTATTCTTTACACACTGGTACTCTTTACACACGGGGACTCTTTACACACTGGTACTCTTTACACACTGGTACTCTTTACACACTGGTACTCTTTACACACAGGGACTCTTTACACATAGGTACTCTTTACACACTGGTACTCTTTACACACAGGGACTCTTTACACACAGGGACTCTTTACACACAGGGACTCTTTACACACTGGGAGCTTTTACACACTGGGAGCTTTTACACACAGTGAGTCTTTACACACAGGGAGTCTTTACACACAGGGAGTCTTCACACACAGGGAGTCTTCATACAGGGACTCTTTACATACACAGGGAGTCTTTACACACACAGGGAGTCTTTACACAAAGGGAGTCTTTACACACAGGGACTCTTTACACACAGGGACTCTTTACACACTGGGAGCTTTTACACACAGTGAGTCTTTACACACAGGGAGTCTTCACACACAAGGGAGTCTTCATACAGGGACTCTTTACATACACAGGGAGTCTTTACACACACAGGGAGTCTTTACACACACAGGGAGTCTTTACACACAGGGAGTCTTTACACACAGGGACTCTTTACACACAGGGACTCTTTACACACAGGGAGTCTTAACACACACAGGGAGTCTTTACACACAGGGAGTCTTCACACACAGGGAGTCTTCACACACAGGGAGTCTTTACACACTGGTACTCTTCACACGCACAGGGAGTCTTTACACACAGGGAGTCTTCACACACAGGGAGTCTTCACACACAGGGACTCTTTACACACTGGTACTCTTCACACACACAGGGAGTCTTTACACACAGGGAGTCTTTACACACAGGGAGTCTTTACACACAGGGAGTCTTTACACACAGGGAGTCTTCACACACAGGGAGTCTTTACACACAGGGACTCTTCACACACACAGGGAGTCTTCACACACAGGGACTCTTCATACACAGGGACTCTTCATACAGGGACTCTTTACACACAGGGACTCTTTACACACAGGGACTCTTCATACAGGGACTCTTTACACACAGGGACTCTTTACACACAGGGACTCTTTACACACTGGGAGCTTTTACACACAGGGAGTCTTTACACACAGGGAGTCTTCACACACAGGGAGTCTTCATACAGGGACTATTTACATACACAGGGACTCTTTACATACACAGGGAGTCCTTACACACACAGGGAGTCTTCACACACAGAGAGTCTTCACACACAGGGACTCTTTACACACTGGTACTCTTCACACACACAGGGAGTCTTTACACACAGGGAGTCTTTACACACAGGGAGTCTTTACACACAGGGAGTCTTCACACACAGGGAGTCTTCACACACAGGGAGTCTTCACACACAGGGAGTCTTCACACACAGAGAGTCTTCACACACAGAGAGTCTTCACACACAGAGAGTCTTCACACACAGGGACTCTTTACATACAAGGACTCTTTACATACAGGGACTCTTTACACACAGGGACTCTACACACTGGGAGCTTTTACACACAGTGAGTCTTTACACACAGGGAGTCTTCACACACAAGGGAGTCTTCACACACAAGGGAGTCTTCATACAGGGACTCTTTACATACACAGGGAGTCTTTACACACACAGGGAGTCTTTACACACACAGGGAGTCTTTACACACACAGGGAGTCTTTACACACAGGGACTCTTTACACACAGGGACTCTTTACACACTGGGAGCTTTTACACACAGGGAGTCTTTACACACAGGGAGTCTTTACACACAGGGAGTCTTCACACACAGGGAGTCTTCATACAGGGACTCTTTACATACACAGGGAGTCTTTACACACACAGGGAGTCTTCACACACAGGGAGTCTTCACACACAGGGACTCTTTACACACTGGTACTCTTCACACACACAGGGAGTCTTTACACACAGGGAGTCTTCACACACAGGGAGTCTTCACACACAGAGAGTCTTCACACACAGAGAGTCTTCACACACAGAGAGTCTTCACACACAGAGAGTCTTCACACACAGAGAGTCTTCACACACAGAGTCTTCACACACAGAGAGTCTTCACACACAGAGAGTCTTCACACACAGGGACTCTACATACAAGGACTCTTTACATACAAGGACTCTTCACACACACAGGGAGTCTTTACACACAGGGAGTCTTAACACACACAGGAAGTCTTCACACACAGGGAGTCTTTACACACAGGGAGTCTTTACACACAGGGAGTCTTTACACACAGGGAGTCTTTACACACAGGGAGTCTTAACACACACAGGGAGTCTTTACACACAGGGAGTCTTCACACACAGGGAGTCTTCACACACAGGGAGTCTTTACACACTGGTACTCTTCACACATACAGGGAGTCTTTACACACAGGGAGTCTTCACACACAGGGAGTCTTCACACACAGGGACTCTTTACACACTGGTACTCTTCACACACACAGGGAGTCTTTACACACAGGGAGTCTTTACACACAGGGAGTCTTTACACACAGGGAGTCTTCACACACAGGGAGTCTTCATACAGGGAGTCTTTACACACAGGGACTCTTCACACACACAGGGAGTCTTCACACACAGGGACTCTTCATACACAGGGACTCTTCATACAGGGACTCTTTACACACAGGGACTCTTTACACACAGGGACTCTTCATACAGGGACTCTTTACACACAGGGACTCTTTACACACAGGGACTCTTTACACACAGGGACTCTTTACACACAGGGACTCTTTACACACAGGGACTCTTTACACACAGGGACTCTTCATACAGGGACTCTTTACACACAGGAACTCTTTACACACAGGGACTCTTTACACACAGGGACTCTTTACACACAGGGACTCTTTACACACAGGGACTCTTTACACACAGGAACTCTTTACACACAGGGACTCTTTACACACAGGGACTCAGCCAGGGCTGTATGATATTGAAAAAGATTGTGATATGGGCATAAAACAAACGCCTGTGGAACTCCAGTGGTGGAACAGCTATTGCCTAACCTAATATTTTGTGGCCCTGGTTAGAAAGTCCATTCAGTTGGAGTAGGATTAATGCCTAGGGAAAGTGTTTATTTATTAGCTTAGATGGAATGACAGAGTTACACAATAATACACTTTTTGAATAATATGTGCACGTCTCAATTTATCACTGAAAAATTTGATATTGAGAAACTCTAGATGAAGTTGAAGGTCATTTAAGACTTAAAGGCGGTATGGACGATTTTTCGGCTATTTGAGAACGCAGGCGGAAGTGCGCATGCGCACTCCCCCGTGTGGACCGATACAACACACACGTGCGTTTGTTTATTAGCGCAACGGAGCGCATCACATCGCTCGTCTCCCGTAGATTTCTGTCCACTTCTGCGTCAGCTCGAACTGTCTTTCTCCGTCTTCATTTTGTCCCGTACACTGAGGGAACTATATTATGATAGATCCATGCGCTTAGGCACGCGGAAACGTGGGGACGAGCCTGACGCGGCTGCAGGTGAGCGGTAGGTGCGTTTTATGATTGATACGTGGCAGGACAAATGATTTATCCACGCCACGAGGAAATATGATGAAAAATTTGCTGAAAAAAATCGTCTATACCACCTTTAAGGAAAATACTAAATACAATCTGCCATTGTCGTTTAAAAACACACATTCTTTCAAAACAGCACGTTTCTGTCAGTTGGTTGTGTAATATAATTTAGTTTGCTGTGATATTGATTACTGCGTCAGCCAATATTGCAATACTGATACTTTTGCGATATTTTGTCTAGCCCTAAATTCATCTAGTATTTGTTGAATTGTCGATATAGTAATGATTATGACTCTCTTTACACATAGAGAACTCTGTCATGATGACAAAGGTATGAAGACTAGTCTCTAAACTACATTAACTTGCAGTATATAACAAAATAATCACTTGTACAGGACAACATTTGACCTTTTGTGAAGTTTTAGAATGATCTTGAGCTAAACCAGTTCTAGATATTTTGTGTTTAAAATGGAATGTCCAAAAAAAAGTGTTTCAATTGTTATTGTTGAATTGCAATTTGTATTGAGAATCAAGCCTATTTCTTCGTATCGAAATCGAGTTAACATGTTAGTATTGTGCAGTAGAGCAGACTTGGTCCTCCAGGTACTTCAGTCCGGATTCATAGAACCATAGTTACATTCATAGCTTTGTTTGGTCCATGATGTGTTGTTATTTACATTTGAACCCTGCTCTGTCCCTGTGCTTGTTGTAGTCATTTTGGAAACCCCGTGTCCATGACATGTGAGCGCTGTGACCCGTCCTGTGACGCCTGCCGGGGCCCCGGGAACACGCACTGTCTGAGCTGTCGAGAGAACTTCCTCTACCTGACACAAAGGGGGCAGTGTGTGCAGCGCTGTCCCGACGGATACTACCAGGAGCACCAGAGCAAGAGCTGCCACAGGTGTCACCCGTCCTGCCAAACCTGCTCCGGTGAGAACGGCCTCGTCCCAAACCTGCTCCCAGCACCCCTTCCGTCCTCCTCCAGTCTCACTGCACGTTTGCATGGGTTTCAACATTTTCATCGTTGCCATAGCTTTTAGCAGTTTCAAACTAAAATAATGGGAAAAAGTCTTCCAAAACGATGCATATAACAGGAAGCTGAAACCCATCAATTGCGCAACAGAGTCAAACAATGGATTTCATTGAATAATTTACCATTTGAGTGTCCTGAGCAAAAATAAATAAGCAAAGCAAAACCATCATTACTGCCAAATTTAGAGAACAAGACACTAAACCACATTTTATATCATTTTTTAAAAACCTTTTTACCATAAACATGTGTCATGAAAATGCACTAAACAACCAAACTCAATTAGCCCCAAAACCCGTCAGACTCCGTCCCGGTCTAAAAAACATCAGGTGTGAGCCGAGGCTGAGAGACGTTCAGTCTGTTTCTGTCCTGGTGCAGTCGAAGGCCTCTCCCAGTCTGCTCCTGGTGCAGTCGAAGGCCTCTCCCAGTCTGCTCCTGGTGCAGTCGAAGGCCTCTCCCAGTCTGCTCCTGGTGCAGTCGAAGGCCTCTCCCAGTCTCTCCCAGTCTGCTCCTGGTGCAGTCGAAGGCCTCTCCCAGTCTGCTCCTGGTGCAGTCGAAGGCCTCTCCCAGTCTGCTCCTGGTGCAGTCGAAGGCCTCTCCCAGTCTCTCCCAGTCTGCTCCTGGTGCAGTCGAAGGCCTCTCCCAGTCTGCTCCTGGTGCAGTCGAAGGCCTCTCCCAGTCTGCTCCTGGTGCAGTCGAAGGCCTCTCCCAGTCTCTCCCAGTCTGCTCCTGGTGCAGTCGAAGGCCTCTCCCAGTCTGCTCCTGGTGCAGTCGAAGGCCTCTCCCAGTCTGCTCCTGGTGCAGTCGAAGGCCTCTCCCAGTCTCTCCCAGTCTGCTCCTGGTGCAGTCGAAGGCCTCTCCCAGTCTGCTCCTGGTGCAGTCGAAGGCCTCTCCCAGTCTGCTCCTGGTGCAGTCGAAGGCCTCTCCCAGTCTCTCCCAGTCTGCTCCTGGTGCAGTCGAAGGCCTCTCCCAGTCTGCTCCTGGTGCAGTCGAAGGTCTGCCCCTGGTGTGACGGGACCGTTACATTCAGCAGGAACACCACTAAACACACTTTTACCTTGAGAAGATGTAAATGTAGTATCCAGCTTGAATAGAACGTTGGACTGGGTCATGTCATATCAAATCAAATCAAATCAATTTATTTTTGTAAGGCCCAAAATCACAACAACAGTTGCCTCTGAGGGCCACAGGGAGAAATTAATCAACAATGTCTGTGGTGGCGATGGAGTCAGACAATGTCTGTGGTGGCGAGGGACGATGTCCCAGGGTCCTCTGTCCTTAGACTCTCCTTCTCAGCCAGGAAAAACTACAAAAAAAACCTCTTTGGGAAAAAAGCGTAGAAACCTGGAGGAGTTCCAGTGAAGGAGAGATCCGACTCTCACAGACGGACAGACGGACACGAGGAGACTGGAGCTGGACCCACTCTTCAGGCAGATGAGGGACCGTCGGAGGCGAGCTGGACCCACTCTTCATATCGCTCTTAATGCTTCGTCATTTGCTTTGGGGACAATATGAAACAACATCGCCGTATATTTGCAGCTGATGTTCCTCGAGAGAGATCGAGCGACTTCAACACTTTGGAGGGTCTGCAGGGATTGGGAACTCTGGGCTCTCAATCACTATCTTCAATTTGATTTGATTTTGTCTTGAGTCAAAACTAATAAAACAACTTCAATATTAATTTCCTGAACATAAAAAATACAGACTTTGAATTATTGCCTGTTAATACTGGAAGTACTGCAGTCAAATGTCTTCCTCCACAGTCTGAGCTCCAGATCACATACTTTTACTGACCAAACATATCATTGACCACTAGTAATGACTAGTAATGAGAAGAATATATAACTGTGACTTAAACAGCCTGAAACAACATAGTACACATACTATACATGGCACTATGAAATACTTAAGTCTAGTTCTATTGTCAATGATAAGGTTTAGGTCATCACACATGCTGACTCCAGGCTCTTCCTGTGTCTTCCAGATGAGGGCGCTATTTTCTGTCTGTCCTGTTATGAAGGCTACAAGTTTTTCGGAGGCATTTGTGACTCTAACTGTGCCGTGGGCTCGTACCAGACCTCTGCTCCGGTGAGTCCCACTTTGACCTCACAGTGACATGGGGCAATAAACAACACTATCGTGATACGAAGGGGAAACACTTTGTTGTGCGATGTCTATAATAGTGAGAATCTCCTCCAAAATACAGTTTACCACCAGATTGTGCAGATAAAAGCTTCTTATCCATGACGTTCTCTTCTAGATTGTTGTTGCTTTCTCTTATAATCAAGGTAAATACTCTTATAGTTGGTTAAACTACTTCCTTAATATTGAAATTATAATAATCCATGATATTTTTCAACCGTTTCAAGCACTTTTAATAATTATTGTGATATTATGTTTAATCACATTTATATTTATGATGTCATTACGTCGCTGCCTAATCGAGATCGAATGGTGTTTAGAGGTCGACAAACTGAAACACATTGGATTCTTGGATTCGTTTTCTCAGATGTTTTTAAGTGCACTTTAAACAGAATTCTACAATGAAAATATAAACAGAAGGAAAATATGTTTTATAACAGTGACATTATTAAATCTTTGATTTTATACATAATACACTTTATTTGTAAATCTAACTGTCTCTATCTAGAAGCCTTCAGTCACTATCTTTCACCTTTATCTGGTTGATCATGTGTTTGAAAAGTCTCAATGTGCAGAAGTTATGGTTTGACTTGTCAATTACTAAAATAATGAAGACACTGGTCAGTTAGTAGTTCACACTGAAGGCCTGTGTCCTCTCTGGACTGTTATATTTGTACTTTAGTTTCGTGTAATATTTGTACTTGTACCCTGACCTCTGCAGGATGCTGCTGACCTTGCGTGCGCTCGCTGTGACCTCTCGTGTGTGGACTGTAAAGGTCCGTCTCAGTGGAACTGCACCGTGTGTCCGGCCCTGCAGATCCTGGCAGACGACGGCCGCTGTCTGAGCTGCTGCGGGAAAGAGTTTGTGAGAGCGGGAGAGGGCTTTCCCTGGGAGTGCTGCGACTGCCAGGCCTCCAGGGGTCAGTATAACCACAGGATGTTACATGTGTGTCTTTATTGGCTAACCCCTAACACCTAACCTTTCCATAACTTTCACTATTTTGCCTAACTTTAACCTGACACAGGCAAAATGCAGCCAATCAACTTGTGCCCCCTGTGATCTGAGTCTGTGTGATGTTTAGTGCTCCTGTCAAAGTGTTTGGGATGTTTGGACTTTACCTGCAGCGTCTTCTGCAGGTTTTCCACTTCTGGAACACAATCTTTAATCTGACCTTTCACTACACGGTTCTGAGCTAAGATAAGGTTACAGTGTCACTTTGTGTACTAAGCACTAGAAGACTAGCAAAACAGCAACTGTAACATATATGTTACTTAAAATCTAAAGCCCTAAAGTTCAAAGCTTCATCCAATCTGGCAGAGTCTATCAGTCTTGACAGTTGTGTTCTTGTACAAATAGAAAAGCAAAGTTAATTTCACCTCGTCACAAGCATTTGTTTTTTTCCTTGATCATTTAATTGATCCACATCGGTTTGAGTTTCACAGGTGGATTAACATTCCTTGTAAACAAACAATGGATATTAATCCACTTGAGGTGTGGGCTTGCTAATAGCTCCAGAGCCGCCACGTGTTGGAGAGAGTCACGTCCCTACGCCTACGAGTTGGGGACAGGTCTCTCCCTGTTGTGTCGGCCTACGGGCTGAACAGCAGTGCAGGGTACCCGGACTTCAACACCCATGGGGGCAACGACAGTGACACCTGGAGAGGGGTGATCAGAAAGAACAGCTTCCCCGATCGTAACCCGTGTGGTGTTCAGTTATTGGATTTCTGTGCGAGTCACGGATTGTCCATAACGAACACCATGTTCAAGCACAAGGGTGTCCATCAGTGGATGTGGCACCAGGACACCCTAGGTCGGAGGTCAATGATCGACTTTGTTGTCGTGTCATCTGACCTCCGGCCGCGTGTCTTGGACACTCGGGTGAAGAGAGGGGCAGAGTTGTCAACCGATCACCACCTGGAGGTGAGTTGGATCCGTTGTTGACAGGTATTGGCGGGCCAGGCGTGCTGCAGCTTGTGCTGTTGCAGAAGCAAAGACCTGGGGCTGGGAGGAGTTTGGGGAGGCCATGGAGGAGGACTATCGGTCGGCCGTATAGAAATTCTGGCAAACTGTCCGGTGCCTCAGAAGGGGAAGCAGTGCTTCACCAACACTGTTTACGGTGTGGGTGGAGACCTGCGGACCTCGACTGAGGATGTCATCGGACGGTGGAAGGAATACTTTGAGGGCCTCCTCAATCCCACTGTCACGTCTTCTGAAGAGGAAGCAGAGACTGGTCGTTGGCAAACTCTTCCACAGGTAGATGAGATCAGCCCTGTATCAGTTCAGGTAGCGGCTGCAGTGATGCAGTCGCTGCATCGGACTGTTGTGGTGAAGAAGGAGCTGAGTCGAAAGGCAAAGCTCTCGATTTACCGATCGGTCTACGTTCCTACCCTCACCTATGGTCATGAGCTTTGGGTAATGACCGAAAGGACAAGATCGCGGATACAAGCGGTCGAAATTAGTTTCCTCCGCCGGGTGGCCTCCTCACCCTATCTCCCTTAGAGATAGGGTGAGGAGCTCAGTCACACGGGAGGAGCTCAGAGTAGAGCCGCTGCTCCTTCGGCTGAGGTGGCTCGGGCATCTGTTCCGGATGCCTCCTGGGCTCCTCCCTGGGGAGGTGTTTCAGGCATGTCCCACCGGGAAGAGGCCCGGGGGAAGACCCAGGACACGGTGGAGGGACTGTGTCTCTCGGCTGGTCTGACAACGCCTCGGTATCTCCTCGAGGAGTTGGAGGATGTGTCTGGGGAGAAGGAAGTCTGAGAGTCCATGCTTAGACAACTAAGATAAGCAGAAGAAGATGGATGGATGTAAACAAACATAAACTAACAATGTTGCCTGTTGTGTTTCCAGAGGAGTGTGTTCTGAGTGTGAACAGTAAACTGCGCCACCTGGTGGACACGGAGCAGAGCGCAGCGCCCAGAGTCTTCGTCAGCGTCTGTGTTGTCCTCATCCTCTTCACAGGCGCCGCCGTCTTCTACTACCTCCACTATGTCCGCCTCAAATCCGCCACGCCCGGGACCAAAGCGGGCGGCTACGAGAAGCTCACCTCCAACGGGACGTCCCAGCTGGCCCCGCCCCCCTACACTGCTGCGTTTGACGAGCAGAGCCGCCGCATCATCGAGTGTGACGACGAAGACGAAGAGGGTGAAGACGAGGACATAGTCTACATGTCTCAGGACGGGACAGTCTACAGGAAGTTCAAGTACGGACTGCTGGAGGAGGAGGAAGTGGACCTAGAGTATGACGACGAGAGCTACTCCTACAAGTGAACACCAGGGGGAAGTGTCAGAAGATTTACCACATGTGATGCAAAATGGACTTTTGTGATGTGATGCATTATTGACTTTTAACCATTTCGTATTGATTTTCCCTCCCCAAAAACACAGCTGGAGTAGCATTTAGCTTCATTCACATGTCTTTTCTGAACCTCAAAAAATCATTCCGTTCCAATTGACCCTGGATTGTTGTCAAGGACAATTGACAATTGCTTTTGCAAAATGTACTTTTTTAACTTTTCACCATGTTATTACATTGTTCTCTCCTCAAAAGTGTGCTGTATTTAGCTTCATTCACACTTGTTTTATTCATCCTGTTTACGAGCTCGTCTCCTCTGCTGCTTCTGAGCCTCACTAAAACACTCAAAGGTCGAGATTCAGAGGTTTCGTTGTTTTTAACTCCATAAATCATCCGGAGACTTGTTCTAAGCATTTCTGCCTCAAATCACGTTCATTACAACTGTGTATTTACATTATTATGTCGGAGCTAGCTAGTTTTTGTTTTTGTCCCCAAGGTAAATTCCCTCTGCTGCCAGTAGATGGAGTACTAACACCAAATCCGGATGACGGAGCATCTCACAGATTTAAAGTAATATGTATTTTCAGTACATGCATTATTTTAAGTTCTAAGACATGAGACGCCAAAGCAAAGGCACTCGAGCATGTTTAAAGGACAAGAACAATCCAAATCCACGGTAGCGGCGATGATGGCTCGCGCCACCCGTGCGACCGCCTTCCCGCGCGACCGCCTTCCCCCGCGACCGTGTTTTGATCACCATTGCCCCGATACTGCATTCTCTTAGACTTAATTCTTTATTCTTTAGACTTTATTCTTTAAACACCTTAAAACTTTAATACTCCCTGTACCCCCGTCACCTAGCAACAGAGACCCGCCGCTAATGCTGATGCTAACGCTAATGACCACGGCACGAGAGGAAATGTTCCATCAAAATAAAAGAGGAAGTGAAAGCATTAATTGCGCCCCTGCTGGCCAATTGTGAAAATACACAATATCTGCTATGCACTTTTTTTCATGGCGTCTAGAGGAGAATATAATCCATAAGTTTCAAACAAATCAGACAATATTGAGTTTTTCACACAATGTGTAGGGGGCGCTATAGAGTAAATTGTGTATTAATTATTTCCAATCGTAAATAAAAACGCATTAGTGAGTGAAATATGAGCTCCGTAGAGCATTTCTATTAGGCGTGACTTGTCCTTGAAAAAAACAGGAAATCAAGCCTTTTTTGAGGGTGTGTTACGCGGAGACCGTAAAGAATATCAACTGTTTTTGAATATTTATTAAATTTCAATGTATTTAGATGCAAAAAGTGTTGTTTTGAGCTCTATTGGACGAAAAACCTAGGACAAGTACCATTATGATTACCACTTTGATTCGACATGGCTGACTTCCTGTTTATCATACAGCGATGCTTCCAGGTGTGTTTTACTCGTCAAAGGTAGCTCTATCACTGTCCCAAGTCTCATGTGCCAGTCTCATGTGCCTAGGCCAAAGATTAAGAGTTTCATGTTTTTTCTTTTTTGAACTGTTGCGATGGGCGTTCTCGCAACCTCCATTTTATTGGAGTTCGGGCCGAGCCGATCGCGTCTATTTCCCCATGTGTGACATTCATCAATGTACAGGGGGTCAAAAATGCTGGCAAAATGACCAAGAAAGAATAATAATAAAAATAATAATAAACCTGGCAAGAACAAAGACTCGAGCCATTCCATTCCATGGAATGGCTCGAGCCAATAAAGCCGAATATTTATCCTTTAAATCCATAAACCGTTCACTGCCTTTGAACTGTGTTCACAGCCATGGCCCCATTAGCATTAGCCCAATTAGCATTCATGTTGATAGCAGAGGGCACTATATGTGTCTTCCAAAAACTCTGACAATGTAATGCCACTGACTGACAATTGACCCTAAAAGTGAACACACGTTTTTTTTGTTTTTTTTTTTAAATATGAAAAAAACGTTTCAGTTTGTGCTATGAAAGTGCTCAAAACGGTTATTCTGTTTTCTCGAATAAAACCATGAATATATTCCAATGTACGGACACTTTAGTTTGTGGAAAAATATTGTATTGTAATTTTACAAAGCAATCATTTTGTTTTTTATGGAAGGCCGTGGCTGGAGAGCCGCGGTCAAATGGCCGCGCAGTTTCAGGGACCGCGGAATTTCCCTTATAGCCTCATGGCTAACCTTAACCCTAACCTTAACCCTAACCTTAACCCTAACCTTAACCCTAACCTTAACCCTAACCTTAACCTTAACCCTAACCTAACCCTAAACCTAACCTTAACCCCTAACCCTAACCCTAACCTTAACCCTAACCTTAACCCTAACCTTAACCCTAAACCTAACCCTAACCTTAACCCTAACCTTAACCCTAACCTTAACCCCTAAACCCCTAACCCTAAACCTAACCCTAAACCTAACCTTAACCCCTAACCTTAACCCCTAACCTTAACCCCTAACCTTAACCCCTAACCTTAACCCCTAAACCTAACCCTAAACCTAACCTTAACCCCTAAACCTAACCCTAAACCTAACCTTAACCCCTAACCTTAACCCCTAAACCTAACCCTAAACCTAACCTTAACCCCTAACCCTAACCCTAAACCTAACCTTAACCCCTAAACCTAACCTTAACCCCTAACCCTAAACCTAACCTTAACCCCTAACCCTAAACCTAACCTTAACCCCTAACCTAACCTTAACCCCTAACCCTAAACCTAACCTTAACCCCTAACCCTAAACCTAACCTTAACCCCTAACCCTAACCCTAAACCTAACCTTAACCCCTAACCCTAAACCTAACCTTAACCTTAACCCCTAACCCTAAACCTAACCTTAACCCCTAACCCTAACCCCTAAACCTAACCTTAACCCCTAACCCTAACCTTAACCCCTAACCCTAACCCTAACCTTAACCCCTAACCCTAAACCTTAACCCTAAACCTTAACCTTAACCCTAACCCTTAACCCTTAACCCTTAACCCTAACCCTTAACCCTAACCCTTAACCCTAAACCTTAACCCTAAACCTAAACCTTAACCCTAAACCTTAACCCTAAACCTTAACCCTAACCCTTAACCCTAAACCTTAACCCTAAACCTAAACCTTAACCCTTAAACCCTAAACCTTAAACCCTAAACCCTAAACCTTAACCCTAAACCCTTTAACAATTTAGTTGTTATGCAACATGTTTCATCAATGAGAAACTGCCATTATATTTTAATTCAAAAAGACATAAACCAGAGTTTTTCCTAAATAGTTTAATCATAGCATTCATATTTAAAATCTAAAATCCAGGGTTTATGCGTTTAATATTTACAAAACTCTCCAACAAATGCACAGATCTGAGTCCTGAAGGCTCCTTTCAAAATTTCACTTCAGTAACAGTTTTGAAATAAAGTCAGGAACCAATAAATAAAAACAGAATGGGGTAACATTGCATATAGAGGTCATAGGTCAGAGGGCGGAATTGTTCAGAAATGATTTATAGTTTGGTTGTTGGGTCATTTCTTTTTATAATCCTGATGTGATGATTTTAATGCACTGAAACAGCCGTATCGTGTTTGGAAGATTACACTGGACAGATGCACACGGACATGAAACGTCCTCGTCTCTCAACATTTGCATAAAACACTTTCAGTTCAGCCTATGCCCAGGGTCCATCCATTAAATAACTCAAAATAATCATATGAGCTTCTAATGAAACCTATCTCCTATCCCCGTCCACAGCTCTGTCTTTACTCGCTCTGTAAAATCTGTAAATTCAGAAACACAAATGTTTAAATATTATGCCGTTTTAAACCATTGTAAACGAAAATGAGTGACTGCTGGTCTCTTAGAGACCAGCAGTCAGTGCAGCTGATTTTAAAGGTGCACTATGTAACTTTCCTCCATGGAGACTGTACATAGTGCACCTTTACAGGAGTTTAATGAGACCGTTTATACGAGTCCAAACCCAGGGGCCAAATGTGCAGACTTCCTGGGGAACATTCACAGCTAGACTTTAAACCAAACTTAAATAACAGTCTGGTGTCAAATGCACCATTACATTTATTCACTCTTAGATTTAAGTCATTTTAATAGTTCTGATTGCATGTCTCCAATTGTGTGACCAAAGATCAGCTCCACACTTCTCTAGCTTTCAAAATGTGGCCCTTGATCAAAACAGTTTGGACATCCCCGATTTAAATTGTTTGGATCCATATTGCGGTTTAAAAAGGAAGGAAGTATCTTTAGTTCATCAGTAAATACCATTAAAAAAAAGCATAAAATGTCTGCTTTTAAATCTTGTTGTATTCATGGATCAACTTTTCATAAACACAGCAGTCATAAAAGCTGCAGGTGAATGCACGTCGTCATGGAAACGTCTGAAAGGGAAACGTCAGTGTCCGTTGATGAAGCCGTTCTCTGCTGTAGTGGCTACAGATGGACTGTGGGGGGTGCTGCTGCTGCTGCTGCTGCTGCTGCTGCTGCTGCTGCTATTGAAGAAGTTGTCCGTCTTCAGTTTGAGGTGCTCGGGTGTGTCCAGCTTCACTTTGGCCTCCTCGATGTCTCCGTTTATGGCCGAGATCAGCGCCTCTGCCAAAGGAAGAGCCAACACAAGGAAGGTTAAACCTAAAAGTCACTCAATTACAACAGTGTGAAGGAGCTGGATGGACGGGGGGCTCGGGTCAGTTACCTAAAGAGTCAAAGCTGCACTCGGGACGGATGTAGCCCACCATCACCACACTCAGCACCTCTCCATAGAAGTCCTCTTTGAACGTGTGGATCACATGCGTCTCCTGCAGGAAACACAAACATTCAGGATGAACTGGCCAAAGTCAGGTTTTTTATTACAAAGAATGAAGAACAGAATATTGTCCAGCCCCAGTTAGACTTTCATTCACTGCATTATTGGAGCGAACACGGTTGTTTTTAACAGCACGTGTGTCAGGTGACCGTCGTTCTTTAAGGTCTGTACAACCTGGAATGTGTGTATAGTCCCCCCCTCTCGTCCCCCTCTCTCTCCCTCCCTCTCCCTCTCTCTCTCCACCAAGCACCACAGCCTGTTCTCACACTCACTGCAAGTGAAACATACAAGGGGAAGCCAGCACCCATGGGTGCAGTACAGTATTACATGTGCCCAGTCCCAAGTTCAATACTAAGAAGAAAGATTCAAATATATACATTAAAATGGACAGAAGGGACCAATACCTTGTTTTTAAAGTCTCAAGTTTGGGTCAAGTCTCCAGTCGCTGTCCTGTTTCAGTTTCAAGCCTTTTCAAGTCTTTATACATCTCCTGCTCCTGGAGAACTGCTGCAGGTGATTCAGCTGAGACAGTCAATAAGGAGAAGCAGAAACTAATGTACCACAGATCTGAACCCGAGTGAGAGTGTTTGGGACGAGCTGGAGAAGGCTTTGTGTAGTGGTCACACTCTCCATCATCAATACAAGATCTGTGTGAGGAATAATGACACACTGAAGATCTGTGTGAGGAATAGCGACACGCACTGTTCCTGTAAAATTAAACACTGAAGTCCATCTAAGTCAGGGGTCTCCGACCTGTAGCTCACCAAGGGATTTCCCAAGACATTGGCTCTCTCTGCAGAGCTTGGTTACGGCACTGTGACCTGCAGTCGTCATGGCAGCAGCATGGGCTGCACAGAAGACAGGGCATCTGAGCTTTGGGATTTTTGCTGGAGGACAGTGTCTGCGTCACACTCTTACCTTCTGCTGGGTTTGTCCCAACCTCTGCTGCTTAAACTGCATGTGCACTTTCCAGATTAATGACTAAACTGAACTTGTGTCCATTTCAACACAGGATCACATTACCGTACTTGTGAATCTGTGGTCGTGTACACAATACACAAGTGCTGTGAGCATTGACAGTGACTTTTAGTGCAGGCTTCTGTTCATAAAGTTGGTCCTTTTCTTCCCCACTTTGCCCAGTCAGCCTTCCTGCTTGGTATGGCACCACATCATTGTATAATATTCTGTTGGGCCTGCGCCCTGTTGGGTGCCCTGTCCTCTGACCACTGTCTTGGATGACATGTTGCTGGTTGTGGCATTCTTTGGCCTTCACACACCTTTACCATTGGTTTGGCCAGTGCGTGGACATGCATGATGGACATGCAGTACATTGTTGCTATGAGTTCATTTCCATACGTTTCTTGGGATGGGGATCCGGTGCTGCTGTGACGCACTGCACTGGAGGACAGTCGCATCATGTGTTTGTTACTGGACTACTCTGGTTCACTCAGAGAGTTCTGAACTTAGAATTCCTCATGACTACGCCCATATTCAGTCATTCAGTCTTAAGCACCACCTCTGGCAGTCATCCAGGATTCATAGAGCCATAGTTACATTCGTAACTTTTGTTTTTTTTCCTGGCCAAAATAAACTATAAAATATTTCAGAACATGAGTAGCTCACACTTGTTTTGTTCTAGTGTAAGTAACTAAGTAGCAGAAGAGACAAGAGACCGAGACAGAAGAGACAAGAGACCGAGGCAGAGGGGACCGAGGCAGAGGGGACCGAGGCAGAGGGGACCGAGGCAGAGGGGACCGAGGCAGAGGGGACCGAGGCAGAGGGGACCGAGCAGTGGTGCGTTCACTGACCATGGACTTCTTGGTGTTCTTGTAGTAAGGGTTCCAGCCGATGCTCATGACCATCTTGTAGACGTCTCCGGAGCCCACACAGGCCCAGCCGCAGTAGATGCCTGTGCCGATGTCTGCGGGAAGATGCTCCACCACCGAGTCAGGGAAGTTAGCTGGAACAAACACATTTAAACTGAGAACAGGATCGTTCTCGGCACGAGAGCTATCCACCAATCGTGACTAGAAATGATTAAAAGATTTATCAAACGACATTTAGATCAGCTCAAAAGTTATCTTATCTTGAGTTCATAACTCAAGGTCTTTCTTTATGGAATGAAAAAGGGGGTGTAGTTTTTCTCAAAAGTCTTTACGGAGAACCATATAATATTTGAGAGAATCTTTTTGCCAATTAAATGGGTAGATCTTTCCAAGAGTCAAGGGGACGATCCGTAAAAGAGTAAAAATGTCAGTTTTTTGTATATTAAATTTGTACCCAGGAATTGGACAAATATAATGGAGGCAATGCATCACATTAGGGATGGAAATGTCCGCTTTGGTCAAAAATAAAACATCTGCAGATAATTTTATGTTTCATCTCATATATTGTAACACCAGGGATTGTTTCTTATTGTCTAATATACTGGACCAATGTTCCAAGTACAAAGTGAACAAGAGGGGGGAAGTACAGCCCTGCCCCACCCCTCTTTCCAGATCCGTGACGGTCAAGCTTTGACGTGTCTGTCAAGTGACCGTTCATTTTCATTCTTCATGTTCTTGATGTCGTAAAGAGCCACACATTTTATTATTAAATCATCTCTTTGAAATTTGCGCGCGGCACTTTAAACTAATCTGAATATTGACTTAACAAAAAACTTTATTTGTCAATATTGTCCATTCCTAAAACTACTATTAGAATTTACCCATTTCAACTAGGATTGAACTGTTCTTGGTTCTTTGAGCTGGAACATTTGAGATTACAGCACAAACACTCTGATGTCTCTCTCTTAAACAGGAGACAGTGTTTCTCTGTGCTTATCACTGATCAGATTTATTGTGACCGATTTCATAATCAGCAATCAATTTCTGGGCTATGAACAAACTCTAGCACATGCCTAAAGTGGACGCTCCGATATGGCACAAAGATGATGTAATGTTACGTTTGTAAAAGTGAATGATGTAAACGCCGTTGTCTTGTTGGGCACTGAAACTATAATTACAGCCTGCGCTTGTATCAAGAGCTTTTTAGAATCTCTAACAGAAAAATCCACAAATATAAGTACAACAAACAAGTATTTATGTCATGCCAGTAAATATTCTTTTATCCTGACGACTATGCTGTATTTATGGTCAGTTTTAGTTCACAGTGACAGAATGTCAGTTACACAATCTCTGGCTACAATTCTTGTCTAAATGAATTATGGGTAAATACATTTGGAAGGCACAAGGGCTGAAGAGAAACAGGAATATTATTGTACTCAATTTAAATGTGCTTTATTTAATTAGTCAATCGCATGTTTAAGTGCATTATCTGTGTTGCAACACTGGAATCTCCCCATTGTGACAAATAAAGCTTATCTTATCTTAAAAATAGAATCTTATGTTACCAACATTTCAAACTCGATATCCATACTAAACAACATACTTGATTGATTTTTTTTTAGGTTAAGTTTTTCAACACAAAATGATAGAACTTTTTTATTAAACTCTGACAAAGCTCAAGATCTATCAAATGTAAAAATGCTTTTGCCTGGTAAAATAAATGTATTAATGTATAAATGTTACCAACTAGGGAGACTTAGATTTCCAATTTTGACATCAGGCACAAGGAATAAATTTTGACACTTCAAAATATTGTCCTGTTTTTAGCCAGGATTAATTTCAAAAGTGCAAAAACAAAATTGAATTTAACAAAATACAGTTGTTCATATTTTATCCCTCATCAGTTAACAATGACAACGTTTGTGTCATTCTACTTTATGGTTTGGAAACAGTTATGGAATTTCCGAGTTGATGTCATCATGTCCAATCAGGACGTGAACATATAAAGTGTGAAAATTGCAAAACCAGAGGAAATTATGAAACATAAATGTGCAGTTCAACCAGTCAAGTGGCACTTTAAGCATAAGTTACTTTTAAATTAGAAAAGTGATAACTGTGTACATATTCTCTACCTAGAAGTTTTCAGTCGCCATATCTATTTGGTAAAATATATGTAAGTCCCAATGTGCAATGAAAATAATCAACTGCTGTGTCATTAATGAGACAGTGGGACATTGTCTAAATGTGGGACAGAGTTCTGAATGGGACCACAAGAGGGACGTCTTCATGTGATCACTCCAGCCAAGAAAATGACATGAATGAATGAATACTAGTAGAGCCAATAAGTGACATATTTACTCCAAAAAATGTATTAAATATAATGATCTTATAAGGATTTCCCCCAGTATTAACCAGAAGAAAAGTCACATGCGTGACCTTTGCCCTGCCTCTCATTATTATCTAATGTTATTGTGTAATGTACATTGGAAGTTACTCTTATCTTCTTTGAAAGCGTCCCTGGGCCTTGAACCATCTTCACTTTGTCATATTGTTCTTTTGCATGTTGGAATAACAAATATAAAAGCTTGCCCTTGAATGTTTTAGTGGATAAACGCTGCGCCTCCATTTAACCAAGAGTGCATTAGGGCGGCAGCTAACGATTATGTTATCTATGTTATGTTGACTAATAAATGATTATTCTTATCAAAGATTGACATTTTTTATTACATTTTTAACCAAATAAAGCTTGGAATATGGTGATTGAAGACTTCTAGGTTATTTACAAATAATTAAACACTAAAGAGCATAAATATCCCATTATTCACTTGTTTGGAGATAATGCGAGACACTTTGGTCTTTATTGGAGGCAATTTGTATCGTTTTAGTTTAGAGACAGGGTTGTCAAAAGTAAAGAAAATCACAGTGACACACTGATCGATTTGATTATTTCTATTGTATATTAAGAACAGATAAAGGTTGAAATATAGTGACTGCAAATAGATAAATAATATAATAATATTGATGAAAACCTGAATAAGCTTCGTTGTTGACCTTTTGATTTGATAATGCCACATCTCTGTTTTAATCTGTATAATCCAGAGAACTATTACGATTGTCAAAATACGATTAATCATAATCATAAAGCGATACGATACTTTTCCCAACACATATCCCAGCTTTACGTGCAGCGGTACATTTCTGTTCCATAGTATGTGATGAACCCGGAGCCATCCACACACTTCACCCCCGCTCACAGCCCCCTCTGCCCGGGCATGTGGAGGACGGACTCACCGGTGGGAATGCCCAGCTCCTTGCTCCCTCTGCCGAAGCCTCGCACGACCTCTCCGCGGCAGAAGTACGGTAAACTCTTCATAGCTGTCCCCGGGTCCGAGCGCACACACGGCGGCGGAGGAGAAGCGCGGACCGATGACCTCCGAGCGAGCGAAGAACACACCAGGAAGAAGCGACGCAGCAGCGCGATCCGATTCTAGGACGTTTGAGCCTTTTCCAGACCAAAGTCCACGCGAGATATGCTTTATTTACCCGGGCAGTTCCTTCACCGGCGACGACCTTGGCTTGGAAACGCGCCACGCTTTTTTACCCAACTGCGGAGTGAACGTTCACCTGTGGCTGCCGAGGCTAGCTGCTGCTGATATCGGGGTTATAACACCGCTTTTGAGCTCAAATACACGTTAATGCTCTGAATTAAAGCGTGTACGTGAACGCTACGGCCGTGACGTGCCGGTGCCGCTCCGGTTTGCTCTTCTGTGGCGTTTGTAAAGGCAGCGCGGTGACGTTCCTCTGTTACATGTGTGAGCGCAGATGAGGTCCAAAACCCGGAACGAGATCAAAGTCCGGCCGCTGACGTAACGCATCACGTGGTTCAGAGGGCGGGGCTTTGGGAACGTGACGCAGCGAAAATTAGAATTGAGAAGCTGTTTAACCTTTGTGTTTTTAATTTTCCATTCTGTAACTTTTTTCATCAGTAAAAAAAAGATTAATCGAGGAACAATATTTTCTTAATCGTACTTTATGCATAAAAAACATGAAAAAAGTGCATGTTTAATTTTTTATATATATAATATATATATTTACATAACTTGTTTCCAATTTAAGTTAAAAGGAAGGGAACAGAATGTTCAAGAAAGACATATAAGATTTTTTTTTTTTAAACAAAATATATTTTGTTTATTAATAATCAAATGCGCCTTTATTACTAAAAAAAATACAAAAAACGTTATCACCCATTTATCAGTAATGAATCCACTTATTTTATTTAAGAATTTAACATTACTAATTAAAATGTCTGTTTTTCTGTTAATACAATAGTTTCAAAGCATTTAGATTTTTTACAATTATTTCTTTAATAGTTATTAAATACTCCATGAGTGATAAATATTTAGCAATTCAAAACAAAATAATATATATTTTTAAAAGTCCTCAAACTATATCTCCAATAAACAGGAAGCTGGAACCCATGAATAATTATGTCTGAAAAAATATATATAAATAAACAAAGTTTGGAGTTGGCCTAGAAGATCGAATCTAAAAAGGTTCAATATTGAACTGTTTTTTAGACGTGAAATCCCCTGATGTAAATATAAATGAAAGTGTGTTTAGTCCAAAAAAACACATTTTGTAATTATTTATCAACATTTACAACTTTATTCAATTTGAAGGCCTTGCTACTGCTGTGGATACAATAGTGATACTGTATGAACTGAAAGACAAATATCAGATATTGATACTGGCAGGGGGAACATGAAGACCTATTTATCCCTGTGTCTAGCATTTTGTAAATAGTTTTACAAAATAAAAGTCAAGAGTTTGAGGGTCACGAGTTTAATGGTACTTTTACATATTTACACATTATACTGTATGCCTACACATGCCTACAGTGTCTTTATCTGAACCACAGGGGGCGCACTCACCCAAACGCATGCAGCTCCAGCACACTGCCCCCTCCTGGTGCTCAGCCCACACTACAGCCGCTCACAGTAGGCGCGTTCGTGTTCAGCTCGTAGCTGCGGGTCGCCTTGACGATCGACGGCGGTTCAAGTGTCCAATGAGAGCGTAGAAAAAACACCCAGCGGCCTCGCGCGGACCAATGGGGTTGAACCGGAAACTTCACCGTCGATCGGCGCGCAGTTTTTTGCTTATCCCGAACGCGCCTAGTGATTCAACACAAACCCAATCTCCTGAAAAGTCTGGACCAACTGGAAATTAAAAACAGGATGCAATAAGTTATAAATGTCATATTTTTCCACTGCTTGCGGTCGTGTCGGAAAAGTAAAATGGTCATAAAGAAAAAATCCTCCGGTAGAAGTTTAAAACTAACTAACATTCTGAATATAACACCTGATTATTAATGATTTAATGTTAAAGATTCACCATGTAACCTTTCTGGTGGAGGGTTTGCCATTTACTTTCCTACTAAGTTCTTGCTTTGCCTGGAATGTCGCGCAGTATGGCATTAAACATTTATCTTGCATTTATTAAATTACAGATGTTTTATAGCTTTAAGGGGGGAAAAAGAAAACCTGAAAACCTGTTAATTTATTTATTTTTACTGTGAGTAGGCTCGTCTCTCCACAGTCCTGACCTGTGATTTGGTGTGGTGTTGTCACCTGTTTGACTCCATGGAGATGGAAACGTTTAAATGCCGTACTATGGAAAGACAAAGCAACGCAATGGAGGACTCGAGAAAACACAAGAAAAGTGTTCTTCTTTCACATAATCAGACTGACAAACATTCTGGTGTTTGCAAAGAAAATACTATTTTAATTATAATAAATAATCATATTTGAAGGCGGTAGCCTAAATATTCATATAAGTTAAAGTTTTGTGAGGATAACGCTTTTGTCTCTCCAACAGCGAGAAGATTAACTCGATAATGAGATGCGATTATGAGACGTATAACTTACTGCGTTGTGTTGTTAGTCCCAGTTTGTGGCGGGTTTGCGTTCAGTATAAACAGGAAAGATGGACCTCATGCTTCACAGACACACGTCACGTTTACAGTGCAGTGGTTTTGCAGCAAGAACATGGTTGTAAACATTGGCTAACACCATCCACAGTGGAGACATGAGAAGAACACGACAAACTGTTTGGTCATTAAAAAAAACTGCAGCGTAATCAAAGTAGTCTGTGAAAGAAGCTGTTAGTACAGGGTCGTTCTGCCCTCTAGTGGTACTCGGGGTTCTTTGCGCTTCTTTTATAGGTTTAATAGAATGCGTTCACGTGACGTCGCAACATCCTTAACTGCCTCTAGTTAGATACAGATGTTTGACCTGGTTTATGGTTCGAATCTCTAATTACTGGGCCAGTTTATCCACATGAAACATAAACTGGCACAATTGTCACTGTCTTCTCTTAATGTGCCTTTAATGTGTAACGTCGGTTGATCCAATCCCGAACAAATCTGTCTAACACGGTTCCTTTGGTCTTCTAGATTATGTTTTCAGACCAGTTTGTTTTTCAGTCCTGACAGTTTCGACTTTGGCTTCCTTCACACTGCAGGTCTTGACGCTCAATTTAGGTCTGTTCTCTGCAGGGGGAGTGCTATCACCAAAGTTACTTATTTCTGCTTTAAATATGACACTAAAGTGAGTTGGCCTCGGGGTTTTTTGCACTGATCTGTTTGCTCATCTTTATTTACAGTTATATATTGTGTTGGGCTTATGTTTAAGTTAAAATCAACAAGTTTAAAGAGTAAAAGATATTGATATCATGTGTTGCTGTAGTAAGGGACCACGGTTTGTGTTGTAGATTGAATTCCAGTACTGACTTAAATTGGGGATTGACATTTCCCTCGAGACGATGACCCGGGACGAGGGGGCATTTTTACTCTCACACACCTGAAATACTGTCCTGAAGATGCTAGACTGCAGGTGGCGCTGTCAACCTGCCTCTACTGTTAGGAAGACAGCCTATGTAAATCAGCTGACAAGACGCAACAGCAAACACGTGACAGCTCACCGCAGTAGAAACGGTCAAGAATGAAAAACAAACAAATAAACAAACAAATTCTGGTCTGAAAAAATAAACTTTTAGCCAATTTAGATTAAACATTTGTGGATTACGAGATTACGAGAATCTCCCACAGAGTTTTACAAAACCTGAAGCCCCATCGGTTCAGAACTGCTTTTAATTTTAAAACTCATTTACTGTTTTCATCTTTTGTGTAGTTTGTTTGATTAATTGTCTTTAATTTATTTAATTTTCATTGTTTTTGAAGCATATTTTAATGTCCACAAAAGTGCTATATAAATAAAATGTTCTGTTACAAACCCAAAATACAAAATTAGGACATCATCAAAGTCTACAACGTGAACGCAACCTATTTAGAGACAAATATATGTATGTTTTATCAGTCGAGTCCTGTTCTAGACCTGCTTTAGTCCTGTTGGTGGTACTTGAACAGACAGATATTTTCTTAGGTGGTCAGGACTTCTCCACCACGCTGCTTTGTACAGGTCGGTGGTCGCCATGGTCACCGGACTCACTCGTCTCTGAAGCCTTAACGCGCAGCGACACACCGCACGCCACAGCTCAACACGCCGACAGACCCAGGCACGTCTACGGAAACGCTGCTCACACGGCCGAGCTCCTCTTTCTGTCCGTCCTGTCAGGGAAACGACGCGTGAAGTCATTTGTGATGCGCACATTAGGAAACAAACTAGGGCTGAAGAATGTAGGAAAAATTGGTCATTTTAAAGTAGGGCTGTCAAAAGTATCAAAAACACATCGATACTAGTATAAGTGACCTTTTCTGAACAGTTGAAATGATCTGATCTGTATTAGGAGAGTAGAACACCACATGGTAAAAAAAATGACATGATGGGCTGAAAATGACATGTACTGTCTAAAGATCTTGTGTTTTTTATTATCAATGTGGTATCAACATTGGTATTGAGTATCAGCGGTTTCAGAATGATAAAGGAAATGAGGATTGTTGCCGTGGAAATGATAAAATTAGAACAAATTTGTGCTTAAAATGTGGCCTGATGTTGTTTTGCCCGAAATGTACCACAGAGTTAGGCCTGCAGGTCCTTAAGTCGTTTAGTCAATCAAAATATGTATTCGTCGACTAATTATTTTATGTAGAATACAAGGATATTACAGGACAAAAGCAGAATGGAGAAGAGCTGAACATTTGAGAGTGACTCATGGGTTTAATGAGTAAATAAATACGCTGTTTCCTTGTACTCCTCTGTATAAATAAATAAATACAATAAATACAATTAATTCATTTGTCACCGACTGTAACAAATGTTTATTTTCGTAGTAGAAATAAAGTGTATTCCGATGAAAGTAAGAAAATGTTAATTCTTTTTTAGACACTTTGATTTAATATGACTTTGACTTTGTTCGTATATGTTTTTAGTCTGTAGATAGCTGTCAGATAACCATTATCATCAAAATACCATCATAATTAGACGACTAGTCAGGATTGGTCAGGGGAAGCTGAAGGGCAGAAGTAACACCTCGACAAAAGGGTCGGACACATAATACTCTTTTAATGTAAAGGCTTAAAACCATAAGTACTTAAATCTGATCACCGTTAAACAGCGGAAATATAATATAATCTACTTATTTTTGCCTCATTTTGTCGCATTTTGAATTTTCTGATGACATTTTAAAGGGCCTATACAGCTAATGAAAATCAAAACAAATACAAATACATACAAATACAAGTTAGGTCGTTATGGTTGACTTACTTGCATGTTGTGTCCTGTAACTCTGCATCCAGTCTGGTTAAACGGAAGGAAAAGAAAGAGAGAGAAACAAAAGCAGGAGTGAAAAGTGAACACTAGAGCAAAGAGCCACTCCACATGCAGAGCAGAAGGACCGGTCCTGTCACCATGACAAACATGCACAAAATATCACCAGAAACAGTCATATTGAAGCTAAATGCCACTGTAAACACAGTCAAAGTATTTTCTAAATGTACAATGTCATTAAAATAGGAGCTGTGATGAATAAATATAATGAAACACTTAGTTAGTATCTACGTATAATGAGTTATAGAAGTTAATTATTCCACTCTCTACAGCTCAAATCGCACTACACAGAAAATAAATAACAAAAAAGATATGTATGATAAATATTGAGCCCTAAAATGTATAGTTCTTTCTATCATTCTTATAAGTATAGTGATTATTGTGACAGGCCGACATGGAGAAGCTCCACTGCCCGAACCAGAAGAACTAATGAGAGACGAGATGCATTACGTGTGACTGTGTTAAACTAAAGGAGGTAAAAGAGCGGCCCCCGAGGCGGAGGAACCAGGAGGGCCACAGTGAGTTAGTCCAGAGTTGGAAAAACGCGTGATATTTGAGCTGTTTTACCTGAAAGTGGCTCGTGTGTCATCGTCAAACCTTAAGAAAGTGAGTACAGGCTGTAAGCACGGGCACACATGGCCTCAAAACTGGGATGTGATTGCTTTGTCTGGAATGTTCCACAGTACGGCATTAAACTTATCTCCACCTGGTCGAGTTACAGGTCAGATCTGTGTCGAGGCGATCCTGCTTTGAGTAAGAATGTAAGGTTTTTCAACTTATTTTTGAACAATAAAAAAAAACCTGAGTGACATAAATGCTAGTTAATGCCACACTCAGGAACATTCCAAGCAAACAATGACCTTTTCTCTGAGACAAGCAGGTGGCGGACCACTCCAAAATAAAAGTTTTACAGTGCATAATATGGAATGTTTTATTATTTTACTTGTCAATTTAAGCAGTTTGAATGATTTTGATATTTGTTTCAAGGATTTTGTAGGACAGTGTAGGGGGGGTGGGGCGAAGAGCAGGGAGAACATTCAGCAAATTGCTTAGTTTACTCAATGACTTCTCCCCGGGTTCGACTAAATATCTTCCCACCTCAGAGTGTGGAGAGTATCAAAAATGCGTTAAATAGTAAAATGTGAAAGTTTATGCCCCGTTTCATATATGTATTTGTCTGCTGCGTAAATGAGTCTTGAGAATACTGCGTTACTCTAGGAAGTGTGAGACTGACCTGATGATACTGGGCGGGATGTGCACGTACTCCATGGGGATGATCCGGCCCAGCTCGTGCAGACTGTGGACGTACCTGATCTTACTGCTGAACTTTGAGCTGCACACAATCACACACACGCAGTCAGTGTTACAGTATTTAAAGCTTTTACAACAACAACAACAACAAGAGCGGGCAGGACCAGAGGGAAGACAAAAAAAGTTAGAAATCAAATTAGAAATAAGGAAGAAGTGGCATCTAAAGAAAAGAAGGTTAAAGCAAATTAAGTCCAAAATAAAGGTCCCATTTAGTCCAGTGTCTGTCGAGTTTGTCCATTTTCAAATTAAGTCCAAAGGTGATTTCTTTTGCGTTCTGTATGTTGATTATGATGTCGGTCCAGTCCTTTAATTGGTGACCTCATTATGGACCAAACAAAAGCATGTGTCACCTGATAAATGGCCGTGTGAGTCCCAGCAGTGTCCGGATGAAAAAGGAAGGGTGCACGATAATGAACATCTTCAGGTTCTTCTTCAGTCTGTGAGGAAAGAAACGGGTTTGGAATATGAACTCACCATCATTAAAGAGGACCTTCAGGCCTTGACCAAGTCCTTGTGTAATTGGGCTTCAGACCTGGTTTGCTCCTGATTAAGTTTTGTTTAATTCATCAATATAAATGTATTATTATTGAAACACATGTAGGGTTTGGGACACTTTGTGCATCGCCAAACTGTGTGTCTAAAGTAGCCCAAAGAACACGGCCCTCAGGAGCCCTGTTTTTTTTTAACTATATTTAAGTTTAACCTTTCCCATATTTCAAAACAACATCAAGAATTGTCCAGTACGTTTGCCTGGACGTACCTTCTGTCGATCATGTGGTAGCACTTCTTCATCCAGGAGAAGCCGGGCGTTCGTCTGCGCGGCGTGGCTCCGTTCAGATACACGATCATGTAGTCCTCCGCCACCATCAGCTCCAGAGTGCTGATCACGTACCTGCCACAGAGGGGTCAGGGGTCACAGAGGACTCACAGAGAGGTCAGAGTGCGGCCACAGGGAGGTCAGGGAGTTTTGTTGCCGTCCTAAACCTAATCTAAACCTTAACCCACGTCAGACGTCAAAAGTAAGCATTTTGTACTACTGCATCAGGGCAAAGTGGCTGTTGTTTGTTTAGATCGTGGGGTCAGGGTCAGAGGTCACTGAGAGTAGAACATGTGCAGGCCTTATACTCACAGGAAGAGGTTTTCCATGACGTAGTTGTAGTTGTCACAGTCGCTGTCCGGGAGAAAGCAGGCAGCAAACACGATGATGGCGTGCTGTTCTTCATAGTAACCTGACAGAACACGAGGAGCACTCATAATACCACAGATCTGCTGGTCTGCCTTCTACATTCTGTTCAAATGCAGAAGGGTCTGGAGTCCAACCATAAGGGGAGTCCAAAAAGCTCTCCTAACTTGGGACGGTCCAACCACAGACGCTAATTTGTAGCACGTGTCTCTCAAATGTGGAGGACTTCGCCTCTCAAATTTTTCATAACATTCAGAGCTTAATCTACCTCAGCTTTACAGACTTTAGTGCTTCGTTTGGTGACTCCATGACGCCATGTTTGTTTAGACGCCAACGGACAATGTGTTTCTCTGATTGGTTAATCCGCCTATCAATCACGGCCTTTAGAAATCTGAGAGATATGATATCATTCCAGACCAAAGAGGTTTTGTAAAGTATTTTCAAAATGTCTGCTCTTGGCTGGTCAGGCAATAGGTCTGCAAGTGCCACTATTCACCCCACCCATTTTTGCCTCTTTTTGCTTGTTCTCTCGGAGAACAAGGAGAATAACTTGCAGCTAAAATTTTTTATAAGTAGATTGATTTGTGTAAAATGTCACCTGTCCATGTGACCAACAAGTCAACACTGCAGAGATTCCCTGGGCCTGAAAACATTTTTTTGTCTGTGTAGAACGTATTTTCTCTGGAGGTCACCAACCCTGTGTCCACTAATACAACTGGAAGGAGGTTTGGAGGGCAGCACCTGCGGCAACTTCCAGAATTGACCCTGCCAGGAATGACGTATTTAGACCGGCCCAAATCAGGTCCTTCAAGCGATTTAATCTGCACCCCTCGCCCTGGCATTAAAAACAATAATAAAATCTTGTTTACCTGTTTAATTCTGGGTAAGCCTTTTGTATGTTTTATATCAGTTATTGATACAGTGTTGGTGATACAGTGTTGGTGATACAGTGTTGGTGATATAGTAGTGGTGATACAGTAGTGGCGTGTTGTGCCTTGGCCCGGGTGTAAAGGCTCATTTATGCTCTACATTCCTGACACATACAGATAGAGGTTTCCATCCTCTGTGTTGTTTTGCCTGTCATTTGGTCCATATGTGATTTGTATGTTCACAGTTTATGGATAGAACTGGAGCTGTACATGAGCTGACCACTGGGGACAGTAGTGCTCACAACAATGGAAGCTCAACTCTTTAAAAAGTGACTAGAACAAGCTGTCAAACAAATAACCTTGTTTTCTTTGCTCTTTTCTAACAAATGTGATCTCAAATCTGCAGTGGGAGCCGCCATGTTTGTTTCTCTTGGCGTACTGTTTAAGCTAATTCTCTAACTGACTGTGAGCGCCCTCTGGTGGTCAGTTACCAGAACACAGACCTGATGATAGAAACAGTTGGACTTATGAAGCGATGGTGACCATGCTTGGGACGCACAGAGCTGTTTACCGGTATGTATGAAATAGAGCATAAATGAGCCTTGCATTCGACAAGTCAGACACACATTTCATATGATTATGTTAAGATTTCACAGTTTGACCATTTTGGTTTATAATTGTACTTCCTGGTTGGACACAAGCACAAGTGTAACGTGGGTAGAGGTAATTCCACAACTGTTACGTAGCAACCATACTGTAGAGAGCCAAACAAGAGCCAAAATCCATACAAACTATAATATTTATTATTTGACAAATAGTCATATGTGATGACACCTTTATCTTGTTGGATAATAATTTAACCTGTCAGAAAATATTCAATCAGTCAATTGCGTTTTAATTGTCTCTGTGTTTTCAATGCCACGTCACATTTTGATGACATTTAGAAAGTGGGGATTTTGTTTTAGAACTCAGCACTACTTTCTGTATTTTTATCTTATTTTTCAAAATGTGTCTAGGAACTGTAAGTTCATGGATGTAAATCTATGATAAATATTCAGCACAGGTGCTAACCTACCAAACTTAAAACAGACCTTGTCATACAGACTAACCTCCATGAGAGATGACTCGTTTGTACGGCTCGATGCTCTTCATGTCGATGCGATGCTCCTGCTCTCCGATCAGAACGCTCCTCCACAGCCGGCCCTCTCTGCTCTGCCCCGGGGCAGACGGAGCCGGAGCTGCAGCCGCCTCCTCACACTCTGTCACACAAACGCAAAATTAAGCTTCAGGGGAAACGTAATGAATGAGGGTGAGTGCGATGTGAGAGGTGTGACCGTGACTGTGAATGAGCTGTTTGGTGTCATATGTTTCAGAGGGATTAGTTCAGTTTAGTTTCAGGAGCTCTTCGCTCTCAAAATGCTGACCTTCTCGTGGTCCCAAGAGTCTCTAAAAGCACAGTAGGAGATAGAGTGTGTACCTACCAAGCTCCTGTGTTATGGAATCAGCTTCTGTCCATGTTAAAGAGGCCGACACAGTCTCTTCATTTAAGACCAGGCTTAAAACGGGTAGTTTTCAAATTTTACAGTAAAAACTAATAGTTTTTGTTGTTTGGGCCAACTTAGCAGGAAAACAAAATTAGTCTGAGGGCCGCATTTGGCCCCCGTGCCACAGTTTGGACACCCCTGGTTTAATGTGTAGTTATATAATAATGATATAATATATAATAGTTAATACCATGTTGCACGTCAAAGTCCACAGAGTCGGCCTCGTCGGGAGTGTCTATGTCGTCCATGTTGAGGTCCAGGTCGTCTCCGGTCTCGTCCCCGGTCTCGTCCCCAGTGTCGGAGAGTAGGGACCCTTCGCTCTGGTCCAAGGAGATGTTCAGAGGAGGAGCAGACAGTTTCCTTCTGTGACCCGAACCCGCGGAGACATCGGCCGAGGATGCGGGATCTGACCACAACACAGGTTTGGTTTAGGACCAAAACATTTCCACATTGTAGAACCAGCGTTCACCAAACATGTGACACATGAAGGACTGTAAAAACTAAACTGCACTTTAAAGATAACACATTATGAATTACATCAGGGAGTTCACGTGGATACAGTTAACAAGTATAAGAAGTATTGAAAAGGGAAAAAAATATAAATTTGATCATTTATGTTATACCGGTATTCAACATCTTAAAAATAGTATATATTTTTAGCCAATTAATCAAAATGTAATCAGCTTCAAATTATCAATGACCATCTTGGAGGTCCACAGCCAATCCTCTGTCAGTAAAAACATGTAGTTTGGAGCAGAAACTTTGGAGGAGGACATTTGAATATTTTTGTGTTTTATTTATCTATTAACCTTTCTTTAATCAGGTTAAACCCATTGAGCTTTAGGTGATGCTCTGCACGTTCTGTTCTGTATTCTGGTCTACGGTCTTCATATAAATGTCTAGTGTTGGATGGTGTTGGATGTTGTTGCCACAGTCCCGGTGCGTTCTTTCTCCAGGCTCCTCTTTAATGTATAAACCTCTTTGTAAACACCATTTCAAAAGGAGCCTCATAAAAAAACATTAGTATTCATTTATTCAACATTTCATCCTTTCAATTTAGAGCGATCAAAGATTGTCCGACCAGTTACCGCTGTGCGATTCTGTGCGCAATAGAAAACACGGAGGTAAAGATATATGACAGTAAGATACAGAAATCGGGCTGAAACAAGTTCATTGATCAACTGCAACTAATCGATTATTGAAATGACTAAACAGGATTCATGTTTGCAGATGCGGCTTTCATAGATGAAAAAGAACATACCTTCCCTGTTGTCCACCTCCTCGGGCTCTTCCCGTGAGCCCATGTCTGCGCTCTCTCCCTGCTGCGACTCCCTGTGCACGGGGACAATCACACAATAATGATCAACCACATACACAACCACAGCCAGCCCTACCACCGCCACAGGGGCAGCCACACACAGCACCAGCCCCAGCAGGAACACCATGGACAGGGGCAGAGTTTAGGACCATCTCTACTGGGTTTGGGATAGAAAAAACAGACACTTACTGGTGTATTCGGCGCCGTGCACGTGTAGGCTGAGGAACAATGAGAGGCTGTGTAACTCTGGGACCTCCCCCTCAAACAGACTCATTAGCATAAAGGCCGGTGACAATAGAGAGAGGCCAGTGTGTAATCGGACGTCACGTGAGGACTAGATGTCAGATTTTGGGGGGAAATCTCAACCGGGATGTTTCTATTTAAACTGAGCACTGAAAGTGTAGTTGGTCACACATTTTGAAGTGTTGTGGGCCACTTGATTATGCAAAAATGTGAGCGGGTGGGGTTTGTCCGAAAGCAGGGGCGAGACATGAAAAAAGAGGGACGTCACACAATAACACTGTATTTAGTAGTCAGTTATTCAAATAATTTTATTGGTGGATTTTATGATTCATATAACAGAAGCAGGATGATCTGACCTTGAAAGGTGGAAGTGGACATATCCATCGGACACATATCGACCGTGGTCCCCTCTGCCTGTGTGCTGCTCAGGGTGGTGCTCAGGATGCTGCTCAGGGTGCTGCTCAGGGTGCTGCTCAGGGTGATGCTCAGGGTGATGCTCAGGGTGATGCTCAGGGTGATGCTCAGGGTGCTGCTCAGGGTGCTGCTCAGGGTGCTGCTCAGGCTGTTGGTC
This sequence comes from Eucyclogobius newberryi, assembly GCF_026437365.1. NCBI lineage: Eukaryota > Metazoa > Chordata > Actinopteri > Gobiiformes > Gobiidae > Eucyclogobius > Eucyclogobius newberryi. Next base: position 34,815,904 of record NW_027316278.1, on the reverse strand, counting down.
CTCAAGGTCCACCTCAAACACGCTCTGTCCTGGGTAATATCCAGAGCTGTGTGCTACGCTGCCTCTGGGTACAACTGTTAAAATCGTGAAAATAATTATTAACATAATTTTGACACAATCAATAACAAAAATAAATATAAATTTGACACATATGCATTCTTGTCACTTTAATTGGCTTTTAAACCTGCTTTTGTTCATTTGAAATAATATTTTACATTGTCTAAAGTCTATATTTGGAAAACCCACACAAGCTATATGTTTACAATGAGGTATTTCTGCCTTGGAGCGCTCTCTGCTGTTAGCATTAGGAACGAACAATGAAAAAAGAAATAAATGAAGCCCTTAGGCACTGAGTCTGCTTTGCTAATAGAGCCATGAGTTTGCTGTGAACACAATTTCCACAAAGAATGAGTCTGGTGATGGTTTATGGACTTAAAAACAACACAAAAGTCCAGCTTTTTAACCTGTGACGTAATAATTGGTGGGGGAAATTAAAACAGAGTAAATGATGAGGCTCAGAGAAGATGACCTCGAAATCAGGATGAATGAAACATGGATGAAGCTAAACACAACTCCTCAAGTACAAAAAATAATCAGGTATTCCTTTTAGTCCACATACTCATGAGTAGGATTTCTTCCACAGTCAGCTGTACCTCGGGGTTCATAGCGTCCCTCGGAGCGGGAAACACTGGTGAACTCAGCGTACACCTCTCCTTCCCTCTCGCATTCCCGCTCTCGGCTGCTGTTTTTGGGGCTGCTCGAGTGCTCGGTTCTCTGGTCAATGTGGTGGTAGTTGTAGCCGTATTGGGTCTGAACAGGGGGGCCGCTGTCGCTCTCGGCCCACTGGAACGCTTCGTCGGCCTGAAGCTGGAGCGGCGGCTGGGAGGGAACGTCCTGGAGCCTGGAGATGTGGCACGGGCAAAACATAATATTATGTAAATGATCTGTTATTTGTTGTAATTTGTTATTTTGTTATTTGTGCCAGATACAAAAGTGCAGATGCAGGAATAAAGTGAATGTAAAATGGCAGGTATACAAATCTCCTTAAGTTCTTGTTAAAATATGTAACTATTTCACATTAATTTTGTCAAAATTAAAACATAGGGAATTCGATAAGATCTGTGCTGATCTTTGGTCAACAGTAGCAATTCAAATACATTTGTTTGTGAGTTATATATGTAAGATAAGATATTCCTTTATTGTCCCACATGGGGAAATTTTATTGGTGCAACGCAGGTAGATACAGAGGTAGATACAGAAGAACAGATCACTTATAGGAAGTCTGAAAAACACTTTCAGTAGAAGATCTCCTATAAATAAATAAAAACTCCCATAGACAAATAAATAAATAAATACCATTGCATGTGATCCCAACAGTAATTGCACATGAATATGTGTCACGACAGCACATAGATTGCACATGAATTTCACAGTAATTGCACATATGACAGAATTGCACATGGTTAGGTCAGTATTGCGAGTGTTCAGTACTAACAGTGTTTGTTATAAAGTCTGACAGCAGCAGGAAGGAAAGACCTACGGAACCTCTCCTTCACACATCGAGGGTGGATCAGTCTCTCACTGAAGCTGCTCTCCAGAGCGGACAGAGTGTCCTGCAGGGGGTGACACTCATGGTCCAGCATAGATGTGAATCTAGCCAGGACCCTCCTGTCCCCCACCTCCTGCACCGAGTCCAGAGCACAGCCCAGGACGGAGCTGGACTTCTTGATGACTCTGTCCAGCCTCTTCCTCTCCCTCTCTGTGATGCTGCTGCTCCAGCAGGCCACACCATACAGGAGGGCTGATGCCACCAGGTCTTCAGGAGTGGCCCTGTCACTCCAAAAGACCTGAGTCTCCTCAGGAGGTAGAGCCGACTCTGGCTCTTCCTGTACAGTGCATCTGTGTTATGAGTCCAGTCCAGTTTGTGGTTCAGATGAACACCCACCCCCAATGTATATACTTTATTGGTTCAAAGCATTTGAACTCCAAACTTTTATGCAGAATGTCATTATGAATGTGCTAAAAAAATACTCCTCAAACCAAATTGAATCAAATGTAAAAAGTATCCTTTGTAAAAAAAAAAAAGCACAGATAGCAAAAAATATACATATATATAAATTATTACACGTATCGGAAAATCTTGATTGTTTTTGTGAGCGCGGTATGGAAGTGTGAGGGACCTTGTGATTCCCAGCCTCACAAAAACAATTACATAAAGCGTATTGCTATGCCTCTCTTTCACACCTGCTCATAGACCTGTGGGAGCGCCCCCTCTCTGTGTGGGGGGGTACAGCTGTAATGAAGCAGGTAATGCATATTTAATGAGGCGAAACACTGATAAGCTCTGGCACAGGAGGATCTGAGCCTTCTGCTGCTACTGCACACATATTTACATTCACACATCTATCAATTTAATTTGATCTGACTAAAAACAAATCAATATGGCCAGTGTAAGCGCAGCAATGCCAGGGAACGGTTTGTCTCCTGAAACCAAATTATTCATCATAAATCTGTAAATGTACAACAACAAAAACCATTGTGCTTTTCAAAAACAGATTTCCCACAGAGATCTCAGACATTAGGTGTTCACAGTCCGTTATGAGCAAAAAAACAAGTTACTAAGAAAAGTTGTTTACCAAAACTTCCTCTCATAAAAAATACTAAACCTAAAGGTGGGCGAGATTGACAAAAAATACAAATCTGGCTTATTTTCGGGGGGATTTTCCTGATGACACGAAGAAGATTATATCTTTGCAATTCATCAAAAATGTGCAAAAAAGTGTCTGTAGAGAGTCATGTATCTTTCTAAATGTTTGAACTGGGTGGTTTGGCAGTAAGACATTACATTTATCCATCTTGAATTTATTCAAGTTTTAATTGCTAAAAAAAAAACATTATTACTGAAAGTGTTCTCGCCGCTCCACAGATTTGACCTGTGACCTGACCTGGTGGCATCACTTGCTTGTTTCCATGGGGATAGACGCGTTTAATACCATACAGAAACATTTCAATTAAAAGTAGGGTCATACAATACATCACATTATTGGCTGACGCAGTAATCAATATCGTGACTAAAAACAGTATATCGTAGTAACACCAAGGTTCTGCATCTGACAGAAAAGTACAGTTTTACTATGAAAACTAAAAAGACAGTACATTTTTCATTTGAAGCCTTAAATTAGCCTTCATTATTCCTGGTTTTCATATAAAGTTTTGTTTTGACAGAGTTTAAATAATAATTACGGCATGTACATTTTTGTTTTTAGGGATGCAATGTGATATTAATGTATTTTTAAAAATGTCAATCTTCAATAGCAATAATTGTTTGACAAGACAACCACTAAAATAATAATTTGTTGCAGCCGTAGTGAATTGAAATGATTGTGTTAAAAACTACATTACAAGATCACAGTTACATTGATATCTGTAAGTACAGTTTCTTACCGTAAAAGTTGCGTCCATCCTGTGGGTTGCTCTGCTGAATGTTCTTTGGTTTCCTCCTCCGTCTCCTCGTCCTCCTCCATCAGATCCCCAGAAAAGGGCAGCGCCAGTCCTCGATCCCTCTCTGCAGGGGGCGCCGTTTCACTCAGTGACGAGTCCGTGTACGAACTGCTCCGAGACACAGAGCTGTCGGTGACCGCGGGGGAGGCCAGCTCGGAGCTTCCTTCAGTTGGCGTCTGCGCAGTCTCTTGCATGGGTGTCCATTCGGTGGGAGTGCGCGGTCTCCCTTGGGTGTCCTTCCTCTCTAAATCCTCGCACCAAACCTGAACGTTACCCAAGGGAGACTGCCCACCCTCATCAGAATCCTCCATTGAGATCTGCGAATGCACGTAAACCTCTTCTCTTGTTTTTAGAAAGTGGTCAGACGGATACCTTAGCGATGGAGAGCTACTTCTTGGTAGAGCTGCTTGTTTCTCATCGTCTTGTATTAATTCTAATTTATTCAACGATTCCGACTGACTTGGACTGACGATTTTTGGAATGGGAACTTGCTGTGGTGCCTCTAAAACTGAGCGTGCTTCTTCTTTGCGGTGTTGTGCAGCCTGAGCTTGCAGAATAGTCGCGGCGTAGGACAACATGCTAAAGGTTTCCATGGATTTTTTCACCTCCTTCACAACCGGGCGAACTCTTTCGGCTTCTTTGACCGTTCCAGACACGATAATACTTTCCATTTCGAGTCCGGATGAAGAATCGCCGTCGGAGGAGCGGAGTTCATCCCTGCTGCCTGGAAGTAAACTCTCAGGGCTCATTTTAAAGCCTTCTCTCTCCCCAACTGAACCAGAGCTTACCGTTTTGGACAGATTTTCAGTTTCCACGCCAAGCCCTTGATTCAATTCCTCTTTCGGCGTTTTAGTTATTTGTGTTTTGGAAATGAGCTCATCCCAGTTGCAAAGGTTTGCAGACGCAGACTGCTCCAACTGCTGATCTAACTCGACGAGCATAAAAGGAGAATGACCACCTGACTGCTCAGACGTCTCGCTATCTTTTTTAACTTTATTTCGATTATCTGTCTCTCTAAGGCCTTCGTATGTAAAGATTTGGTCGCTCTGCTGGGTTGTTTCTTCACCTTTCGTTTTCGTGACTCCTACAAACGGGCTCGACTGCGCTTCTAGTTGAATCAAATCGACGACAAGACTCGAATCTGGCGAAGAGCTCAAACTCCACGTAGCTTCTCCGCCGATATTGTCGTATTCGGAAGTCGATGCGACCATACCTGGAACTTCCAGCTCCCACGCATCGCTAACCTGATTTGCGTCATCCTTAACGCTCTCCGTTTGGTCGAGATCTTCACCGTATTCTTGATCAGCATTTTCTATTACTATTTTCACATTAACGTCCTTGTTTTGCACAATTTCAGCGTCTATATTTTGGCTCTCAGCTGTAACAGGAGTTGTTTCTAAAGATGCTACTTGACTCACATCTTTTCCTTCTGAACTTGCTAGCGTTGAGGAGCTGTCTTCTCTTATTGTTGTATTCCACATCGTCATTCCTTGGTCCATGTCTAACGGGCTCTCCACTGATGCATTGTTGCTGACTCCGCAGAGAGATCCACCTGAATTTTCTGATAAAGGCGTATTGAGGCTGTCATCTCTTATTGTCATATTCCACATATCCAGCGATTCCGGGTAAGATGTTGTTGTTCCGCTGTCCGATTTGAGAAACCCTTTTTGCGCCGAGAAAGTCCAGAAATCTAGAAGTTCTATTTGATTTTTCCCAGTTTTTTTGTTCTCATCTTCTTCTTCCTTGGACGTATCAGGAGTTAAAGTTTGAAGTGACTCTTTCTTCTTTGCTTTCTTGTCTTTGGGGGCAATGATTCCAATTTTGCGCTTGACCACTACCCCCTCTTCAGGTGGTGTTAGCTGCAAATCAGCCAAAGTGACGGAATTCCATTGATCATTTATAACACTATCTGGGTTCCAATTCTCACGTGACTCAGTTTGTTCGACGATGAAACTAAGCTGAGGCTCGAGAATTCTTTCTATCGAGTTCTCCGATTTTGAAACCTCCTCCTTTGCGTCGTTGTTGGATTCGTTGTTTTTGATCACCTCCAGAACATTCTGTGGGCTTTCACATGTTTTAGCTACATTCCATGAGCTGTTGTCGCTCGAGGATAGCGCCCCCTGCATGTCAAAACTGAACTCGTCCCACGTTTCGGAGAGGGAGGAGGACACGCTGTCTTTGTGTTGCAGACCGTTGATTCTCTCGATGACGTCTTCGGGGAAAAAGCGAACGCCGCAGCTGCTCGGAGGCCGGCTGCCGACCAAACTGTTGACGGGAGTGGGTGGAACCACGGTCTGGATGTGAAAGTCTATAGACGAGTTCCTACTGTCCAGGCCGCTCCCGGAGGTGGGAGCAGAAAAGTCCACCAGGCTGAGTTCTTCCATTTCAGAGCTGCTTGGGCGTCCTGCCTGAAAAGACAAGAGAACCTTTATTTGTTCGACAAAGGGGAAATGTCACTGTTCAGCGGTAAAGAACAAGTACAGCAGCTTAAAGGTGCACTATGTCAGTGGTTCTCAAGCTTTTTATCTTGACTGCCCCAATGTTGTGTACCAGAGTTTCCTTAGTAATTATACTATACTATATTGACAATTATATTCATACTAATCCTTCAATATATCCTTTAAAAATTATAAATGATGTAAAATATACTGCAAAGAACATTCAAATCCTTCTAAATAAAGTGCTGTAAACCCCAGAGTCCCTGTTAAATTGGTTGGGAAATCCAGATGTTATTGCTTTGCCTGGAATGTTCCACAGTGTGGCATTAATAATCTATTTCCATGTAGATAAGCAGGTGAAGCCATCAGGTAATATTTACGAGGTATTTTATCAAAACAAAAATAAAAAAAGTATTTGAAACTATTGGCGTAGATTTGTTTAACGCCACTAATGTTATTATGTATAGTGTTATAGTGTCATGATACAAACATTAAAAACTCAATGTTGATACTAAGCAATGGGCTCCGATACCACAATCATCATTATCATAATAATAAAAACTAACTAACTAATTGTTTTTAAACTTTCTTTATGTTTCGATGCAGTCTTATACTAGTTCTGCTCAAGCTCAAGATCGGTTCAGGAGAGTTCATATTTTGTCTTGTATATGTGACTTTTTTTAGTATCTATACTTATTCAAATGAGTATCAAGTTTCAATATTGATTATTATCTCATTTTCAATACTTTTGACCACCCTAAATGCCATACTGCGGAACAAGATAAGATGTCACTTTCTTAATCACCCCAAAAATATTGTGACACAATTACAAGACATACAAACTTAGTACAATCATATAAATCCTATTTGTAGATACTATAACATAAGGGCATCTCCACGGAAACAATGGGGTCACTGACTCCCCACCAAAAAAGAGCACTTTTAAACTAAAATTAGACACTAAATGGAGTAGAATAATAAGAGTGAAATGAAATACCTGATCTGCGTCTGTGTTGGGGGTCGTGCTGTGAAGAGGGTCGAAGCTGAACAGATCCACGTTCTCGGTCTTGTTTCGGTTTGTGCGGTTTCTTCGCCTCTCTGGGGCGACAGGGGGCGACAGAGAGAGCAAGCCCAGAGGGGAGGGGTTTCGGAGGAACTGTCCTGGTCCCGAGGGTGCTGTCCCGGTCAGGAGTTCACCCATCGGGCTCTCGTCGCTAAGGAACACAGAGCTTTCTTTGGAGGAGCGACTGCTGCGGATGGTAGTCAGGCCGCTGTCAGGGCTCACCAGCTCCACAACCCCGGCCCCTGGGTCATCCTCTGCTTCTGCTCCAGAGCCCAGAGCGCTGTGGACAAGCAGGACAAACTCTAGTGTCCAATATTCATGTGTCTTTTATATTTTAAAAACATAGTATAGTATTCAAGAACTATTTAAAGGACACATATTCTGCATTGTTTGTGTAATTATTGTCCTTTACACTTGCTCTTGTTCTTTTGCTGTGGTATCTCATGGTATAGAACTTAAAATAATATATCTATTGAAAACAACATAGGATTTTCCTGTCAGTAGTTCCCTCATCAGGAATTGTGTTAGCAGAAGGGAATCACCAATGGGAAATATACAAAACTAGCTGTTGTAATGAACGTGATTTGAGTGAGAAATGCTCTGAACAAGTCTGCTGATGATTTATGGACTTCAAAGCAGCACAGGAGACCTCCAGATCTTCCTTTGACGTCACATATCTGGGAAAGGTTGGTGTTTTTCTGAGGCTCAGAGGGAGAGGACTTCATGAACAGGATTAATGAAACAAGCAGTGAAGCTAAATATGACTCCAGGTATGTTTTTGATGAGGGAACAGTGTTAGAACAGGGTTAAAAGAGAAACAAAGAACATTTTGAATAATATGTGTCCTTTAAAATAGTAGTAATTCTCCATGTTAATTTTTCATAACTGTATATTTTTATAAGGTATCGTTTATTATTTATTATTTAACTGTGCAGCAGTAAATAAGGCTTGTCTGTTTTGATTCAGGGTTAGTACTAGTTAGTCCTGGGTCAGACCTGGTCGGTACTAGTCTAGTCCTAGTTCAATTCTGGTTCAGAACTGGATGGGCAGTTTTGCAAAGCATTTTGTTTGTTATTTCTCACAAAAATTAAATCTATCAGCAGTTATTTTATGGTATTAATTCAATATATTGAAACTGTGCTGGGGATATTTTGTCCGACCCAAAATGTTGTTACAGTGGCGGGAAAATAAAGTTGAATAGAATCAGAAAATGTGTTCCTTGTGAGTAAATTCTTGTTGTGTTTTGAAGATTGAGGGATTCACAGACACTTGACTTACAGCAGGCAACGTCCGACCGAATAAAGTAAAACATAAACCCTGTTGGCACCTGTTCTCCGGCTCCTCTCCGCCCTCGCCCTCTCCCCTCTCCGTGTCCCCCCCGTCCATGTCAGTGAAGCCGGACGAGCTCTGGGAGAAGTCGATGCTGCCGGCGACGCCCTCGGTGGACGAGGTGCGGCTGCTGTGGTGACAGGCCAGGATGGAGCTGCGCGCGTCCACAAAGTCCTGCAGCAGAGCCTGGACCTCCTGCTCCAGGACGGGGGGCGTGCCGGGGAAGATGGTGTTCACAGGGATGCGGTACACCTGGGAATACACAACAATACCACATTGGAGATTACTGTCAGATAAACAATCAAACAGACTTCCTGAAGATGTGAGACAGGCCTCAACTCGGACAATGTTCAAATCTCATCTAAAGAAGGCATATTATGCTTTCATTGAGTATTGAGGAATTAAAGGGGACACATTATACCACTTCCATGAGTTTTGACCTCGTTACAACAGTATTTCCTCACAGTTGTATTTGAGTTGATCCTTTATGAGCTCATTTGAGATCATTTGAAACATTCAGACCCCAAGTCATATTCCAAATAATTAAGATTAAACAGTCATTTCTTCACGATGGCCAACTACATTTACATAGCGCAAAGGATCATGGTCTATGTAGTTCACTCTGCAGCAGCAAAACACAGTTGGCCAAAGGAGCCTGAGTGTTTCAGTATATTCTATAAATTCTGTAATATATGATTTCAATTAGCAAACGACGATGCTATTTTAGACATTTGTATTCTTAGATTGGTTCAGCAGTCTGTTTAAAATCTGTTCAAACATAAATTACAAATCGAATCAGTTTGTCAGAAAAAATTTAAAAATCACAAATATACATTTAGCCAGAATTGTAGAGTCCCAGTCCTGGTTATGTTTGTAAGACACTTAATATGAACACAGCTATTGTTAAAAGTACTGCTCTGAATTACCTGTAAATTCTTCTTTGCATCGAGCTCCCCGGAGAGAGACCAACTGGAAGACTCCTCCAACTCACAGCAGAGCTTCACCAGGAAGGACGAAACACAAAGCCATTAAACACACACAAACACACAGATCATGTCAGACTCTGCTGTGTCGCCGTGTGTTTCGAGCCAAAGTTTCACAAAGCTGTGGCGTGCCTGAAGGCGGGCTCCCTCACGTGACTCTTTTGCACCAATTGCTTCTCCAATCGCTTCTTCACAGAAAGCATCAAGTGTCGGCGACAAAAGGCTCAAGGTGCAGCCCGTGTCTCAAGTGGGTCACACTATTGTACGCAGCGCTTTTTTATTTTCACAAGTGAATTCCTTTTAAGCAGAGATGGGCTTATTGGGAAAAATCAGTTTGCAGCATCTTTAAAATTATAAAGACAGTTGCTTAAATTAAATTCTTTGTATTTCTAAATAGTTCAACAGCCTTCGTTTTGTCATGTCATGGTAATTTTATGTCAAATTACTTTTATTTTTTCATTAGTTGGTTAATTATTTTGAGGGGATTTTAAATCATTTTTTTAGGAACAGCAGAAAGGAGTACACAGATATATTGAGATTTGGGACAGTTTGTACAGATAATGCACTGTACAAGTTGCTTTTCGGTCTAAATATTTGTAATTACGTGATCTCCTGTAATCTGGTGCAGATGTCCAGAAGATTACGAACCTGAGAACCTGACAGTATTTACATCCTTTACATCCTAAACAACAAACAACACAATCAAATAGTAATAATTGACAAAATACCACATCTGTAATCTGTGTCTAGTACCTGAGTTTAGGAGCAAAAACAGGTCCACAATCTTTGAAACTTAAAAAGAATAATAATAATTAAAATAAAATTACAGTTCTACATTAAAATTACTTTTTAATGTAGAACTGTAAAAAAAAAAATAAAAAACATAAATTGATTTCCATCAAAACCTGATTTTTTTTAATACAGTTTGATTTTATCTTCAGATCTTTTTTTAAGTCCTATTTTTTCAAATTCAAACTTTTTAACCTGCTACCTTACAGTCCAGACCAGGTCCAGACCAGGTCCAGACCAGGTCCAGACCAGGTCCAGATCAAGTCCAGACCAAGTCCAGACCAGGTCCAGATCAAGTCCAGACCAAGTCCAGACCAGGTCCAGACCAGGTCCAGATCAAGTCCAGACCAGGTCCAGACCAAGTCCAGACCAGGTCCAGACCAAGTCCAGACCAGGTCCAGATCAAGTCCAGACCAAGTCCAGACCAAGTCCAGACCAGGTCCAGACCAAGTCCAGACCAGGTCCAGACCAGGTCCAGACCAGGTCCAGACCAAGTCCAGACCAGGTCCAGACCAGGTCCAGATCAAGTCCAGACCAAGTCCAGACCAGGTCCAGACCAAGTCCAGATCAAGTCCAGACCAAGTCCAGACCAGGTCCAGACCAAGTCCAGACCAGGTCCAGACCAGGTCCAGACCAGGTCCAGACCAGGTCCAGATCAAGTCCAGACCAAGTCCAGACCAGGTCCAGACCAGGTCCAGACCAGGTCCAGACCAGGTCCAGATCAAGTCCAGACCAAGTCCAGACCAGGTCCAGACCAGGTCCAGACCAGGTCCAGACCAGGTCCAGACCAAGTCCAGATCAAGTCCAGACCAAGTCCAGACCAGGTCCAGACCAAGTCCAGACCAGGTCCAGACCAGGTCCAGACCAGGTCCAGACCAGGTCCAGATCAAGTCCAGACCAAGTCCAGACCAGGTCCAGACCAGGTCCAGACCAGGTCCAGACCAGGTCCAGACAGCTGTGGCTACATTAGTGTACTATCTTGGTTACAATCAGTGGTTATTTATATAGAAATGACACCCCAAAATATTATGTTGTGTGTTTACAAGTGAAATCGTTCATCTCTTTTTAAATATATTGCTGGGGAAAATGTTTATTTTGTTTAGCTAAATGTTATATTTTTGAGTAAGGCTTGAGTAAATCTTAAGATTTAGCCAAAAGATATGAATGTATTCTGTTTTTAGATGTTTATGTCCTTAGGGTTTTTATAGTTTTTATTTCAAGACCTCTGCATGGACCTGGTCTGGACATGGAAAAAATATGACTTGAAACTTGAAGGTGGAAAAATAAATCTGAAACCTAAAAACATCATTAAGTCCAACATTCCAACTTGCTTTCCCCGTTTCACATTTTTGCTTCTCAGTTTCACAAACCGTGGAGCTGGACTGAGACCACACCTGATTGAGCACGTCCGAGTTGTTGGCATAGACTGCCACCTGCTGGGGGCTGTGGCACGCCGCGTCGGAGATGGACAGGAGCAGGACCACGCCGTCGTAACCATGGCGATGGCAGAAGGACTTGAGACACTCGGCGAGATCTGGGCCTTCCTGAAAGAATGGCACAATAAAACAGGTGAATGAAACGTTCTGCCACAAGTGGGTTTTTCTCTACCTTCATCCATCACAATGACACTGAAACATCAAACTGACATAATAGAATAGATCATCTTCTAGCTATATGTCCATAAAAGCATAATGCAGAATAAACACGAATATGAAAGTTCATGACCTGTATTTGTCTGGAAGAATTTTACATTAACAACAGCAGGAGAATAGAGAAATTCAATAAAAAGCTAGATAAATAACTATTTATTTTTTTATTTTGTTCTCATTTATTATTATTGTATTATTATTACAATTTATTATTAAATTGTAATAATTGTATTATAATAATAATTATAATTAAATTATAATAATTGTATTGGGGTGCACGGTGGCAAAGGCGGGTAGCTCTCTTGCCTCCCAAGAAGGAGATCATGGGTTCGATTCCCGGACCAGACCAACATCACATGATCTCTCTGGGTGGAGTCTGCATGTTCTCCCCGTGTTACCGTGGGTTCTCTCCGGGTTCTCCGGCTCCTCCCACCGTCCAAAGACATGCATGTGTTAGGCAAAATTGGTGACTCTAAATTGGCCCTAGTGAATGAATGTGAGAGTGAACTGTCTGTTGACCCTGCGACACTGGGTCAGGGTCCACTGTCCAGGGTGTACCCCGCCTAAGGCCCGAAGTCACTGGGATAGGCTCCAGTCACCCGCGACCCCGAAAGGGAACAAGCGGTAGAAAATGGATGGATGGAATAATTGTATTATAATAATTGTATTATTATTATTAGTATTTATGCATTAATTAATTAATTAATTATTTATTTACAAATACAAAACAGTAAGTGAGGACAACAAGAACAAAAACAGCAAAAAAAATAAACTAGAAACTTCAGAGCGGTGTGTGTGTGTGTGTGTATTCAAACAGAGTAAAAATGTGTTAAAATATAATATAACACATTTTTATCATGTATTTATACAGGGAAAACAGTGAATGCCCAGTTAATAACTAAATACAGATAAAACAGAGGATATAAAAAAGGCCAATAAAACATTCAACATCCTAAAATAGACTTAAATCTGGCTCTGTGCGAGTAGATTAAACATGAGGCTGAACATGATTGTGTCGGGTGAATTTGGATCATCTGAGACATGTTATAAGAACATATACACACATTATTATGATCATATTTTCAAATGAGATTAAAAATTAAATGTTACAAACATGAATGAATGGTCTCTTTAATGTTTAACTCTAAATATGTTTTTGATCGTGTGGAACACCACGTTTGAAAATCTGGGACAAGAAAGTCTCATTTTATTAGTATTTTGCCACTCGCATGAATAAATGAAACTTCACCTCAACAGACACGGACCACATTTCTCAGCTTCTCTCCGGGCTGACATTGTGTGTTCAGAGAGGACTGCGCACCTGTCAGCTGTGAGCGCACCTGTCTGCTGTGAGCGCACCTGTCTGCTGTGAGCGCACCTGTCAGCTGTGAGCGCACCTGTCAGCTGTGAGCGCACGTGTCAGCTGTGAGCGCACCTGTCTGCTGTGAGCGCACCTGTCTGCTGTGAGCGCACCTGTCAGCTGTGAGCGCACCTGTCTTCTGTGAGCGCACCTGTCAGCGGTGAGCGCACCTGTCAGCGGTGAGCGCACCTGTCAGCTGTGAGCGCACCTGTCAGCTGTGAGCGCACCTGTCAGCGGTGTGTGCACCTGTCACATATTGGTGGGACTAAAGCGATCGTCACTTGAGGCTCTGATCCTTTGATCCTTTGAACAAACTCTTAAATTAACACATTTGTTCGTGTCCACTTTTCCACATTTGCCGATTCAGCTTTTTTTAAAAACTTGTGACAAATGCCAAAGTACTCAATGATCACATGTGATTTTTCTGTTGATTTTCATAATGATTGGTAAACTAATCCAACATTATGATTAGGATGTGTGAAACTTTTGCTCCCCTGCTTCCTCCTCCAAACTTGAGTCTCCATCAGTAGAAATGAGGGAGGAGCTGTCAGGGGCGCACAGGGAGCACAGACATTTGTGATTTATGATTCTCAAATTGTCTGTTTGCTCTTAAAGCGCCACCATGCACAGTTTATGCTAATCCCACGGCACGCTCCAAGATGGATGGCTGCAAAGTTGCATTAATTAATTGTTTTGTTTGTCAAGGGAACTTGTTTTTTCTCTTCTTTCAGAAATGATTAACAGCAATATTATGGCAAGTATAATTTGCGACGCAGCCTTGTGAAAAAAGTGTGAGACTTTTGAAAAACATATTTGCTTGATTAATCTAGATTCGCAGTATAACTGTTTGTTTTGAGTGAAGTTGGCAGAATGCGTTTTGGGCTTATTTAAGTCGAACTTGGAAAGAGCAAAAGAGTTGAAAAGCACTTAGACAACTCTGTAAATCCATATGTGCTAAGCACTGTACAAGACTCATGAAACACATCATTATTAGTCAAATGTATTTGGTGAACATGGAACTCCTGTTTAGACAAACAATCGAAATAATTATTTCAAAATTCCAACAATTCCAACATAACATTTAAAAAATCATGTCTGAAGGAGAGATTCAAATCATCTAATGTCAACTTAATGTTCAATTGAGTTGTGGTCAATTAAATGTAAAAATATAATTTATAGACTTACTCACAGTGGGAAGTGACCGAACCGTTTACTCAAAGTACTGTTGTGGTAAGGTTTTAAAAAATGAGATAAAATCAATGATTAATTTGCTGATGGTTTTCTGTCAACATGGCGCACTGTAAATTTCAAAAACAAAACTGTGCTATTTGTACATTTACAATATAATAAGTAATATATTACCAACACAGTATTATTTTCTAGATTTAGGTCGTTGATCCATTTATAATATATGCATATATTTTAATATTAATAATACAATCATCAATATGAATACAATAATGCATATATCATGTTTTATTCTAGTGAAAGCATTTTGAATACAATATGAAACAAAAAATTTGGCAATTTTATATTTTGATATCATAAAAAAAAATAATAATTAAATATGAAACGGAATATTCTCTGAAACAATGTGTGTTTAAGTGTTTTTCTATTTAGAAAAGATGGAGTAGTCTGAAGACACTGAATCAGACAAAATAGGACTGTGTTAGGTTTGTTTTGTTTTGTTTTATGTATTTCAAGTCTTTCATTTTGAAAACGTTAATAAAATAGTAGATCAATAAAATTCTAGTTTGAGACAATTTAGACATTTTCAACTTAAAATTATAGTAGTTTCTTAATAAAACATTGTGGTGTTATATTATTTCTTATAAAGTGCTATAAAGATAATGCTAAAATTGTTCACAAAAGGCAGAATTTTGTAAGTGTTTCTTTTACTATTGATACTTCACTACAAGTTTTGATACTGTTTAAATATTGATTAATATCTGATTTTTGATACTTGATAGTTTGCTGTCCCCCGAGGGCCCGTCCCCCGAGGGCCCGTCCCTGGCTCAGCAGCGGCTCCAGAGCTCTCATAAACACACACATGGCTCACTTCAGCACAGACAGAGCCACATCTGCACTTTACAAACTCCACTGTGTCCGTTACAAGTTCTGACCAAATGTGAGCAATATATCCAATCACTGATGGTTTATGGGTCCTATCTCTGCCATTATGGAACAAAAACCTGAAACAAAAACTGGCACTAAGCTCAACATCTCCTCTGTCAGTATAAATAAACAATAGTTGATTATTGTGAACTGAAATGACTTAAAGCCTTAAGATTAATATGACAATCGCCCAAATATCTTCTGATAATAGTTGTCTTTATTGTTTTGGCTGCACTCACACTTGGTGGTACTGGTTTGCCCTGGTTCCATCTGGGTTTAGTCCCAGTGTAGACTTGGTTTGGTCCAGTTCTAGGTTCAGTCCTGGTCTAGTTCAGGATTAGTTCCAGTTCTTCCCTCTGTATCTTAAACTGTTCAATCCTTTGTATAATTTCATTTTAAAAGATGCACTTTGTAACTTTTCTGTTGAGGGATCTGTCACCTGCTTGTTTTCATGGAGATGTTATTGCTTTGCCTGGAATATTCCACAGAAGGGCACTAAACTTCTCAAGTTTTTATGACTAAAAATAACATGTTTTTTTTTGTTTTTTTACCGAGGCTTTTTGTATCCATGGAGCAAGATAAGTTGAATGTATCTTTAAATCATGAATGTAGTATATTATTCCATCATTTCCACTAAAGATTCAATGTAAATGAACTCAGAGAAATTATTGTTTTTAGTTTAATTCAAGATCTAAATTTAGCTACTTTAGTTACTTTCCTAAAATCAAATGAATATACTGTGCTTCTTGACCCTGATCATGCTTGGAACTGCACAGTATTAGACAGAAACACTGCTCTTGTGGTGAGTGATTCCTTCTTCTAAAATATATGATAAATAATTGCAGAACAAACGGTGAAACAAACATAAAGCAGTTTTAAATCCAATGAGTTTAATACTATATAGTAATGCAACTTAAAGTCAAAGTATTGTCAATATTCAAAATACAGCGCTCTGACTGGACCAGGTAACAGAATATGATACAAAATACATTCATTCATTAATTTTCAGTATTCTTCCCAACACTGTATGAACATGCAAATAGTGCTACTCATGTTATTTTAAACATATTTTTAACAAAATTTTGGTTGAAATATGGTGACTGAAGGCTTTTAGATAGAGAATATTTATGACTTAAGTGTTTTTTTGTTTTTTTTAATTCTTGCTTAAAAAATGCCTACCTTTTGGCATGTTTTAGTGTATATATACTGTACCTGATTACAATTATCAAAATCATATTCAATATAATTTAAAATATGATGGATTATGTACTATATTATCATTATGGACTATAATCCTAGATTCATCAGCTCTACACCCAAACAATTTTTTGAAATTCAAATAATATTACTCACATACAGTATTTCACAGCTTCAGCCGTTCTCACATTTACAATATGCCTTTGACAAACTTATGACAATATCTTAGTGAACACTGTCTTTTGATATAACGATAATACTTTGTGTAGAGTTCAAATGTATTCCAGTGAAAGCCTCTGAGTGGGTTTGCTCTGCAGAAGTAAAGCGTGTCTAATAAAACCCACTCTGCTCCACTCTGGAGTCTGTGAGCTGATGGCAGCGGCAGGACGCTCTCAGAGGAAGAGCCACACGCAGGGCCACAGTCTGTCTGCCATTTGGCCCCAGCGCAGTAAATTACCATCGGATCACCCTCCCTCCCCTGCACCGCCGCACCCGCCCTCACCCAAGCCTGCCATCCCCAGATTCACAGATTGCCTTTTCTTACAAATTACCAACATGTTAGCAATAAACCCAGTGTCTGACGTCTGAGCGCCGGCTACAGGCCGCTTACACGTGTCGTTAAAACGTGTGGTTTAGACGTGTCGTTTACACGTGTTGTTAAAACGTGTGGTTTATATGTGTCGTTTACACGTGTGGTTTAGACGTGCCGTTTAGACGTGCCATTTAGACGTGCCGTTTAGACGTGCCATTTAGACGTGCCGTTTAGACGTGTCGTTTAGACGTGCCGTTTAGACGTGCCGTTTAGACGTGTTGTTTACACGTGTGGTTTAGACGTGCTATTTAGACGTGCCGTTTAGACGTGCCATTTAGACGTGCCGTTTAGACGTGTGGTTTAGACGTGCCATTTAGACGTGCCGTTTAGACGTGCCGTTTAGACGTGTCGTTTACATGTGTGGTTTAGACGTGCCATTTAGACGTGCCATTTAGACGTGCCGTTTAGACGTGTCGTTTACACGTGTGGTTTAGACGTGTCGTTTACACGTGTGGTTTAGACGTGCCGTTTAGACGTGCCGTTTAGACGTGCCGTTTAGACGTGTGGTTTACACGTGTGGTTTAGACGTGCCGTTTACACGTGTGGTTTAGACGTGCCGTTTAGACGTGTCGTTTACACGTGTGGTTTAGACGTGTCGTTTACACGTGTGGTTTAGACGTGCCGTTTAGACGTGCCGTTTAGACGTGTGGTTTACACGTGTGGTTTAGACGTGCCGTTTACACATGTGGTTTAGACGTGCCGTTTACACGTGTGGTTTAGACGTGCCGTTTAGACGTGCGGTTTACACGTGTGGTTTAGACGTGCCGTTTAGACGTGCCGTTTAGACGTGTGGTTTACACGTGTGGTTTAGACGTGCCGTTTACACGTGTGGTTTAGACGTGCCGTTTAGACGTGTCGTTTACACGTGTGGTTTAGACGTGTCGTTTACACGTGTGGTTTAGACGTGCCGTTTAGACGTGCCGTTTAGACGTGTGGTTTACACGTGTGGTTTAGACGTGCCGTTTACACATGTGGTTTAGACGTGCCGTTTACACGTGTGGTTTAGACGTGCCGTTTAGACGTGCGGTTTACACGTGTGGTTTAGACGGGCCGTTTAGACGTGTCGTTTACACGTGTGATTTAGACGTGCGGTTTAGACGTGCCGTTTATATGTGTCGTT
>NW_027316278.1:34687768-34792768 GCF_026437365.1 Eucyclogobius newberryi | reverse complement strand
CAATGAGTGATCGATTGAACAATGTCTACAGGGTCTGCCACCTCCTCGTTTCCATGGAGATAATACCGTCAGTTGCAAATAAGTTATAAAGCACCTTGAGTTGAATAAATGCAATGATATGTATCTATTTAGTTACTCTTTCACTCGTTAATCGTCGGTAGTAACATGAAATTGTGGTCACTGTCTCTTCACATGCATTTCAGATCACGGTCGCAGAGGTAGATAGTACAGTTTTCGAAGCTTTACACAGAATAATATCCAGAGACATAGGGACATTAAGTTCGACCGCCGATTGCAACTGTCAGATTGTCATTTCTGTCCCACGGCCACAGGGCCAACGGCATGCAAAGTTGCACAGTGTTTCTTTGTTTGAGTCGTGATGATAAAAACACATTAGTACTGTATATTTTCCTGAGTGTGGGGGGCCGATGGAGGACGAGAAGGGTGGTGCGCTCACAGTTCATCAACCCCACAGCGGTGCATCCCAGCCCCATGTGCCAATGCTAATTACTCAGCCATGGAGCATCCACTGTCCATTCACAACCATCATTTATGCTAATATGTGCTTTAAAGCTCCTGTGCTACAGCCAGGGACACACAAATACAAACTCTATTAGAAAGCCACCCAGAAACAACTATGGCTCTCACTTATCCCCCACCGCCCCTCCCGAGCTCTCCGATCCTCCTCCTCTCTCACCCTGACTGCACCAACATCCCGACTCAAAACTTTTGGCGACAGAGCATTCTCCCGAACAGCACCCCCGACTCTGGAACTCCCTCCCCCAACCTGTCCGCCACTCTAAAAACATACCTCTTCACCCAAGCCTATGACCTCCCCTACCCCTAGCCTCCTCTACCCCATTGCCTACACTTCTACCCCCTGTCTTGTTCATTTTATCTGTATATTAATGTGTATTGTACGTGTTGTCCCCCCTGTCTGTAAATACCCCCCCCCCCTTTTTTATTATGTTCAGCGTCTTTGGGTCACTGAAAAGCGCTATATAAATAAAAGTTATTATTATTATTATTATTATTATTATTATTATTATTAAGGACGTCGCGATTATTTCGTTAATCGATAATCAGGATTATTCAGGTCACATTTCACTTTATTTTGTCTTTCAGAAAGTTATTTTTTGTAAAGCTGCTCACAAACTTGAGGAACAGTCACACTTTAGACCACGGAATGAAAGAAAATGAAAGATTTTACTGTTGTTTGATCACAGTCTCGATAATCCTGAATAATCGTTAAATCGTGGTGTCTTTTTCCCCAATAATCGTAACACTAACATTTGATAGTGTGACGTCCCTACTCTCACTTTTTTCAATGTTATTTTTGAAATTGTAATAAAATAATCATGCATTGGTGATATAGCACTTCACCGGACTCTGGCAAAGTCTCTTTACTGACAGAGGATCGGCTGTAGAAAAAGATTGAGAGGATTTAAAACTTCATTTGATTTAAATATATTACATCACACGCCAACAGGACACGGTGAGAAAAAGATTTATGATAATTGCACTTTTCCGGGCCACTTAGATATACATTTTTTTTTCCTCAGCTAGATGGAATGTATAGTTAATTCATTCAAAAAACAAACCATTGTGTCATTATGGATCAAAAGTATTCATTCTAGGTATTTCTAGGCCGCAGAAAGAGCTCTTCACTCGCACTGCAGTCGCCCACGGGCGTTTGGGTGAAGTTAGCCGGACAGAGCGCGGCTTGGACTGCAGACCTTCTGGTTGACGGGTGATCGCTCTAACCACTGTGCCATGTCACACCCTGCAGACGTGCGTGGGTGTTTGTACGGACCCCTCTGTACAGCGTGTCCGTCCGCTCTCGTTGTGCTAACAGTTTTGTCTCTCGCGGCTCCGTCCTCGGTAACCGCTCCCACAAACGCAGTGCACATAAACCATTACGCGCTAATTGAATCTAATTTATTTAGTTTTCTCAGAAAGAAAAAAGAAAGGGGAAAAAAATAAAAAATCCTTTAAGCACAAGTTCCCTAAGCCTCCTCGATAAATGACTGTGGTGTCGTTTGACTCTCTTCCCAAACACAATTAAAAAATAATAAATAAATAAATCCACAGTGCAAACGACGCGAGCATCGACGCTTCGTTTGGACGAGTTCGGGTCGTTAGGATCTCACCATGAGGCTGGGGTCCAGAACAACCGGCCCCTGGACATGAGGCTATTTAAGACTAATGGGACAGCGCCTCTCTACCTCCCTTTTGCTCGCTAGCCTCCTCTCATCCTCTTTTCTTTACACCCCCTCTCAATATGCCTCTGCTCCCTCTTTCTTTTTTGATACCCTTCTCCCTTCTCTCTCCATCTCCTTTTCTTTCCCTTTCTCTCTCTTTTTATAGCCCTCCTTCTTCCTCTTTTCCCTCTCTTCTTCTCCCTTGCTCGTTCTCCTTTTCCCCCCTCTCAATTATCTCCCTGTCCCGCACTCCTTTTTCCTCCTTTTTCTTTCTCATTTCATTCCCCTTCTCTCCCTTTCTGTCTGCGCCCTCAACTTTCCTCTTTTCACCTGTCTCTCTCCATTTCTATCTCTTTCCTTTCTATCGATCTCACATTTTGTCTCTCCTTCTATCATTCCTCTCCTTTTTTTATTTTCTCCTTGTTTATCTCCCATTTGCTTCTCCTCTTTCTCACTCCCTTTCTCTCTCCTTTAATACTCTCCTTCTTCCCCTCGTCCACTCTTATTTCTCTCCCTCCCCTGTCTTCCCTCCCCTCTGCATTTGTACCTCTCTCTTTTCACCATTTATCTCCTTCTCTCTCTCTCTTCCCTCGCTGCCGCTCACTCTCTCCTTCTTTCCTTCTCTTTCCTCCCTCTCTGCTCGTCTTTCTACCTTTTGATTCCCATTTCTCCCACTCATGCTTCTTCCTCTCTCTTTACACCCCCTCTCTTTATCTTCCTCCCTCCCCCCTTTTCCTCTCTCTCTCCCCTTTCTCTTTCCCTTCCACCCTCCCGCTTTCATTTGTCTCCTCCCCTACCTCCATCCCTCTCCCTTCTCTCACTCCCTCCTCTCTTTCTCACACTCTCTCCCCTCTCTCTCCCTCTCTCCCACTCCCCCTTTTGCCCTCTCCCTCCCCCCTCTCTCCCCTTTCCCTCCTCCCGCTCTCTACGCTCCCTCTCTCCCCTCCCTCTCCCCCCCTCTCTCTCTCTACGCTCCCTCTCTCCCCTCCCTCTCCCCCTCTCTCCCTCTCTCGCCCCCCTCTCCCCTCCCTCTCCCCCCTCCCCTCCCTCGTCTCTCGCCCCCCTCTCCCCCCCTCTCTCGTCTCTCGCCCCCCTCTCCCCCCCTCCCCTCCCTCTCTCCCCTCTCTCTCGTCTCTCCCCTCCCTCTCTCCTCCCACTCCCCTCTCCCATCTCCCCCCACTCCCTCTCCCATCTCCCTCCCCCCTCTCTCCCCTTTCCCTCCTCCCGCTCTCTCACCTCCCTCTCTCCCCCCCTCTCACCTCCCTCGCTCTCCCCTCCCTCTCCCCCTCTTTCCCCTCTCCTCCCTGTCTCCTCTCTCTCCCCTCTCTCTCCCCTCCCTCTGCCTCTCACTCCTCCCTCCTTCCCCCCTCCTTCCCCCCTCTCTCCCCCCTCAGCACGGAGGCACAGTGCTGGTAAAATATGCAGCCGGGCCGGTCCGCTCGCACACACAGCTCTTCAAATGAATGGTTATTTATTCACTAAACGAGGATCCGGGTGTTTAATGTTCCTTGGACGTTAGGTAGTTTTGAGGAGGCTGAGTCGTCCCCTACGGCTACAGACATCATTTATTTTACACATAGCCTAATACCACACGCCAGGCGGCCGCGCAGAGATGAAGGGAGGGAGGGAGAGAGAAGAGGAATAATGAAGGATTTCTCCAAAGGAGAGAGGCACATTAGAAGTTAGAAACAAAAGAAAGCACAGTGTTTGTTGACGATGTAAACAGCAAAAAGTGAAAATCTACATGGGAAAAACAAGTCGTACATGCGTAAATATAGCTAGAAATGGAGTTTTAGCTTGATTTGGGTGATTGAGCTGATTGATTTTGACAGTGTTTGAACAGTTATTAATGAGGCTGCAATGATTAATCAACTATGTAGAATAGTAGACAAAAAAATTCTCATAGTCATATTTTTGGATAATTGCAATTCTTGTCCGACTATACAGTCTCCAAAAACACCTTTCATAACAAACACAGTGGCATTATTAGATCAAAATGTAAAAAAGATTATGGAATAAACTATCTCTGATTTTCAGCAATAATATATTTTATTTGTGAAT
Organism: Eucyclogobius newberryi; assembly: GCF_026437365.1. NCBI lineage: Eukaryota > Metazoa > Chordata > Actinopteri > Gobiiformes > Gobiidae > Eucyclogobius > Eucyclogobius newberryi. The sequence goes on along the minus strand of NW_027316278.1, from coordinate 34,788,506 downwards.
ATTCTGTTACCGATTTCAACCTTTATTTGGTGATGTATTTTAGTCAATGTACAATAGAAATAATCTTTATTCTAGTCAACTACTAAAATTATCATTAGTATTAGCCAATAGGATACGTTTTATAAGCATCTTTAAAAGTACATAAAATGTATTATTATTAGTTAGAAGCAGTGTATCTAGAACCATTACGTGAACAGGAAAATGTCTTTGTAGTAAATGTTGACATTTTTGGGAACCTTTAGTTTAAACAAGAAAATAAAACAGGAATAATTGACAAAAAAGAAAAAAAAAAACATTTTAAACTTTTAACACTGTTCTTTAATATCCATGGCTCTGGACACGTATTGGACGGTGAGGTACTGGACAATGCACAGCGGGCTGATTTTGACCATATGAGCAACTTTTCACTCTGAACAGATTTGACTTTCCTGCATGAAAAAACCTACAGCGTGTCTAAGTTATTGTTTCAAGTGCTAGACAAAGTCTAAAAGTCTGGAGTTTTTGAATTTATTTAAGCCCCTCAAAAAATTATCTTGATTTTAGTTGTCTAGATTCAGATTTATTTAGAAAAAAAAAAAATAATAATTCGTAGACTGTGTGCAGAGAGTGAAGGAGCGAGGGAGAGTGCAGGCAGGTTTTAGAGGTGTAGAACAGGCAGAGGGAGGACGAGGCGAGGCGCTGTACCTGTGTGAGGCCCATCTACATCTCATCCAAATGCACCAGCGCTCACAGCTGCTCTCAGACCACACGGGGCCACATTCCACTTTCAAACATTACCATTTGCAATTCAACACTTTTATTGAACCCTTTTTTAACTTCTCCCAAGTTTCTTTGGAAGAAGTGTGTTTTTATATCTTTACAATTTAAAAGTTGAGACAAAGTTGTACTCGAGACATGTTTATGTGACGGTTTCATGGTTTAACGTTGTGTTGGTCAAACTGACTGCTTGTGAAGCCCCGTGAGGCAAATGCTGTTGTCATTTGTGCTTTAAAAATTATTTATTTATTTATTTTAATTTAGATTTAATTTTTCATAAATGTGAGCAAATAATCATAAATTAAAGAGAAGCATTAATTTACAGCTGCCATTCCAGAGTCATATGATTGTGATAACTATTTGCAATTCATTCATTTATTTTTCATGAATATATTTTATTTGCCAAGGCCAAAGTCACTGGGATAGGCTCCAGTCACCCGTGACCCCGAAAGGGAACAAGCGGTAGAAAATGGATGGATGGATATTTTATTTGAGTTTTACTTTTCGAATTGAAATGCAAAAAATATACATTGCATAAAATATAGATAAATTCAAGCTACTTAAACCAAGAATATAGTAACTCCTACGGCTGTCTTATATACAGAAAAAAAAAAAACAGAATTTAATATTGCGTTCTTCTATGAAATGTGTAGTTTGAAGAAACTGCTGGATGTGTGAATGTCTGAGTAAAACAGACAATTGCAAAATGTCCACAAACAAAAGAACTACAGGGTGTTAAAGGGCACGGGTTATATTCAAACTGTATTTAGTACATTTTAATTGTGTATTTACTTTATTACTACGTTTGGGGTCCCATTATATGCTAAGAAGCTTCTTGGGAGTTCTCTTTTACAAAACTTTCACAAAAGTAAATTTTATGAATTGCTTAAGCTTAATGCATTTTAACTAATTATCTTATTATTTTTGTTCACTAATTTTTCAATCAGAGGGTCTTCCACCTGCTTATCTCCATGGGGATGTCATTGCTTTGCCTGATTCACTTTCTTAAATTCAAGCTACATTATTTCGTAACAGTCAGAAATGTCTTAAATCCAAATACTTTAAATCACACAATTAAATCTAATCTAGATAAAACACTCTAATCCAGATATGATCCAATTCATAAAAATCTGAATGAGTAATGAGCATTTCGTCTGTATTGTTTATCAGACGGCAACTTTTGGTGTGCGACTGCAGTGTTACCTCCGTCTCCGTGGTGACCGACGTGAGCACGATGGTGGTCTCTCCATCTGAAAACTCTTTGGGGTCTTTGGTCAGAAGCTGCTCCCAGTCTGCAGCCGGCAGCACACAACAAACAGACTACAGTTATATACAAACACACACTGATACACCAGATACACAAAGTACACGGGGTCCAAACGGGTTAGAGACACACAAGAGAAACATCATCAATGCACTGCGAGGAAAAGACGCTTCAAATGTGCAATTATGATAAAGTTTCATGGTTATGTAATATCTAACAACGCAATCATGAGGAAAACTGAACTCTAGGGATGCATCAACGGCGCCTGCTAGCTCTCTGTTAGCGTCACTACCTCTGGTCTGTATCTCTAAGGAGTTTTAATCGAAATGCACTCAAATGAATAAATGCTTAAGTTCAGGGAGTGGACAGCGAACTGCAGTTGGATGTCATGGACGACATGTTGAAGACTTAACAAATGACGTGAATACTGTTGACATTGTTGTGTTGGTGTTTACAAGTGGGGTTTTGTTTCACTGCTAAGGCTAATGCTCATTTGTATAACTTGCTATGAATGCATGTATGTGAATACTGGCGATGTGCCAAAGGGTTTGTGAGAGCGAGGAATAGGGCTGGGCGATATTATTTAAAATTTAAAAATATTTTTTTTTTTACTTGATTTTACTTATTTTTATATTTTATTCAGCTTTATTAAATAACAAACAAAAGTGGCTTTCAATATGAATTTTCTGAAAATACTCATTGCCATTTAACACACACAAAAAAATATCTATTTTGTCATCCACATTCTGAACTCTTCTGACCACATGCTTTTGACCTCTGCACTAAAAAGACCCAACATGATCATTAATCATGTGAAATGGCTGATTAATGGTTTGATTAATTGCTCCATAGCTACAAAATAGTTAGAGAGGCGGGTAATAGTTTAAATACTTCCTCATTTCAGTCTGAAAATCAGATAACCCAAATTAAATGTAATAAAACTACATATTTGCCCAGAGAGTCTCATAATACTTGAACTTTCATTTATAATAAAAAGTTACTTCAAGAAAAAATAATAATAATATGAAAAAAAAAAAAAGATCTGTTTGGTGTTTAAGAAAAGAAATATAATCTTTTTATTCCCTGAACTGGTATCAACTGTTCTCTCTCTCTAAAGTCAAACTATCAACATTTGAAGAAAAGCTGCATCGTAGATACAAACCTGGCATTTTCTCTGGTTTGCTGTAACTCATTTGCTCCAAGAGTCTGAGAAGTTCATCAACTTCTTCTGAGCATTGTCCATGTTGGAGCCAGAGAGCTTCTCTTTGCCGCCGCAAAGCCTCTGAGAGGACAACAAAAGCACAAACATGAATCATAGACATCATACCATATTAATATAGATATATATTTTTTAGATAAGTGTTCTTATCTTTTTCTTTCGACACACACAATTTCATATGTGGGATCCCTCAAGGATCTATCATAGGACCTCAGTTATGTCACTATTATTTGATATAGTCACAATTTTCAATGACAAGTATTTGAGCAGGCGTGTTTATTGCAGAGGTGACTGTACTCAAGTAAGAGTAACAATACTTTGAAATAAAATTACCCAAATAGAAGTAAAAAGTTGTGGTCCAAAGAATTACTCAAGTAAGAGTAAACTATTATATGGGGAAGCTACTCCTCAAATGAGAGTAACTATCTGAATGCAACATCTGCTGTATAATTTGAAGTTCCTCAAAAGTTTACCCAGCTAATTTGACCATCTTTTGACATTGTGCAGCTCGTTGCTACAGTGTCACATAAACAAACACATTTCACAATTACCTTTGACTCCTTCCATTTGGCTTGTTTTGCAGCAGTGAAATGAGCTGCTGCTGTTTTTCAATGTGCTGAGAACAGACTGAGTTATGGGCCTCTAAAAGGATCGATAAGAGTTCAGCAGCGTTCAGGAGAAATATGACACTGCACAGTACATCAGACCTCTGCTCTATTACCTCACTCACCGTGGATACGCTCCACAGAGCTGCTGCAGGGCTGGGATTTCATTTAACAAATGTCGGTGCAATTGTGATACAACGGGAGGTTATTTTGGCCGTGTAGACCTGGTTTGAATCTTTGGTCATTCATATTTAGAAATCTTAATTCTCATTCATTCACATTATTTGATAGATTACAATTGCTCTGTTATGTCACCAGTTAAATCAGCTTTCTGAATTCTGTAATAAAAAAACAGCCAAATAAAAAAGCCTTTGAAGCATGGATTAAACTAAAATCTAAATTGAAACTTCTCAGTCACAATTGTTATTTTTAGTCCTTATGCTTATATTTTGAGTCGATTCATGTATGCATGACCCAGCAATCAAAGGTGCTGTACCTGATTTTTACTGTTTTGAAAGGTGAAAAACAAAACCAGTTCATGTACCTACAAAAGAAAAAACAGAAAATAGAACTAGTTTATGTACCTGATTTTTTGCATGTAATAGACTAATATCTGTTTTGCCCCAGCCACATAGTAAAAGCATTTCTTCGGGTGAAAATGTGACTTATTTGTTGTAACTGCCATGCATAACACTTAAAATTAAGAAAGGTTAATATTTCAACTTCAAGACGGAAGTTCTGGGCTTTGATCCTTATCTACAGCGGCGAGTCGCTGCCACTACAAACCTTTGTGTACATTTCCATCTGCTCTTCCTCGTCCACACGCCCTCTGACCAGACGAGCCCTCAAAGCTTTCAAGAGCACGGACTTTGTGTCTGATCCTAAAATATAACACTCAGACAGTTGGAAATGAGGCTCCTTAAAACTGTCTGCAAGTAGGCTAATGTTTATTAGCATAGCCACGCAACAATATGTAAACTAGTATTAGCATTAGCTACTAATTTAGCGACTTAAAACATGCAGCTCAGCCTGGAGTGATCTCTGTAAATCCACTGCTCCCTCCTCCTTGGGGACGTCACAGAAGAGAAAGAATCCTTTGTTTTGAGACTGTTGGAACAGCCCACAGTGAGCATGCAGCTTTTGTCCTCAAGCAACAAACATTTCAAAATCCACTCTGTAATGTATAGGGAGCCAGATAAAAAAGAAATATGATCATATTTCCGTGCAGGCAGCTGCGTTCTGGACTAGCTGCAAATGTGAAAGTAAAGATTGTCTTACGCCGACATAGAGGGCATGGCAGTAATCCAGTTGGGTTGTGACACCATTTCTAAATGGTTTCTCAAGAGTGACAACTTTATTTTGGCTAATTGCCTAAAATGGAAAAAGCTAGCTAGCTTCACCACAGCACTAACTTGTTTGTCAAACATGATTATTTTTTCTATTCCAAAATAAAACAATAATACTAAAACATAATCAGATATCTGAACATGTTTAAAGAAGCCTAAACTACAGGATTATTTACCTTGTTTAATGAAACAGCTGCATTCTTTCAATCACCATTCAATCAATCTAATTGATCTTGATTTCTGCAGTGTTGAGAATTAACTACAGTAAATACATGTACCAAAAATACATGTTCAGAATACTAATTTCTACCAATACAAATTTCACTTGGTGCTATTAAGAATAAATTTACTTTCATAAAATCAAATGAATACGTGGCAGTATTTGACGCAATTTGACACAATTTACAAACTGCTCGATATTAGTGAGAAAAAATTAAAACACAGCTCTTGTGGAACAAACTTGTGTTAATCTTTCTTCCCTGATTTGAGGTAAATAAATACAGAACAGATGCTGTCACAAATATAAAGCTGGTTTAAAATTATTGCGTTTTTACTCTATGATATAATGCAACTAAATGTGAAAATATTACTAAATACATTTAAACGCCCGGTCACTAAATACAGTTTCTACCTCATCTAAAAATGTAAGGAACCTCCGGAGCCACAGCATGTTTACTATAAGGACCCCTTAAGCCCATATATTTGTGTAGAGCGTCCATTACAAAAGTGAAACCTCGTGCCGTACTTTAGACTGCTGTAAAGACACCTGACAGAGGGCCATTCTGGTTTCAGTAGTTCCAGTTTGAGACGGTGCCTCTGGTTCCCCGGTGTGAGCTAAGCGAGTGTTGTCAGGGATTTGCGCGGGTGTCCCCCTTCACCGCCCCATTACTCCCTCCAGGGGGCAGCGCGCTCCTCTCACCTCCCAGCGTCTGCCCCAGCACTCCTACATGCTCCGTTGCCTCTTGAAGAATCTCCCGGGCAACCGTTGTTACCGCCGACGACCCTGCATCCTCCTCCCGCTGGCCTCGGCGATGGACCACTCGCTGGACGCAGGGCTTCAGAGCGCAGTGTTCGGCGCTGGGGAGAGGGAACGTGATGGCGAGGTGATTATGGGGCATTTGCAAATATAAAACTGGCCTTCACGTTCTGCGAGAGGCGAGCACTCTCTTTAACCATTTAGCATAAACAAACCATTACTCCAGCGGCACCCGGAGAGCCTGGTGTCTGTCTAATCTTTTACACCACCTGGGAAAGTCTGCAACTGTGAAGCCAAGTGAATTGACTCATGAGCTCTTTTTAAAATATTTGGACTCATAACACTTCATAGAACAATAGCACTAGTAATAATGATCAAAGAAAACCTCATTTAAAGCATAATTTAGAACACAATTTTCACTTTTATAAACCCTTTTGCTATGTTCGTATTCACAAACACGAAATACGGTTTTTCAGAGGGAGATGTCAGCAGGGTGCATCAAGCTCACACTCTCACCCCAAAGCAGCGGTTACAGGTCTTCCTTTGGGGTTTGCAATTCATAAAAGGCTGTACAATCAGATGCAAACAAGTGCTGCTTTTACAAAATACTCTAAAAGCGGAATACTATTTACTCATTTACAGTGGCGAATGGTAGTAGCCATGGGCCCCGGTGCAGCTTTGGTACTGGGCCCTATTTGAAGCACGCACAGAAACGAACCAACAAGCGCTTGAGCTTTAGAAACAGCGAGGTACAGCCAGTGAAAGCTCTAAACCCGCAGACAGGGAAATACAACATGTACACACTGGCCCTGTAACAGCAGCAGGCGCTCTCCGCTAATCACCAGCACAAGCATTTTCCTCACCACGCTGTTGTCCTGAAGCCAAACCGTCTGTGGTGACACTGGAGACAGGGCGTTTTGTCCCGCTGTGTCCGTGTGTCCTGTGCTTTCCCTCACACTCGAAACTCCTGAACTCCGTGGTTCAGTCCAGACATATTTATTTTACCTGTGAGCTGCTGTTTAACTGCAGCTTTATTCCCCAAAGAGTAAAGTAAAAGGTCTTCATATCTTGTTTTCTTGTTAGTCTGAAGTTAAGGTCAACTAAACGCATGTTTTCCTTAAATTGCATTCCTTAAATTGCATGTTGTAAAGTGCTGTTTACAAGGCTTTAGTCACATGATATGCACAATGTTGTTGGACGAAGGGTAAAACCATGACAAAGGACCGTATGCTTATAAAAAGGATCTCCACAGTGTTGATAAAATGCTCTACCTGTCCAGGAAGGATGTGAGGGTTTCCTTCATTTGGGTCCCTGCGCATGTGGGGGTGGATGGTAACGAAATGGCTGATGCACTGGCTAAACGTTCCCTTCGGCGGCCATCAATTGATGTGGCGGTTGAGTTGGGCAAGTCTGAAATCAAGCCCGTTATCAAGAGTCATGTGGTCGGCCTTTGGCAGGAATTTTGGAGCCACTGTGTTACTGGACGGCATCTCTATCACATACAGGGTAGTGTGGGTCCTTGCGGGTCTATGGGCAGGAACGCGTGGGAGGAAAGGGCCTTCGCCCGCATGAGGATTGGCCATACTGGACTCAATTGGTCACTGAGTAGGATAGGCAAACATCCGACCGGTCTGTGTGGTCACTGTCGGGTGCCAGAGACTGTCGAGCATGTGCTGATTTGCTGTGAGGCTTATGATAGGGAAAGGGCCGGGTTGGCCTTGTGGTTTCGGAATAATGGGCGGGAGTTCAATCTGCGGAACGTTCTGGCGATCCAGTCACAGGGTTTGTGTCAGGCTGTGGTTGCTTACTTATGTAGCACAGGGCTGGGTAAACGTTTATAGAGGTGGGGGGTGTTGGAGACTGAGCCGAGGATGAGGAGCAAGAGGATGTTCTAACGCGCTTGGACTTCGTGGGCCTAGAAACGCCAAAGTGATGGAAGAAGGACTTCTAACCGAACGTCAAAGAGGGCGAGGAAGGTGAAGAAGAGTCTCCCTGGAATAAAGCCGGTTGGTCTCTGACACAACAACTATTCTAGTCACAAAAACACATCATGACCTCATGGGCTTTGTACGCCAAAGCAATGGGAGGAGTACTTTTACGGACTACGACAGAGTCTGAGGACTACGAAACGTCTGAGGAATAAAGTCTGGCGGTAATGCAACACTCGGATGCCAACCGCCATAAAACAACAACAACAACAACAAGAAGAACAACAACAAGAAGAAGAAGAAGAAGAAGAAGAAGAAGAAGAAGAAGAAGAAGAAGAAGAAGAAGAAGAAGAAGAAGAAGAAGAAGAAGAAGAAGAAGAAGAAGAAGAAGAAGAAGAAGAAGAAGAAGAAGAAGAAGAAGAAGAAGAAGAAGAAGAAGAAGAAGAAGAAGAAGAAGAAGAAGAAGAAGAAGAAGAAGAAGAAGAAGAAGAAGTCTCCGGTCTGGAGAGACGGGAGATGGCGGAGGAGAGTGGATCGGTGGTCGAAGCTATTGATATCCGGGGTGAGAGCAGAGACTGTAAGGTGATCATAAAGTTTGCACAGGATAGTGCATCCTTTAAGGAGTGGAATTCAGTGGCATTGTCAAAGAGCCTAACTGTAGCTGTGGGAGTGATCAAGAGTGCGAGTGTCCTTAGAGATGGCTCGCTGCTGGTCGTGTGCAAGGACGCGGCTCAGCAACGGAAGGCGATTGGAACTAAACGTCTGGGTGGAAAGGACATTCTTGTGTCTGATGCTGAAAGAAACACAGTCAGAGGAGTTATCGTAGGTGTCCCTACGGCGACGTCTGTGGATGAAGTTAAGGAGAATTTTACTGGAGCTACGGTGGTGGACGCTAGGCGGTTGAAGGTGACCCGGTTTGGGGTAAGATGTGACAGCTTGTCGGTAATGGTAACACTTAAAGGGAGGTGCCTGCCTAGTAAGGTGTTCATTGGGTTCATGCGCCATGATGTTAGGCCATATGTTCCACCGCCCCTGCGTTGCTTTAAGTGCCAGCGCTTTGGGCATATTGCAGCGGTCTGTAGAGGGAGGCAAAGATGTGGTAAATGTGCAGGAGATCACGAGTATGGGAAGTGTGACGTGGGAGCAAAACTGAAGTGCTGTAACTGTGGGGAAGAACATAGCTCTGCCTACGGGGGATGCAGGTTTAGCAAAAGAGCTGCTGAGGTGCAGAAAATAAAGGTCTCTCAAGGTATATCCTATGCAGATGCAGTCAAGAAAGTTTCAAGTAACGAGTTTAGAGTAAATATAGAGAGAGGAGCCAGCGCTGCTCCCAGCCAGGGCGAAATGAGAGAGGCCAGCGTGGCTCCCAAGAAGTGTGAAGGTTTCAAGAGTGGAGGTCCCAAGTGTGCAGGTTCCAGAATTAATGAGAATACCCTGGTTGTGGATAGAGAGGATTTTGTACTCTTTATGGTGGATGTTGTAAACTGTGCTGCTCAGACTCAAAGCAGAACTGAAAGGATCAGGATCATTGCTAAAGCTGCAGGGAGATTCCTTGGAACAAAGGAGCTTGATTGGGCAGATATAGGAAACAGGCTAAAGGCGCTAAATGGGAGTCGGAGTGATGGGGGTCTGCTTTTGGGGAGTCAGAGTGATCAGAGTGACGAGATGGGGGTGGGGGTGGTCTCCTGTCCTCGTCCAGTCTCGTAGACGCACGGCTACCAAGCAGCGACATCAGTGGAAATATTAAAGCCTATAGAATGAAGCCTAAAGAATAAAGCTGTACGGTGGAAGCACCGAACGTCAAAGAAGGAGAGGAAGATGAAGAAGGGTCTCCCTGGAATAAAGCCGGTTGGTCTCTGAAACAACAACTATTCTAGTCACAAAGACATATCATGACCTCATGGGCTTTGTAACACCAAAGCAATGGAAGGAGTACTTTTACGGACTACGACAGTCTGAGGACTGGCGGTAATGCAACGCTCGGATGTCAACCGCCATAAAACAACAACAACAACAACAACAACAACAACTACGAAAAGTCTGAGGAATAAAGTCTGGCGGTAATGCAACAATTGGATGCCAACCGACATAAAACAACAACAACAACAACAACATTGCAAGGGGAAAGCCCAATCTCTCTCTGGACTGTAGGGGGTGGTATAGAGTCCAAGTGGGCCCTTCTGCATTGGGTACCCGACTTTTACTAATCAGGGAATTCTTGGTTTATTGTGTACTGTTTATTGCAGTGGTTCCCAACCTTTTTACCTTCCCGTGTCCCTCAAGTCCAAAACTGTGGCCTCGACAAATGCTTCACACAGGGGTGCCCCTTATGTTAGTGACTGTGGCTAAAAGTGTAGAAGGGCCAGTCTGTTCCACATGGAGGTCAGCATCAGTGCGAGAGATCCGCCAGCTACAGTCAGTGTGAGGACATTATTTAGCCTTGTGCCAAGTATATTGTATTTTCAAAATAATCAGCTGGCATTAAATGGTCTAGGAGAGAGCATCTCAAACGTTTTCAGGTATCCCTTAGGGGATAAAAAATGTATCCTCGAAAAATTATAAATTCCAATTTTTAAAAAATAATAATAATAATAATAACTTTTATTTATATAGCGCTTTTCAGTGACCCAAAGACGCTGAACATAATAAAAAAGGGGGGGGTATTTACAGACAGGGGGGACAACACGTACAGAACACATTAATATACAGATAAAATGAACAAGACAGAAGAAGTAGAGAGAAAAAGATGGGGATGTAACAGGGGGTAGAAGTGTAGGCAATGGGGTAGAGGAGGCTAGGGGTAGGGGAGGTCATAGGCTTGGGTGAAGAGGTATGTTTTTAGGCGGGATTTGAATGTTGTGAGTGAGGGAGAGTGGCGGACAGGTTGGGGGAGGGAGTTCCAGAGTCGGGGTGCTGTTCGGGAGAATGCTCTGTCGCCAAAACTTTTGAGTCGGGATGTTGGTGCAGTCAGGGTGAGAGAGGAGGAGGATCGGAGAGCTCGGGAGGGGCGGTGGGGGATGAGGAGGTCAAACAGGTAGGGGGGGGCAAGGTGGTGAAGAGCTTTGAAGGTGAGGAGGAGTATTTTAAAGTTTATGCGCTGCTTGATGGGGAGCCAGTGGAGAGAGCGGAGAACGGGAGTGATGTGATCACGGGACCGGGTGTGGGTGAGGAGGCGGGTGAGGAGGCGGGCAGCGGCGTTTTGGACCATTTGGAGTCTGTGGAGGGAATGGGAGGAGATGCCAGTGAGGAGGGAGTTGCAGTAGTCAAGGCGGGAGGAGATGAAGGCATGGATGAGGGATTCAGCAGCGGGGAGGGTGAGGCAGTGTCGGATTTAAAAGCAACTACAGTGGGTATGGAAAATATTCAGACCATGTGATATTTCAGTTTTTCTTTTTTAACAAATTTGCAAACATTTCTACATTTCATGTCAAGATCGGGTGTGTACATTAATGAAAAATAAAATAAACTTTTTGATTTTAGCAAATGGCTGCAATGAAACATTTAAAGGGGTTTGCATTCCGTACCCACTGTATTTAATCACATATTAGCCTGAAATAGCAGTAATAATTAAGAGTTTAAATGGGCTAAATTACATTTATTTTTATTGTGATTCACAGACTGCGACTGTCTTTTTTTGGTTTGTGCTTTAAAGATGAAGAAATGGCCCAACACAAAGTCTCACTGCTCTACAAATATACGAGCCTCTGAGTGCTCTCCTCTCACTCTGACTGTTCTCAGCTGCACAGACAGGGCAGGTCATTCACCTGTCTGCAGTGGGACAGGGCATGTCATTCACCTGTCTGCAGTGGGACAGGGCATGTCATTCACCTGTCTGCAGTGGGACAGGACATGTCATTCACCTGTCTGCAGTGGGACAGGGCAGGTCAGTCACCTGTCTGCAGTGGGACAGGGCAGGTCAGTCACCTGTCTGTCTGCAGTGGGACAGGGCAGGTCAGTCACCTGTCTGTCTGCAGTGGGACAGGGCAGGTCAGTCACCTGTCTGTCTGCAGGGGGACAGGGCAGGTCAGTCACCTGTCTGCAGTGGATCACTTTTACCACTGCGGGTCCATGATGTCACAGACAGACTACTTTCTGCACGGAGCTGACTCGTACTGCTGCGTTTATGTTTCAGATTTATGTTTCTGCTCAGGTCTAGGAAAATTAATAACCAGATTTTCTCTCCTATGTTTTATATTGCACAAATTCTTAAATATTCTTAATAAATCATTAGGCCTATATTGTGTTTCTATAGCCATAGTTTCTATGTTTTATCAATAATAATACATTAATAAATCCCTGTTAAACACTGATAATAACTACTTTGGGCTTTGCTGAATCTAAAAGCAGCTTTATCCCTGTTTTACATGATAAAAAATTATTACTAATACAATTATTTTTGAAACAAATAAACAGCATTTGTTGTGTTCATGTTCCCACACCAATGCTCAATCATTTCATTTTCACTGTTTAATTTGCAGACAAAGCTCCAAGAACTTCCTGCAATCTCTGGTGCCCCCTCTGGTTTAGTGATAAAACCTATGTTATCATAAAGTCATATTTGAGTTAGCCGTTTTACAAATGGAGCAGAGGTTGTAGTTCAGCAAATACAAAGTACTTCTTCAAATCTTAAGAGGGATTTGAGTGGATGTACCTGTCGAGCAGCCCCTCCCGGAGCAGGGTGAGGCCCAGTCCACCCTGGTCCTGCAGTGAGGCCAGGTCCAGCTGGTTCTTCCAGAGCAGAAGGTCCTGGCTCAGTCCCAGAGTGTCCAGGAAAGATAGTGTGTCGTGGGGCAGTGGAGCCTCTCCTCTGTAGAGCCACAGAACCGGAACAACCAGCCCTGACCGCTGCTTCTGAAACATCACAGCCTCTTTCTCAATTGTTTTACATTTTATAAAACAATACTTCATTACACAAGACATAGTACGCTTTTGCCTGCTATATAGTTATAATCTAGATAATTTTTTATATTTTGGGCATTTTAACTCTTATTTTATTTATTTACCGGTATATGCTTCTAAAGATTACTCAAACATGAATGAAACACATGAATTACAATTATAACATGGTTAAAAGCTCTGAAAATGTGGATTTAGCATAAGATGTCTCCTATAAGCAAATATAAAAACTAAATTACACAATTTTTAAAAATTTTAAAATGTGAAAAATGTGGGTTTTAATGCATTATCTTTGACTTCCAGGCCCCAAACAATTCCCATTACATCACATTAGCCTGCTGAAGAGTGCACTAAACCCTCTGCCACTCTTGTGTCGGTAGATTTGATTGTAGAACCGTTTGGTCTGAGTCGATGTGTACCTGGCTGAGGTGCAGCGCCAAAGCCAGCGTCGCGGCAACAGTGTCCACGTCAGGCTGAGGTCCTCCCAGGACAACGTGGAGCCGAGTCAGCCCCGGACCCTCCTGTAACACAGCGCACGTCAGCTCCAACGACAACCACTTACACAGGGTCAGCACTCATTTGTGTTACTGAAGTAAAAGTACAGATGCAGGAGCAAAGAATGACTCAAATTAAAGTAAACTCATTTCAAGGAAAGTACTTTTTACTTGTTAGTCCTGTAGAAATGCAGTAGAGAAAGTTGATAGGCCTGTCCCAATAATTATAATAATCTTTCAATAAATAATAGCTGGGGCCCAGTATTTATATATTTTAGATTTTTGTCATTAATTTGGGTGATACCAGAAGATTTGAGCTGTAGAGTGTTTAATTATTGGTTGGTTAATTATTGGTTCATCATTATTCATTCTGGTGTTTATTTGTTGCAGCTCATGTCTTTTAATGATATAAGATAAGATAAGATAATGTAAGTACAGTATATTTAAAAAGTGATGTGCTGGGATTATGCCAGGTTTTGTGTCTTGTGTCAGTGGCATTAAGTAGTTTCAATATTATCACAAATCACAATATTGTTTTGCAGCAATATAACGCACAGCACATACATTATCATGACTGAATGGTAGTTTTTACCATACTAATACTACAATATGAGTAACAATTAGCAAATTATCTAATAGCAACTGTTCGGACAAAATGTCGATGAGCTTTGCAATGAATGTTTTAATAGTTGTGTACAGTTCAAAGTGCACATCTTTGAGAGAAGACTGAAATCTGAACTAGTTCAAAAATCCCAACTTTAACCCCCAGCTTTACAGGATAAGGATATGTTGTTCCTCTGTGACTCGTCCACTTTTAAAGGAATTGTAATCTGTAATCTGTACAGGGGGAAATATTCATCCAAAATGTGTTCTACTTTGCAATACATTTTTGACTACAAAAACAACTGTTAGTTTAGTTAGCGCCAAAAGTTCCAAAAGCTTTATATGAACATTTCTACTTATTTCGGTGTAATCCCTCATTCGTCCAGGCGTGTTCCATAGTAGAAAAAGCTTCAGTTGTAGTCATCTGGACTCAGTTTGAGTCATTGTCAAGGGACATTGACAATGACTCTTGGATGAGAGTCGAAACGTCTATTTTTCAAACTGAGTCCAGATGACTACAACTGAAGCTTTTTCTACTATTTCTACTTATTCTTCTTTCTTGCATTTCTTACACATTACCTTCTGATATGATTTTGAAGTTTTGTAATTTTTACCAATATTTGAGCATAATATTGTGTTTCGTCTTTCCATTTACATCAGGTTAACCGTCCAAACAGTATCTCTTATTCACACTACACATTTACATGTTAGGTCAATATTTTGAATTCAAGTCATTTTAACCCTGTAGATTTCATCTTCCTACAAAACTACGAAAAACAAAACTACATTTGATGTACAAAGCAGCAAAGCCCATGTACACGGCAGCAATGAGTTCCATTAATCCTGTAACGCTGCACACGCACTCTCTCATTTAGCTTAAGTGGACATTAATGGCTGCTCTATTATTAGGAGTCAACATTTATCTGTGAGCGAAAGAGGCAGAAAATTACAATTCTGGAAACAACTTGGATAAATGTCATTTTCGAACGAGATGAAGCTGATGTTTATAGTCGGGGGTGAGGGGCTTCTGGTTTGGGCTATCGGAGGGGGCTTTCTGTGTGGAGTTTGTGTGTTCAAATCCTCCAGAGCTGCTCCTGAGACACTGGAGGGTCGGGCCAATGCAGAGGAGGATTTTCTCCAGGGGGACAATAATTTAAACCTTAAAGGGGCTGTACACAATTTTGATCAAATAAAAAGGTAAAAATGTTATGGTCAAATTGGGACTGCCGTGTGCTGTATGCATCTGATTGTAGACTCAATCACTCACTGTTTGATTCAAGTTGTCGTTAACTTAAGACTATTCTAAATCTTATGTGCTGTAGACTTTACAATGATACAAGCTAAAAGTCGTGAGCAGACAAAGCTAGCGGACATAGCATTAGCAGTTTTCGTACAGCTTAATTTCCCCCTGACCCAGTCATATCACACAGTGTGGCTGCACAATCTGCCACGACAACTAATTTCAACTACTTCAACTTACAACACCAAAAATGTCTGTCCAAAACCACAGATATCAGTCGGTATGATATCAGTCCGATATGATATCAGTCCGATATCAGTTCGATATGATATCAGTCCGATATGATATCAGTCCGATATCAGTCCGATATCAGTTCGATATGATATCAGTACGATATCAGTCCAATATGATATCAGTCCGATATCAGTTTGATATGATATCAGTCCGATATCAGTCCAATATCAGTCCGATATCAGTGCGATATGATATCAGTTCGATATGATATCAGTCCAATATCAGTCCAATATCAGTCCAATATCAGTCCGATATCAGTGCGATATGATATCAGTCCGATATCAGTCCAATATCAGTCCGATATCAGTGCGATATGATATCAGTTCGATATCAGTGCGATATGATATCAGTCCGATATCAGTGCGATATGATATCAGTCCGATATCAGTCCAATATCAGTCCGATATCAGTGCGATATGATATCAGTTCGATATCAGTTCGATATGATATCAGTCCAATATCAGTCCGATATCAGTGCGATATCAGTGCGATATGATATCAGTCCGATATCAGTGCGATATGATATCAGTCCGATATCAGTCCATTGTTGCGCCTCAGTCATGAGACAGGCTGCTATATTCTAACAGAACAGACTTTGATCCAGTCTTTATTCTGAGTCAAATGAAACAGTAAGTTACAGACTATTAAAAGCTCTAGAAAAGTTTAAGAAGAAACTTAACATTAAATATAAGCGCGAGGAGGAAGAGCAACACGAGGATGACACACGACTGGAGAGGTTCAGTGAGTCACTTTAGTCCGAGAAATAATCTAATTAAAAAAGGAAATTCACAGAATGGAAAAGTCTTAGGCCAATTTTACTCTAATAAATATATTATAGCCAATAGCTGACCTCTAAACAAAGTGCTACATATGCCATATCAAACCTTTTCTTTTTCCCCCAAAGAAGGGTATTATGTGTTCTAACTGGTTCTACACATTTAACAAAAGTTTGTGTCCTTATTTTAGAATAAAAATGAGTTAAGCTAGTAAAAAAAGTGTTTAAAATAAAATTCCATATCGGTGCACCTCTATATTGTCATTGTCGCAGATAGATGAAGAGGTCTGGGGTAGTTGTTTCTCTTTGTTTCTGCGCTGCCTTAACTTGAGTTTACAAGCAGAGATGTGTGTGCTCCTGGCCGAGAAGGAGGGTCTAAGGACAGAGGACTCTGGGACATCGTCCCTCGCCACCACAGACATTGTTGATTCATTTTTCACTGTCGCTCTCAGAGGCAACTGTTGTTGTGATTTTGGGCGTTACAAAAATAAATTGAATTGAATTGAATTGGTTCTGGAAATGGTTTAGTCTCAGATTAGTCTGTGAAAAAGCCCACAGATAAGCTCAGTTTCTGGTGGTTGAAAGCGAGCTCTCTGTTGCTCCCACATGAACAGGCCACAGCACCACTTCGTGCTCAGCTCTTTGTTGGACCCTCCACCTCCCGTACTGAGCACACTTCCCTCGCTGCTCCTTAAAAATGTGACCTATGAACTGAATCCTGAGTTTGAAACATAAATTGCAAATTGTAATTGCTGGAAAGAACATTTCCCAAACTGTTCAGCGCCCTCGGCTGAAGGCGTTTGTGAAGATTATCATTTCATGTTGGTGATGTAATTTTGTTGTTTAATATTATCGTTTCAAACCCCCTGAATGCAAATGTTTCTACAAGGCAGCAGGCAGATATTTAGCGATGTTCGGTCACCTAAGGGAGCCTTAAGTAGATCCAATGGTGCATGAGAAATGAGCCGGCTCCTGATGGTGCATGGGGCCAAACGGGGAAATGAAGAGAGGAGCAAAGAGCTGTAGTGAGGGGAAGGGAGAAGAGAGGGAAAAGAAAGGTTAAATACTGATGAGAAGGAGGGAGAGAGAAGAGGAAAGGAAAAGAAAGGTTAACTACTGAGAAGGAGAGAAGAGGAAAGATACGAGAGGAGAGGGTACAAGCAGAGAGGTGAAAAGAGGGAGAGACGAGCAAAAGAAAGGGTAAGAGGAGGAGGGAGAGCAAGAGAAAGAAAGCGCTGTACTGAGAAGCAGGTTAAAGGAAGGTTAAATAGAAGGAAGAGGGAGGAAGAAAGAAAGAAAGAACGATGAGCCATAAAGGCTTGAGAAAAGAGGGGAGGGAGAGAAAGAAAAGATGGCATGAGAGAGAAGGGTGACAAAAAGGAAGGGTTTTTGAGGAGGAGAGAGAGAGAGAGAGAGAGAGAAACTAGAAATGCACAAAAAGAGCGGAAGTGCAACTGAAAAGGAAAGAAAAGAAGAGCTGCTGGGATTGGAGACGAGAAAAGGGGTGATATGTCAATAACTCACAAGGAGAGAGAGAGATAGAGGAATGGGAGGAGGGGAGGAGGGGGAGGGAGGGAGGGGCGTGTGATGGAGAGACAGGGAGGAGGGCTGTAGCCACTTCTATCCGAGTGCAAATCAATACCAGATAGGCTTTGAAAGGAAGTGAAACATTAGTGGAGAAAGCAGAGTATGAGAGAGAGAGAGAGAGAGAGAGAGAGAGAGAGAGAGAGAGAGAGAGGCTGTGGATGATATTAACACATTGTGGGGGAATCTGTTCACACACTTCCACAAAATGAATATTTCGATGACGATATTCAGACGATATTTGAACAGAACAGGGACGTGCTAAACTGTGGCTGTAAATGTCGTAAAGTATCACACAAACGTGAATGAACCATCAAATTTCGGAAATTGTTTATTATTTTGATTTTGTAATACCATGTTTATTATAAAAAAGTATTTTCATAAGCAATTTAGAGTCTGTATATTCCATTACGATTATCAAAATACGATTATAATCAGGGTTTTTAATAATTGGTGATTAGTTGTTTAATCGTTGCAGCAAATACATTATGCTCTTGTTTGGAAGATTACACTAGATGTTTCTGTTCCTTTAAGCAGTAAATTGTCATTATAGATAATATCCTCAGTCCTATTATACTTTTGTGGATCTCCGGTTGTCACACTGCAGGACAAGAGTTCCCCTGGATCAGGTGCAGCTGCATGTGGTTATCATACAATGGACAGAAAGAGGTAAATGCATGATTCTGAAGTTGAGCTGTGACCAATGATCCCCTTGAACTTACAAAGAATCAAAGCAACAGCAGAGTGAAAACCTGGAGGGTCAGAGGGCAGGCCAGGCTGCTGTTTCCCTCACATTACTGCCGCTTACAGCTTACACAGATGGATTTACTGGTTGAGAAAGATTTCAAGAACAATTTCTCGGTGTTGATTCGAAAAAGAAAATGTCATGAGCTGTGAAAAAACCCATACTGGTGGTAGATCTGTCTTACTTCCAGATAAACTGCAGGAGCCAGATTGATGTGCGGCACTCTTCCGATCGATCCGTCAATGGCTTTGGTTGAAAGCGATTGGGAAAAGGCGGAGCTTTCAGGCGAATACTCTGATTGGTTCACAATAGTGGGACAAGCCGAAAAATCGAACATTTGCTAAATTAAATTCACAGAAAAGCACAAACATCGTTCCTCTCCACAAATGCAAATAGCGGGTAAATATAGTAAACATGTTTTTCAAGCATTTAATCACCTTATACCTCCAACAACATATTTGAAAACACAGTTGTATAATGTGGCATTGTGGGTTTGATTCCTCACCACGATAATTTGCCAAATGTCTCTACTCTCTCTCTCCACATTTCACGCTACAACTGTCCTGTCTGATAAAGCCTTGAAGCAAGAAAATCTTAAAAATCAAAATAAACAAAGCTCTTCTTTTCCAAAAACAAAATACCGTATTTTCCAGACTATAAGTCCCACTGTTTTTCATAGTTTTGGCCGGGGTGCGACTTATATTTATACTTATATACTACTTATACTCCGGAGCGACATAAATGTGATATTACTTGTTATTTTCACAATTGCAACCACTTCTCCATTGTGCATTTTTTGGTTGGTGCGACTTATACTCCGGTGCGACTTATTGTCCGGGGAATACGGTAATCAGTATTTCTGTTTCTAGGCCAAAGTCCGTCTTCCCTGTCATTAATGTTTAATGTTTAATGTTAATTAATTTTTGGGCTTCTTCTCTGGTTTCGACACAAACCACAACGGGACAATTCAGTGGCTCTAGCCCAAACGCAGACGCAGCTCAAATGGATTCTTGTCGGTTTAGACTCACAAATGTCGTGAGAAGCACACAGCTGCGCTCAAGTACGCTTGTGTCTCCTTCAGCCCGTGCCACCATGTTTTCTTATCTGTTCCATTTCAAGGAGGATTCATTGTTGATTGCATTTTTTTTCCCCCTTATTCACTTCCATTGTGCGAGCGTGTACCTAACAAACCCTTAAAAAAGTCACAATCACTTTTGCCCACTTGTGAAAAGCAGTTTCTCATCCGCTGTGTCTGCCTGTGACCATCCATCCTGCTCCGGACACCGCTCTGAGCTAATGGAACAGTGTGTTTAAGTGTGTGGAGACGGATAGGGACCGCACACTCAGCACATCCCCGAGTCAGAGGGCCAAACGGGAAGAGAGCCACTGAGCCAGGCCAATTACAGCTATGGATGTGCTGGACCAGAGCCACAGACAGAGGCAGAAGACACCGACAGAGGCTCTTCTACTTTGTTACATTTATGTGCTTTTTTATGATCTGGGCTGAATGGTCTTTGAAAAGCATAGATGTATGTTTTAGAATTAACATGAGCGAACACTGAAATGTGACATGGTCTAAAATGATTACTGTGCAACATTTCGTAATAAAAGCATTCAATTCCTGAAGAAATACCTCCTTTAAACAATAAACAATAAATGAAAGGCATTAGTGCTGCATGATATGTTGCAAAAGTATGAATATTGCAATATTGTTTAACGCAATAATCAATATTGCAACTAACTTAATATTGCAATAACACCAAGGTGAAAATGAATGTATAAAAAGGTGCTGTACTTGATCTCAAAAACATGAAAAACAGACCTTGCTGATTTGTAACTGTTTGTACTCAATTACCTATCTATTTCTGAGCGTCCTAATTATTCACCACAATGAGTTTTTAGGTGGGGCCAGAGCAGAGGTTACTATCACAAATAATGCTAACAACATTAGTATGCTGACTGCGACGCACACAGCGGTTTCATTTACAATATCTCTGTACTGGGGCAAAACAGCTTTTACTATGTTACATGAAAAAAATGGGTACAACCCCTTTAAAAAGGCAGAGTTCCCTTATTCAGTCCAAATTAGTGTTGATTTTGTTTTGGATTTGACTCGTATAATAAGGGTCTTTAAATGTCAAAATCGAATGACAAAGCTATTTTCTATGGTTTGATTCTCTGCCCCACAGCAGCAGGACGCAGAGCTCGTCCCGTCACTGTGACATGTGTTAGACTTTATCTGACGCCGCCGTGGCACTCGTCGACGTCCAGCTTATCACCAATTACCCTGCGCCACCCTGATCTGCGATGAGCGTCAGAGATGGACTCTGCCCCAGCTCCTATCTCGGCCGCAGCTCACAACGAGTACATTTCCCTGAAGAGCCCTCGGAAATGACATTTAAACAAGAGGCTGATTTCTGGATATATAGATGAGCTGTGGTCAGGATGTCCTTATTAGGCTAATGCAAACATTTTAAGCATTAAATAATCAATGGCCATAAAATATTTTAGTAGCCTTTAGCCACTTTAAGCATCAATAAGCTCTCCACCACCTAGCAAGGATTCAAAGCGACACACTGTTGCTCTGTGTCTCGTCCTGCTGGAATAAAGATCCACACAAGCCACAAACGCCACAGTGCGGCAAGTGGAAAGACACAAGGGCGCCAGGGAATCCGAAGGGATACCAGACATGTTTTTTCTTGTGTAAAATACAGATACACCTACAAGCACATCTACATCTTCAGATTCAGTTGGGATTTGAAGAATGTCAGGGACAATCAGACTATCAGCACAGGAGCTCCACAGGGCTGTGTACTTTCTCCCTGTACAAAAACTGCTGCACCCTAGGCCATGACTCTGTAAAAATGATCAAGTTTGCGGACGACACCACCCTCATCGGGCTCATCTCGGAGTCTGTCTACTGGAGGGAGGTTGACCAGCTGGTGTCCTGTTGCTGTGATAACAACCTGGGGCTGAACAACCAGAAGACAGTGGAGATGATTGTGGACTTCAGGAAAGTCACAGCCTCACCCCCTCGTCGTGACAGACTCCGTGGACTCCTTCCGCCTCCTCTGCACCACCATCACTCAAGACCTCAAGTGGGAGCCCACCATCAGCTCCCTCATTAAGAAGGCCCAGCAAAAGATGAGAAAGCCAAGCTGTCAGTGCAGATGATGGTGCAGTCATCATCGAGTCCATCCTCACCTCCTCCATCACCATGTGGTACGCTGGAGCCACAGCCAGGGACAAACAGAGACTACAGTGCATTGTGTGCTTTGCTGAGAAGGTGATTGGCTGCAGACTTCCATTTCTGCAGGACCAAATTAGTTCGGATCACAGCCAACCCTTCTCACCCTGGACATGGACTATTTAAGCCACTCCCCTCATGTCTGTAGGATAAATGTGATTCTGTGATTCTGACAGCATGTTCAAAACCATGAGAGCCTAGTTAAAATTGTGTTATTATTGTTTTGTAAAATGGTGATACATAATGTTTCCTCTTGAATAATATTGGTCAAACTAAACATTTAAAATCTTCAACTTTTAAAACTTTTTTTGGAAAGGACCCCCAGGCCCCATCTTGCCTAGTATACTGTTATACTGGATATAAGGACATGCATCTTGCCTAGTATACTGTTATACTGGATATAAGGACATGCATCTTGCCTAGTATACTGTTATACTGGATATAAGGACATGTATCTTGCCTAGTATACTATTATACTGATATAAGGACATGCATCTTGCCTAGTATACTGTTATACTGGATATAAGGACATGCATCTTGCCTAGTATACTATTATACTGATATAAGGACATGCATCTTGCCTAGTATACTGTTATACTGGATATAAGAACATGTATCTTGCCTTGTATACTATTATACTGGATATAAGGACATGCATCTTGCCTAGTATACTATTATACTGCATATAAGGACATGTATCTTGCCTAGTATACTGTTATACTGGATATAAGGACATGCATCTTGCCTAGTATACTGTTATACTGGATATAAGCACATGTATCTTGCCTAGTATACTGTTATACTGGATATAAGGACATGCATCTTGCCTAGTATACTGTTATACTGGATATAAGGACATGCATCTTGCCTAGTATACTATTATACTGGATATAAGGACATGTATCTTGCCTAGTATACTGTTATACTGGATATAAGGACATGTATCTTGCCTAGTATACTGTTATACTGGATATAAGGACATGCATCTTGCCTAGTATACTGTTATACTGGATATAAGGACATGCATCTTGCCTAGTATACTATTATACTGGATATAAGGACATGCATCTTGCCTAGTATACTATTATACTGCATATAAGGACATGTATCTTGCCTAGTATACTATTATACTGATATAAAGACATGCATCTTGCCTAGTATACTGTTATACTGGATATAAGGACATGCATCTTGCCTAGTATACTATTATACTGATATAAGGACATGCATCTTGCCTAGTATACTATTATACTGATATAAGGACATGCATCTTGCCTAGTATACTGTTATACTGGATATAAGGACATGCATCTTGCCTAGTATACTATTATACTGATATAAGGACATGCATCTTGCCTAGTATACTGTTATACTGCATATAAGGACATGTATCTTGCCTAGTATACTATTATACTGATATAAAGACATGCATCTTGCCTAGTATACTGTTATACTGGATATAAGGACATGCATGAACGCTACAGTTTAACTTTATGGCCTTACTGTAGGTGAGTAACAATAAATATATTGTACTTTTCCTGTGTTTGTTGCAGTAGCAGTGATGCTTTATGGTTAAGATTTGACAGAGAGCTCAGTGTTGCACTGACACCACACATAATGCTTTAGTCGACCAAATGTCTTTATTTGATGACTCATCATTAGGGGTGTTCCATATTGAAAAATCGATACATCGGGATACTAGAATTGGTGATACAGTATCAATATTGTTGGCTGCTGTACCAACATATTGCCATGAGTATTTTTGGGTATAATTTCCTGAATTATATTTTGACCAACAAGCTACACTTTTGTTGCTTGTTTACAGAAAGGAAATTTGTTTATGCAAACCATTTGACATTTTGACTGTTTGATGATTAAAATGGGTGTATTTCATTTTGAGTTGCAGGTCGTGGTTTAACAAAGAAAAACCTTTTAGGTCAAATGTATTGGGTTCTTTAAAAAATAGTGATATATCGTAGAATTTCATGAGCAATATATCGATTACTGCATGTACGTATAGCAAAATCTTGTATTATCTTAGTAGTATAGTATCGTATCGTGAGACCCTGTGATTCCCAGCCCTACTCATCTTTTTAATTGGGATTATAAGCATTTATGGACCACAGCAGAAAGAGGAGAAGCATGGAGTGAGTTATCTGGAGTTTTGGGGGTGACTGGACACTTCTATGCATAGTTGGTTTTGCATGAGATACTAAAACATTTGAGAGCTTTCCTCTTTTTAGTCAATTATTCGATGCACAGGGCATGTCTTTGGCTGATCCATGACAGACCAAGATTTAACTGCTTGTATTACAAAGCATAAATCTGTTAGTGTCGTCTGCAGGTGAACAGGACCATCACTTACTAGCATGTGCAAATCATTTTCAGAATCTGTTGAATCACAAAAACAACACTTGTCAGCCAATCACAGCTTTCTACCTTTGCCTATAAACCAATCACCTCCAGCTATTCATATAAAAGCACTTAATGTCTAAACTATAACACATTCCTTGACCGTAGCAGCACAACCATTAGCCTGCTAAGCCTCTGCTTCTCTTCTCCACCTTCGCTCCCTTCATCACGTCACTACCGTCTCTACTGTCTGGGTCATTTATCCATTTACAGGACACATATTATTAAAAAAAAAATCTCTCTTTTAACCATGTTTTAACATTGTTCCCTCATCAAAAACAAACCTAGAGTTGTATTTAGCTTAATTCATGCTTGTTTCATTCATCCTGAGCCTCACAAAACATTTTGAAGATTTATGACATTAAAGGGAGAGATCAGGAGGTCCTCTATTCCACTTTTAAGTCCATAAATTATCCCCAGACTCGTTCTGAGGATTCAAATCACGTTCAATACAACTGCGTGTTTACATTAG
Source organism: Eucyclogobius newberryi (assembly GCF_026437365.1). Taxonomy (NCBI): domain Eukaryota; kingdom Metazoa; phylum Chordata; class Actinopteri; order Gobiiformes; family Gobiidae; genus Eucyclogobius; species Eucyclogobius newberryi. Next base: position 34,763,650 of record NW_027316278.1, on the reverse strand, counting down.
CAAGTCAACGTGAGCGAAGCTAGCTCTTGTTTATTTCTCCATGGTAATTCCCTCTGCTGCCAATAATAAATCCTGATGAGAGAATGCCTGGTTTTCAGTGTAGAGTCTACAATAAAACATAAGATAGCAAATATACAAGAGCATGATTAAGGGCCAATAGTGCAGAATATGAGTCATTTTCCAGCTCTGTGTAAGTCTCTCGTGGTGGATACAGTGATACAAATGAATGTTCCATGTCATCATACACTGAAACCTTGGTGTAAACCTTAGACGACACGTTATTGAGTCGAACAGGGTATGATTAGGCTCTATAGAGTCATCTTATCCTGAAGCATTATGTGTGTTTGTGTGGCCTGAACGTGTCTAATAATTCACACTAAATGCGTGTATTCAAAGCAGCAGCTGCACAGGTGGCAGCTCTCAACGCCACAACACACTGTCCAACAAGGCTCCACTCTGTAGCCACGGCGCTTCAGATACAGCCGTGGATAAAATGCAAATTGGGCATCTGCAGAGCCTCCGACTCGAGGGGGGCCGCCGGGGGCCAAACTTGTTGATGTCACACCTCTCGTGCTTGTGACAGACGCTTGTGTAAACACAGCGGAGCAGACGGAAGGGTTCGGGCCGAGAGCCGAGCAGCCTGCGGGGTTCCGTCGATCTACAGGTGCTTGGGGAACCGAGGACAGCGCCGAGGCTCCAGAGCAGCAGCAGCGGCAGCAGCAGCAGCAGCAGCTCGTGTCAGTCACGTTTCATTCATATGAGCCTGTGCAAACGTCACTCACCGTGAGCTGGCTCTGGACGCTCCGTAAAAACGCTTCCATGTCGGCCTGCGTCGCTATGATGCTGTCGCAGTTCTCTCCATACACAAGTTTGAGCAGCGTACGCCGCCTGCAGCCGCGGGCGTGTGCGTGCGTGAGCGTGCTTCTCTCTCTCTCCGCTGGTCTCCTGCTGCGCTCAGCTCACACTGCAGCAGTCGGAGCGGAGGCGCCGTGAGTGCGGCTGCTCTCTCCCTCCTCCTCTCTCCTCTCCCTCTCTCCCTCCTCCTCTCTCCTCTTCCTCTCCCCTCTTCCTCTCTCCTCTTCCTCTCTCCTCTTCCCTCTCTCGTGCTGCCGCTGGGCTTCACGGCCTGGACCCACAGCAGCGCCAGCGGTGGGTGTGGCAGGAAGGACAGGACATGAGCGAGGCGCGCACTCCCTGCGGTAGAGATCAGAGAGCCCTACTCCCGCCACAGCACTTCACTTCCTGCCCGCGGTCCAATCACAGCCCAACCCGGTCCCACCGCTGCTCATTCTCCGCCAAACAGAAGACGTACAGACGGCTTTTAATTAAGCACCATGGACAGCTCTCGGACCCGCGCACAGAGGTTCAGGGGCCCATGAAGAGCTGACGAGGGGCCCGGCCGTAGTGTCAGGCCGATGTTGACTGGAAGATTACACAGAGGCTGTTTATATAGACACTTCAGTCTGGCAAATGAACACAATTGATTTTCTTGTCTTCTTTATTGGCCCCGTGGCTTTGACAGGGAAGCTACAACGTGAAAGGGGGAGGGAATGGAGAGGGACATTCAGCAAATGGCCAAGAGCTGGAATTGAACCCACATTTGTTCTCTTCTTCTAACCAGTGGCCAAGTGGTTCGAACTGTCGTCTCACTGTATAAAGGATTTCTGGATTAATTTATGAAGAATGCAAGGCTTTATGAGAAGTTGCATTCTATTTTAAAGGCGCAATGGACGATTTTTCGGCAATTTGAGAACGCAGGCGGAAGTGTGCATGCGCACTCCCCCGTGTGGACTGATACAACACACACGTGCGTTTGTTTATTAGCGCAACGGAGCGCATCACATCGCTCGTCTCCCGTAGATTTCTGTCCACTTCTGAGTCAGCTCGAACTGTCTTTCTCCGTCTTCATTTTGCCCCGTACACTGAGGGAACTATATTATGATAGATCCATGCGCTTAGGCACGCGGAAACGTGGGGACGAACCGCACGCGGCTGCAGGTGAGCGGTAGGTGCGTTTTATGATTGATACGTGGCAGGACTAATGATTTATCCACGCCACGAGGAAATATGATTTAATTGAGGAGCTCTGGGGTTCACATTTATATAATCCTCGGTTATAGCTGCTCCTGGTGAACATTTTCCTTGCCAGTTGGAACAAACTGAAATCAATCAATCAAACCCTGAACTGTCTCTTGACAGGTGCTACAGGAAATTAAAAAGATAAGAGGATACATTAAGTATCTGAGCTCACAAGAAAAATGTTCTTTACCAAACAGGTATTACGAAAATTGATCAAAATTTAAATTCAAGACAGGCAGAGTAATGCAATCTTAACCAAACAAGACCAAACTCGGTACTACTTTATAATAACTACACCTTAATTTGTCTTAACAAGACTTAATTAATATGAACACATAGTTTAATTAAGCATGATTAAGGCTTAGGAACTATTTAAATAAGATTAGGGTGATGGTTTGGAATTAGGTTTAATACTACTTAAATATTTACTATGCCTGAATCCTTTAATAAACTGTTTGTCCACTATTAATTATGGTAAATCTTTGTTCAAGCTTTATTAAGGCAGGAATAAGTGTAGTTATTATAAAGTGTTACCCCAAATTCAATTCCCATTCCATTTGGACACTGAGAAAGCTTTTGATTCTGTTTGATTATTTTGATTATTTTTTTAAAGCGCTAAATAAAATTCAAATTAATAACTTCCACTGACTCTGGAAAGAGGAGTAAGACAGGGCTGTGCTTGGTCCCCCCCTCCTGTTAGCTTTGTACTTGGAACCATTGGGCCAATATTAAAGAGATTTGAAATGGGACTACACAATTGCTTTACTACTTTTTAATAAGGACAAGCCCAAGAGTTAAATGAAATGATCTTAAGTAAATAATTGAATCGTAGAGGTGTCCACCTGAAGAAACAACTGATGTAGGCTATAGGTTATTATATTATTTGTGTCTGTGTGTTGAGTGCCTCGTCCACAGACTCATCGTGTGCAGAAGCACACGGCTGGTTATAAAAGTATATCAGGCACCATGTGAATAAAAAATAACTTTTAAACATTATTTGGACAGAGAGGAGTGTTTTCACACTAGTCTGAGTGTGCACATGTGACCGGTAATACTTTCTTTAGAAGTTCTTGGAGACAAAACAAAAATAATCTTGACTTGAGTGCTTGTTACTGCGCCCACTCAGTGCTGACTCTGCTTAGCCACGTTGGTGGAGCAGAATTGAGGATTTAACTGGATTGCCCAAATAAGCCAGCATTTGGCCTATATCTTGCTTCTTGGCAAACCCTGATTGCCTAATTATTAGACAGGAAAGCTGATCTAGGCCCTAATTGATCACCTTTCCTGTATGCACAGCTAAAGATATAAATTCTTTGGGAGTAAAAACTGATGATGTGACACAGTTAGCCACTTCACATCTATGTTTAGTTAGTTCTTGCTGTGAATTAAATTGAAATACTGTATTTGACATAACATGATGACAAACGTTCAGGATTACAGTATACTGTGCCCTGTTTTATCATCAGACATCTCGTATCTAACTATTTGATTCATTACATGTTTTTAACCTTTCCTTTGTAATTGCTGAAGCTGTGACTGTGGAGAGCAAAGGATCTGGAGGCAGTAATCTGAAGAGGATTTAGTTAAATTATCAATCAATTACATAATTTAAGAATTTATTTAAATGTTTAATTGCATTGGTGTTGTTTTGGAAATTAATTTAAAAAATGAATGAAGAAAGGAAAGCAGAATATAAAGGGAAGACATAAGTCCATCAGGTGCAGAGTTACAATCATCCCCAAAAGGGGCTGTGCTGATTACAGTATTTATACATAGGTCTTCACATCACACGGAAAGTAGAGACAATGAAACCAGTTTGTACCAGACACTAAGTGAAACTTAGCTTGAGATAACAGTATCTCAAGATTTTTTTTAGGAGTTTCTTACAAAGTACAAAGAACAAAGCTTCATTCAGTAATTTCCCATATCAGTGTATTATCCCATACACCATAAAGAGTCCAGTTATGAAAACTAAGCCATTGCACCAACAAACGTTTGGATATTGATCTTTAATGACCACTCTTCTGTTTCCTCATCACAAGCTATGAAAATGTATTCTGTTTTATGTCAATAGTGCTCATTCCACCAACCAAAACACCCTCCATGTTTGTGAATCCTGTCCTCTGACATTAAATCTATTCTACTCTTTTTATTTCCAGGTCATGGGCAAACTCCTATCTCCACTCCGTGTCCTGTGGCCGTCCTGCTCCCGGTTCCTCTCCTGACTCTGCAGCAGACACATCTTCTGCCTGCTCACCTGCTTCATGATGACAGCATTCAAGTCTTCTGGTGTTTGATATTTGCCTTATTTCTAGTGAAACACAATTAAGTTAAAACTTATTGTGCTGAAAACATGAGGTGGTGAATCATGGACCTTATGAAAACTACAACAACAAAGTAGAACAATGCTGGGGTTTTGAGTTTGGTTTCATGTTGTCCTCTCGAGGTGATCCAGATGGTGGCTGTGGAGGGACACACGAGTCATGAGTGAAAACCGACATTAATGAAATGCATCATGTCTTCTTTTAAATATACTTTTGTTTGTTCGTTTACAAATAGTTTAGCGGTGTGTCTGACATCTAGCAGAGTGTGTCTCACACTACTAGACCAGAGACACAGACATGTAGACTGGAGACACACACTGCTAAACCGGAAACACACACTGCTAGACTGGAGACACACACTGCTAGACCGGAGACACACACTGCTAGACCGGAGAGACACACTGCTAGACCGGAGACACTGCTAGACCGGAGACACACACTGCTAGACCGGAGACACACTGCTAGACTGCAGATACACACTGCTAGACTGGAGACACACTGATAGACTGGAGACACACACTGCTAGACTGCAGATACACACTGCTAGACTGCAGATACACACTGCTAGACTGCAGATACACACTGCTAGACTGGAGACACACTGATAGACTGGAGACACACACTGCTAGACTGCAGATACACACTGCTAGACTGGAGACACACACTGCTAGATTGCAGATACACACTGCTAGACTGGAGACACACACTGCTAGACTGAAGACACATACTGCTAGACTGCAGATACACACTGCTAGACTGAAGACACATACTGCTAGACTGCAGATACACACTGCTAGACTGAAGACGCGCTGGTAGAAGGGAGACTCACTGCTCTGCTGCTGCGTCTCCAGTTTAGCATTGATTCTCCAGTCCAACAGTGTGTGTCTCAATCACACTACTAGACCAGAGTCCATACACAAACTGCTAGATGTTGCTGCAATGTACCCTTTTTCACCCCTGCAAACCCAGTGGGCGTCACGGTTGCACAGCAAGAGGCCTTTCACTATGGCGTTTGCATGTTCTCCTCGTGTCATTGTATGTTTGCTCCGGGTGGTCCAGTTTCTCCACTAAAAACATGTACATTAGGCTCCTCCCCTCATTGGGAGTAAATAAAATCAGCCTGCCCAGGGACTACAGGGAATTAGCACTTGAGCTACAGCCTGGTACAATGCATCACTTGATGAGGTTGATGTATATGTCTCAAATTAATAATCATGCATCAACCATAGCTGGAGAGCGGAGCAATAATGAATGTGCATTATTACATCTCCTGCTAAAATACATTATATACAAGATTGGATTGTTAAAATCAAAGGGTGGTAAAACATTTCCCCACATATCGCAATTTCAAAGTAATTAACTATTCTTAAAATGTCACTATTATTTGTACAATGTCATATCCAATCTAGTTTTCTATTTGTTATCAGTCAAATCACAATTGGATGTGATCATGTATACTTCCAGTGTTGGGTAGTGTTACTTTTAAAAGTAACTTAAGTTACCTCGTTACTGCCCTGGAAAACTAACGCATTAAGTTACTGCGCTACTGTGTTATAAAAGTAACGCGTTAGAATACTCTTACGTTACCAATAGTCAACATGACGTTTGCCCACAATCCCTTTGCGTTGCTAAACACAGTAACATAATCATTAAAATAGCCAAAAAACAAGCAAGTAAATGTGTTTGACAGAGCTTTATTTATTTTTTATGTTGACAGATTACCACAATACGATGCCATACAATAAGCACGTGCTTGTTTTAGGCCTATAGTTTTTTAAAATCATACTCATCACATCATGGTTACTCTACATTTTCGAGGAGGAGGAGTTTTCCGAAACGAGCATCTGAAAGTTTATTTCTCTTTGGAGAAATAAATAAAGAGATATGACTCACAACACATCGAGTGTTTGTCTCTCTGTGGTGAGGAGATGAGACCTCACCAAAACTAATGCGTTACTGATTTGAAAAAAGTAACTAGTAGCAGATTACATGGGTGCACAAAACTAATGCGTTACATTCCTTGTTACTTTAAAAAAGTAATTGGAGCACTCATTACCAGCTAATGCGTTACTGACAACTGTTTTCTTCATATCTGGGCACACAGATAAAAAGGAAATATTTAAAACATGAAAAGATATGATATGAAGGATTTTTAAGATATCATAAACATAATTATCTGAGTCCCCAGATATAAAGTGTACATTTTCAAATCCGATAATGATTTGACAGAAAATAAATGTAATTATTTTTTCTTCTTTATTACAAAAAATTTACATAATGTAGAACGTGCCAATTAATGAGCAAAAGAGAATGGCCTGGCATGGCCTGTCCATGTACATTTCAGCAAAACTCTGACTCTGTGTGTCCTCAGTTTTCAGGTACAGGCTACTCGAGCTCAATTGTGATTGTAGTTCCTTTTTTATTCCAGGAAAACTTTAAAGGGGATATTTTGACCCTGATCAATGGAAGCCTTGGTTATGGAGAGGTTCTAGGTCAGGCTCCTGCTGCTTCACGACATTAATGGTAAAAACATTGTAAAGAGTGTCTGAATTAAGATTGGGTTTTAAAATTTAAATAATATGATAAATACATGGAACTAGGCATTTCTCAAATTATATCTTATAGTATTTGGTTATGAACCAATTGGTAATTAAAGGCCCATTAAGGCAAACTGAACTGAGTAGCCCTCGACCAACTCGGTGCCCCTGAATAAGCCCTCAGGCCCAAAAAGGTTGGTGACCTCTGGGTTAGACAATCAAAAACAATCCATCGGGTTGGAACATGGGATGGAACATAAAATTGCCTGCTACGCAGACGATGTTCTATTTTTTTTTCCAAACCCGACATTTCCATACCCAATGTGATTTAGAAAGATCTATTCATTGAAATGGCACAGAATCTCTTAGATATTTAGGTGTGGTACTCTATAAAGATCTGTCAACAACTTTGGAAAAAAACTGATACCCCTCTTTTTACTAATAATGTAACAGAGATCTTAAGAAATTGAATTTACTGAAGTCTAAGTCAAAGGATGGAAACTATAAAAATGAATGTTTCTCCAGATTTCTTTATTTATTCCAGACTCTTCCAGTTTCCATCCCCAATCAGCATTTGATGAGTGGAATAAAACAATCTCAATATGTGTGTGTTAATGAAAAAAACTGATATCCGGTTCCAAATTCTACCATATTATTAAGAAAAGGGACATTGGGGTTTGCCCTGTCTAAAAAAAAAATTCAGACAGGGCAAACCCCAATGTCCCTTTTCTTAATAATGTGTTTATTTCAGCTCAAATCAGAGCGTTGCTGGTGTGATCCAGAATATGAAGCTCAATAAAAAAAATATTGAAATTAATATTGTGCCGGGGGTTCCTGTTCAGGCCTTACCGGCTGATGACAAACGGTCATTTGGAGGATGTTGAGAATCTCTGGGTAAAATCTGTGCTTACAACATGGAAGGAGTTAATCAGAATCAGAAAAGGTTTACTGCCATTGCTAATTACCAGAATTCACAAACTTAGGAACTTGCTTTGGTGATACAGTGAAAACAATGAAAAACATACATCAAAACATACAAACTGAACATAGATGTTAAAATCTTACATTTTTTGGCTCATTATCAAAGCTTTATACCTAACAGCACATATTTGAAATTTAAAGTCTGGATTACAAAAGATATAACCTTTTTTCACCAGATACTAAAAGTTAATCACATGTAAAGCTTTTTATTTAGATTTTTGCTCTCTGGTCGTATTCTGTTCTGTGTTCCATATTTATTCTTTGAGGAGATTGAAAATAATAACAATAAATTAAAGGAATAATAGAAGATTTTTGGCGACCAATCTGAGTCTCATTTCCTCGTCGACAGCCGAGTAGTTCTCCCACATGTCAATAATTCCCAGCATGCTACTGCACACCTGCAGCCTCATTCCCAGGATGGCAGCACCTTCCCCTGGCTGTGCATGCGTGGTTGATGTGTGTTTAGCAAAGATAGCAGAGAGTTCCTTCAGTGTACAGTACAAAAATGGCTGAGGGACAATAGAGAAAGACTGTGCTCGAACTCAGAAGAGACGGAAATCTGCAGAGACAAGAGATGCAATCCGTCGCACTAATAAACAAATGCAAGTGTAATAGCAGAGCTGTTGCGTGCTCTTCTTGGAAAGAACAGGAGGGTGGGGGGGAGAGTGTGCGCATGCGCATTTAATAAAAGGGACTAACAGTCGCTTGAGTTCTCAAATCGGTTAAAAATTCTCTATCATTCCTTAAATAAAAGATTTTTTAAAAACTGATTCTGCTACATGTCTTACTGATGGCGCCAGTCACACTGTGTCGAATGCATGACCTGATGCAGGACTCTCCGTGTGGGCTCTGGAGGCTTTGAGCATGTCGTCTGCACAGCAGGAGTCAGGAGTTAAACTTCACAGAGCTCAACATTTGGCACGTTGCAGCACTGGACGAGGAGGACAGGTGAACCAAAACAAAGAGGACCCAGGAAGTATATGTTGTGTCACGGGGGCAAATTATGTCATTAATGTATTTTTATTGCCTGAAGGACCAACAGCCATTAGAAATCAGTCCCCAAATTGGAAAAGCCAACCAGCAGGCTATGGAGCTTAGCAGTATACCGTTTGAAAGCTAATTAGGTTAATCAGCTATGTGGTACTCACTAAGCATAAAACTTTTTAAAATGTGTTTGCAAAACTTTATAAACCAAAATGTTACTACAGCATTTTTGTAGGTGTTTTTGGGCAGAAAACAGCTGCGTTAGAAACGAGTTAGCACATTGCTGCTTAGCCTCCGTTGTGCCTATTAACCCTTAATATTTAAATTGATCCAAATCGTTGTGGGGAAAAAATAATGAGAAATGTACTTTATGGAACTATGGCAAACTTTACAGTGGGCCTGACTGTTGAGCTCAATACTAAGGTATTTATAATGTTGAGTATTATTTTTGACCCTCTAAAAATAGGTAATTATCGCATGTTTACTTTAGGGAATTGTAGAAAATATATGACTATAGTTTTCTGGAGGATAAAAGGACTATTTTTGAGTGAGTCTGTAAATGGCACACTTTGGCTGCATATGTTTGCACACCCTCTGGTCCCACATAACACGTCCCTGAGCGCTGAGGCATCAACAGGCTGCAGGAAAGGCTTGTGACATATAAAACACGTATCATTGTTCTGCCACACACGTCGTGCCATTATAATAATACCCCTCCATAGAAAACAAAGAGCTGCTAATTGATTTAAATGGCTGTCTCCGCCATGCTCCGCGCGCCCCTCATGAGCTGGAGAGGCTCTTTAAGATTATTATTATTAGTGTAATTTGCCATTAGCCCCGCGCTTTGAGAGACAGAGGAATACTTGCCCTTAAGCTCTGCAAATAATTATTCCAGACAGGAGCAAACAGAAGACAGCGCGCACTCACACTTACGCACACACTGACGCACACGCACCTCAGGCCCCACATCCCCCTCCCGCTGCCCCGCCCCTGCGCACTCCCGCCTGTAATTTATGCAAAATTAATTGATACATCTCTTATAATTGATGTGCTGTAAACTTAATGAGTAATTTATGTAATTAGTCAATTAAGGCTAATTCCAGCATATGTTCCGTATGCCCAGAAGGTGCAGCTTTACAACTAGTTATTTGTCCAGGAGTTGCGCACAGGCACGCGCCGCAGCCTAATTAATTTTGTTATGCAGATGAGCGCGGTGTCTGTTTAACGGCCCCCTTTGCGAAAACAGATTTAATATTGATCTTTCCCGGGCGTTTAAACACGAGCCTTCATCCCAAACGGGCTCCGAGGGCATCGCGCTTTAGCCCGCTCGTTTTTCACGCGCGAGGAAAACACCGCGCGCACAAACAACCGTTAAGGCGCTTCTGCTTCTGCTGCTGCTGGCGTGGGCTCAGAGCAGCAGGGGAGGTCAGGTCAGAGCACAACTACAACCTTACAGTGTCTGAGAGCAAGTTCATGGAAAGACAGTTTCTAAATTATACCTAAGAGTAATTGTCCAGCGTTTCCCTATTTCACTGGGATGATGGGCATGACCAAAGTGATACAAAATAAAGTGAGACCAAGCGTTGTACATTTTTGGGATATTGGAAATAGACTCAAATTGCTTACATACAAAACGATAATTTGAATTCACAATTTGGTACATATTTTAGGCCTATTATTTGGCTTGAGACCCTTTCAAATGTTTTAAACAAAAACATTCTAAATTCCACAATGGAGATCAAAGTAACATAGTACACCACAAATCAATGTGCGAAATACATGTGAAACAAATGTACTTTTGGATTTTACATTGGTTTAGTTAGTTATTTTGAGCATTTTTAATGATTTTTAATGCTTAACTGGACAAATAGAAAATCGCACGTTTTCCATCCATTTCTACTTTGAATTCTGAATTCTGTACTGTTATTTGTTTGTTGGTGTCAGTTTTGAACATTCAGACCATAGAACATTTTAAATATACAGTCTATTATAATCAATTAATTAATATAATGTAATCCATCTTGATTTATAGCACATTTTTACCAACACAAAGTCTCCAGAATACAGAAGACACAACTTCAATAAACATAAATAAAATAAAATAATTTGAAGCAATTTTGTACGCCTATTTAATTGTAAAATTATTCCTTGCCAATAAATTCTATTTGGTTATAAGTTTACTTTTTTCCTTCGGGTTTGGATTAGGTGCGAATATATTTTAATAAAATAAACACATTTGTCTTTACTAATCTGTGAAAGTATTTGTTTCTTGTCATTTGTCGTGTTTTTTCATATTTGATAAAAGCGGTCTAAACAATGTCATGATGCACAAACACAGGCGCTTAATCTGTGCGTAAAACACAACAGTTTCTGAGCACTGACTTCACAAGAACACTTTCCCCATCAAACATTTTATTCCTTAACACCTCCAAAGCGCTCTCCGTTGACAGTTTGACCTTTGGGGGGGCTTGAAGGACTGCGTGTTAACAGGAGACACACGGCGGCCTAATTAATTGACACAGTTTTGAATATTCATCGCCTAATATCGCTTCGTCCTTAATTACAACGTTGGACTTCTCTCGGAGGAGGCTAAATCACGGAAGGCTTAATTATTGTAATGTATTCGCGCGATCCGACGGGGCACGAGGGCTCGAGGAGGGGACGGAGGGGGGGCCTGGGCGCGTCTAGGAGCGCGCCGTGGCACCTGGCCGGAGAAAAACGAGACAGCACAGTGCGCTTTTGTTGTGCGTCGTGCGTAAAAAGTTTGTTTACCTCCTCCTTCCTCCCCACGCAGCCGCCCACCTGAGAGCGCTTCAGAGACACGAGACGGACGCCCCTCTTCTCAGCAATTAATCAACAGCGCGCACGCGCGCGCGCGCAGGCTGGATGCGCCCTCGTGCGTAATGTAGACGATGAAGGCAGAAGAGGAGCGCGCAAAGGAACACATGATTTATTGTTGGCAAAGTGTGAAAGTGCAGTCGAGCAGATTTCATAATAAAGAAATAGTTTGTTTTTCAGGGTTTTCTTGTTGTTTCAAGTAAAATAAGCAACTTGTTCCAACACGGTCTCAAGTGACAGACGCAAACAAGACGTTCATCTCTGCGGAGCACAAACAGAGCCAAGATATGAATATGAATGAGATCAAGTGAGTTATAAAGTAGGCTACTTAACGTAAATATTTAATGGTATTTGAAAATTTGAGTCAGATCTCACAAATGCGCCCATTAAGAATAAGACAGAGTTTTTATTAAGGTGTAAATATAAGCCAAGTTTAGAGCAGCTATAGGCCGAACATCTTTAATCTGTTAATAAGATTCTAATGGAATCCCATCACTTAAATGATAAAACATCGATCCTGAAATTGTGTATAGCAGTTTAATCAAACTCGTTTCTCTCAAAACACAGTTCTCCACTGTGTTGAACTGAAGGTCAAAGGTCACAGTGTGCAGCAGTCCCGAATGTGAGTGACAAGAGAACGCTCAGTCCAGTCCTGGGCATTTCTCCTGGACGCGGATTGGCACAGGCTCAATTAGAGCCGCAGACGTCAGTGAAACACGCGCCACCTCTCTCTCTCTCTCTCTCTCTCTCTCTCTCTCTCTCTCTCTCTCTCTCTCTCTCTCTCTCTCTCTCTCTCTCTCTCTCTCTCTCTCTCTCTCTCTCTCTCTCTCTCTCTCTCTCTCTCTCTCTCTCTCTCTCTCTCTCTCTCTCTCTCTCTTCTCTCGCTCTCTCTCTCTCTCTTCTCTCTCTCTCTCTCTCTCTCTCTCTCTCTTCCTCGCTCTCTCTCTCTCCCCCGAGCCCCCTCACGTCTGGAGCACATAATAGAGGCTGCGACCTGCGGGGGTCTCTAAAACAGCACTAACACTGCGCGTGTCAGATCGGGATCACACCACAGAGTGTTTGCAGCGGAGACAAACTCAGTTTAAGTTAAAGCAACATCATCCAACATCAGCCACTTCTCCAGAGAGCAGCCGAGCCACTCCAAGCAGCGCAGACTTCACACACGGACCTTTACGCGCACGTAGCCTCTGGGGACAGTGCTGAGGCACCACCGTGCGCTCTGGCGATGGCCTAAACTCAGTTTGACGCAGACAGAGCGGACAGCACGCGCACAAGAGCCATGCCGCGGCCCGGGAAGAGCTCGTACAGCGATCAGAAGCCGCCCTACTCCTACATCTCCCTCACGGCCATGGCCATCCAGAACTCCACTGAGAAGATGCTACCGCTCAGCGACATCTACAAGTTCATCATGGAGCGCTTCCCCTACTATCGCGAGAACACGCAGCGCTGGCAGAACTCTCTTCGCCACAACCTGTCTTTTAACGACTGTTTCATCAAGATCCCGCGGAGGCCGGACCAGCCCGGGAAGGGCAGCTTCTGGGCGCTGCACCCGGACTGCGGGGACATGTTTGAGAACGGCAGCTTTCTGCGCAGACGCAAGCGCTTCAAAGTGCTCCGCGCAGAGCACGTGTCCTGTAAGAGCGCGCCAATGATGCACTACTTTCACCAGCACCACGCGGGCACCAAACCTCCGGGTCACCACGAGCACGTGGCGAGCGCGGTGAGCTCGCGCCTGCCGCACTTCCAGAGCTACGCACACGCGCAGCCCGCGGCCTTCAGACACCCGTTTGCCATTGAGAACCTGATCGGGCGCGAGTACAAGGGGGCGCTCCCGCTCAGCGTCATGCACCACCTGGGTTACCCCGTGCCCGCGCAGATCAGCAGCATGGTCAACTCTATGTGGCCGCACGTGCTGTCCGAGCCCGTGCCCGCCGCCGCAGACTACGCGCCTTTCAGTGTCTCCAAAAGTCTGTACCACAACCCGGGCGCGCCGCCGCTCCCCGCGGTGCCCGTGCCCATCAAAGCCACGCCTGGACTCGGGCCCGTGCCCGGCCTCAGCGCACTCCCTCCTGGAGGGCTGTGCGTGCCCACAAGCAGCCTGGACAAATCTGACCTGCTGGAGTCCAAAACCACAGCCCTGCACCCGCTGCTGCTCTAACCAAACACACCAGAGCTGCAGGACGCCCGCCCCTGCTGTGTCTCACACCCGGACAGGGGCCACACACGAACTCACGGACAGGACGCCCCTGCACCGGGACTGGGGCACAGACAGAGACCAAAAATGCTGGGGACGCGTTCGCACAGCTGCGCTCCGGAAGAAGACCCTCCTGCTTGTTAAACCTGTGACTGATCCGTTTGTAAACGTTTGCACTTTGTCCGCAGTGGACCGCTTCACCGTGTGTGAGCTCCAATCACCGCCGCGCGGAACCAAAGAGCCGGTGCACGCTCCAGGCCCGAGGCCGCGCCACATTTCTGTCTCACATCTGCGCGTGTCGAGCTTGTATTATGCTGTGTATTTGAAGATTATTATTATTAAACATTTTAAGTCCTGATTCTAGGCTTTATTTCACGCTCAATTTTGGTTCAACTTTAAAAACGCGTGTCCTTCTGCGGAGGCTCTACGTTTAGTGTGAGTCTAAAAAATGTTTATTGTGTAACTCACAAACGTGTTCTATTGCCACGCGTTTGAAGCGATTAAAATATAGTTCTCATTTTATACAGCAGAGAAGCATCAGCCTGTGTCGCTCCTTAAAGATGTAAAGGAATTTTAGAGAGACAAACTACAACGCGCGCTGTCCGAGATGTTTAGAACAGGTTTTATCACACATTTTATCAGTGAGTCTGATCTTCTCCTCTTTCTAAATTACTTGGGATTTTGGACACAAACTTTCTACGAACTAAAATTCCTGAATCAAAAAAATAAAACCTATTTGGATTTAAGGTTTGTACCAAAATGTGTTTCTGGCTGCATGCGCCTTTTAAGTCAATATATTTAACATCTACATGTCATTTTTAACATATTCTGTCACACTTACAAGAGCCTACACTTTGGCAACAGAAGTGGTGAAATTAAAATTCACAGTTAATTTTATGAAAAAAAATACAAAAATCCTCGGTTAAATATTTCCTTAGCAGGTGTGTATTTAAAGCTGTTCTTCACAAACTCTGAAGAGGAAAAAGGTAAAAAAACAAAAAAAAATTAGCCCTTGAGACAAAGCAAATTAAATGTGTTTATTTGAAATACAATATCTAATGACTATTTATTAACTCCAACAACAACTATAGAGCAATTTATATTTCTGCTTATTGTGTTTTTACAAGACACATTTATTATCTGCCCACATTATTCATATCTATGCGTGTATGGTTGAAAAAGTTAATTTATATTACCTTCAATTGGTTAATATGTATTCGGGACACATATGAAAAGTGAAATCATGTGACGACCATTTTGCAATTTGGGAATTTTAGAAAACAAAAAAGGTTTTGTAAATAAATTGGAAGCCGCAGAGAAATATCGGCTCAGTAAACATGAACAATATATTCAGATACACTTTATTGACCCTTAAACTCATCCTCTGCACTTGACCCATTTTCAGTGTGGTTAAACCTGAGCATATTCGATCAGTATCTTGGGGGGAAACCCGCAGTCACAGGGAGAACATGCAAATAAAAGAATCAAACTTTAGACAAGCAATGCTAAAATCCAAATAATTTGCATTTGACATTTTAACACATTCACATTCTACCGCGCTTTCAAGTGAACTATCCTATCATGGGTTTCAGAAAGAGGAGAATATATACCGCTGCTGAGCAATTAACAATTTGAAACAAAATATTACATCTTTGCAATCGGAAAAAGTCTTCAAGATGTTGCATAACAGAAAGCTGAGACCTACAGATACAGATAATAATTTTGGTGCAACTTTTCAGCTTGAATTGCATATGATAGGCTTTTCAATTAAACATTTGCAATCATTATAATTAAAATGTTACTAAAATTCTTGTTTTTGACTATGGTGAAGTTTATTAAAATGAGCAGCAGATGTGACATATGAAGAATTCAATAACTGCGGCAACCGTATGTAACCAAGGGCCAAAACGTTTAATTCTTCACAAATAAAAACAAATGCCAACATATATTTTGTAAAATGGATGTTTAAATGAGCAGAGAAATGTGTTCCTCGTGCCTAAATTGTCCTTGATTTTGGATGGAATTTTCTGTGTTGATGAACTCAGCTCTACTTCCAGTAATTTTGCAATTTTCTATTTTAAGTCATAAATGGAAAAACAAAAAACACGCCATATGCACTTTAAATTGAAATAAAGTCTGAAGAAAGTTGAGATGTCAGAAAGCTCCATCATAAAAACTCAAGGAAGGATTTTCCGCATTGATGCCTGAAAAAAGAAAGAAAAGCTGATCACTGGCTCTTAAAGGTTGTCCTGTTCAGGTGTGTGTGTGTGTGTGTGTGTGTGTGTGTGTGTGTGCATGTGTGCGTGTGTGTGTGTGTGTGTGTGTGTGTGTGTGTGTGGTGCAGCGTTATTTAGATAAGAGAAGATAGAAACGCACAGTTGGGTTAGAAACATGCAATCAAAAATCGAAATAAATAACTATTAAACATAGACTTATATCTAACACACGCTGTGAAGTAAAGTAAAAAATATAATATAAATCAATAACACAATTTCCACGGCATGGTTTTAAACGCATCTACCTCTAAGGCACTGGTGAGCTTTTTAAAAAAAGTATAAGATAAATACATATAATGGCACAAATCGTTCATATCTTGATTTATTTTAAGCAGACTAAATAAATCACTAAATAGCACAACTGAAGAGAAGATGAATGTTACTTAAGTACATCTCCATGGAGACAAAATGTGGTAGACCCGTGAGCTGAAAAGTTGCACAGCGCTCCTTTAACTTCACATATTTGACAGTGTATGGCCCTTGATGAAACAGTGTGGCCCCTCTACATTCATCCATCTCCCCCTGTAAAGTCCCTCATCAGAGAGAACACAGAAGCCACTTCAGACAGATCAGGTTCTGCTCTTTGTGGCCCTCAGAGCGGGGCCCCAGACTGCACCTCATCTGACCCTACATGGCCCAGGGGCCCGTAGCCTCACTGGGTCAGGCAAATATTAGTGTCTTTAAAGTGTCAGTCCATTGTCCCAGACATTTTGTGTGATTTTGCTCATCATTACCACATGAACCATGGTGACAGAGACGAACGCAGATGTTTGATAAATGAGGCGGACATTTGCATAATCTCTGAAATGTTCTTTTAAAGTCTGTGCATTATTTTATGTTGTGTCAGTCTGATGGAAACATTTTAAATCATAAATCAAATGTAGCTAAATAGTTTAAATAGAAAGCAGCAGGTCCGTCTCATGCTCAGTGTTTTGAAGTGAGGATTAGACATGAAGGCTTCTGAGGTAATAAACCAGAAGCATAATAAAGGGCAAATGACAGGTTCACATGTTTCTGTAATGATTGTTTCATTTCGTGGTCAAGAGGCAGTTTGTGAAGAAAAATGTAAAAAAATTAAAACATTTCAAACTGGGTACAATTTATAGTAAAGGCTTGAGTAGAATTAGCTACCTGTCATTTCATTTGTACTAGCCTCTCGAGGAGAATAACGTACTGATTAAGCTTTCCCTCTGTGTCTCCAGAGTCACATCAGTCAGGAGCATCAGGCCACTACAGTGCAGCGGCAAGAACGTTGTGACAATAAACTGACCGCACCACACTGTTTTCATCTGAATATAATACATTTGACGGATCGCTCTTGAGAAAGAGCCGTGTGGGTCTCTGTATGAGGCTTTTGGAGTAGAACTGATTGGCTGTCCTGTGGTGGTCCACCCTGCTTCACTTTTCTGTCTGAAAAAGCATTTGTAAAGCTGTGTCATGTGAATACAAGTGATGTGCTTTACTTAGATCGACTTAAATACTGTACATACTTCCTCCTTTTATGGTTTGGAAATCAAGGACTCAGGTTTAAACTCATCTCAACTGTGCACTCTGGAACATTCAGGCAATTCTAATGCCTTCTAATTTAGGTCCTTTTTTAATTTAACCATTTGAAATTACATTCTAAATCATCTTTTTCTTTGTCTAAGTCTTCTATGAAGTATATTAAACAAAGTTGTGTTTCATTTCTTTATATTTTTAACAAAAAACACTCAAATGTCCTGTGGTGTGACCATGAATAACACTTTTCTCATGTGTCAAAGATGGTTGATGTTGACAAAAAGATAATAATGTAAGCATTCTTTACTAAAACTGTGCCGTTAGATATGTAAATAGATAAAACGCTTAACGCTGTCCTTGTGTTGTGACATGTAAAATCACATATTCAAAAAGACAATCACACAGACACAAGCAGGAGCTCATTTGTCATTTATGCTCCAGGAGAAGCTCTGTGTTTGAAGGTTTCAGTGAAGATCTAGAGAAATAACTCATTCTTACTTTTGTAAAATCCTTCTTTTAAGATAAACCTTTTAATGTGCAGCAGGTTAATGTCCTGCAGTGTGACAGCTGTATTTTGCATTAAAATAATATTCCACTACATAATTAATAAATTGATTTGATTTGATTTGATTTGATAATTATTTAACACTATGAACATATTAGATCATTTATTCTATTGTTTAAACATGGCTTTTTTTTGTTAATTTGCTGCAGCCACAAAGCAGCACATGCAATAATACCTAAAACTGCAAGAGATGATGTAATGCTTGATAAATCCGTCCTTACTCTTGGTTTTATTTTATTGTTTTCATTTTTGTATTTTTGCGTCGACTTAAACGCCTGCTACGATGTCAGGCGTTTAAGTCTAAATCAGTCGTAGCTCGGGCTAATCCGAATTTTCCATTGTCTTGCCCTTTTGTTCGCTGTACCTGACGTCCTGTAACTCCACTTGTTCACGTCAATAAGCCCTATATCACTTTGTCCTCCTTTTAATTACTGTTATTATGAATGATGAAGGCTAATATTACATGTGGATATGAATATGGACCAGGCTGGTGTTAATAAAACGCAGCGTGAGTTCAGAACGAGCGCGTTAAGACGAGGGCGCAGGTCAGAGTCAGTCCTGCAGGAATCAGAGATGAGAAATTAGAGGTAATTATGGCCTGCTCAGGTCCGAGGTGACGAGGAAACACAATCAAGCCTTAGCCTGACTTCGAGACCGCAGACATACACATGCTTACAGAACAGAACCGGTGTCAGAGCGGGAGGAAGACAGGCCGGCAGGTTTACTCACAATCACATCAGAATGTTCATCAAATTTGACCAAATATTCCTGTGGATGAAAGTCGATTCTTTAGGTGTAAATTGGGCAATATTTTTGGGTGAAAGTTAACTAATCCCAGACTAAAAAAATGTATGAAGTATTTCATGAATATGGAAGGACCCAGTCCAGCTCAATGGAAACATTTTTAGTGTAACTTGACACTGGGGTTCCTGTACAGGCCTTACAAACGGTTGAGTCATTTGGAGGAAGTTAAGAATCCGTGGGTAAAATCTGTGCTTACAACATGGAAGGAGTTAATTAAAACATACAAACTAAACAAAGATGTGAACATCTTAAACTGGTTGGCTCATGACCAACGTTTTGCACCAAACAGCACCGACCTGAGATTCAAGGTCTGAAAATTATTGACCGTTATAACCCTCTGACTGAAATGTTTATTAAAGCAAATCCGAACTTTCAAGAGAAATAATATTTAAATTATATAAATGAAATTATAACAAGGACAACCATTCTAATAATTTTTTTTTTTAAATGAAGGGGAAAGAGAAGTAAGTAATTTTGTTTTCAGGACCATAACATCACATATGGAGGGAGTTCTGTTGGAAAAAATGAACACATTTAGCAACATGTCAAAGTGTCCCTTATTTACAAGGAAATCCAAACTGTTGGAGAAACTGCAGGAACTGCAGCAGGAAGCAGACTATTTTTGACATTGCCATCCCACTCAATTTCAGACGTACTATATGTTTGGGCCTCAAAACTCTTGCCATGGACTTTTGGAACATACTTCTGTCCACAGTGAGAAGGCCATTACAAAAAAATGGCTGACACTGGACTAACTTTGTTACAGATATTAGACAAATGGAAAAAATTACATTTAGACATAATTTGGAAATGGAAAAATATGACAAACTTTAGACAAAATGTTTTTTTATGTTGGACAAAAGTGTGCCATGATGTAATGTAATGTATTGTGTCATGTTCAGTGTTCTGTGTTTTGTTCTGTGTACATCCTGGTTCCCCGTACGCTGAGATTTCACTGAAAAAGTTTGCAAAGTTTCCAAGTTTCCCGTGTGTCCTCTTTCCTCCTCCCTTTTCTCCCCCACACGTGATGAACTGCTTGGGGTCACGTTTTATCTTCCGAGAACCTGCTCCGAACGCACACCATCTTCAGTCTGTCAGCCTTAAATACGAGCGGCCATTAAACGCATCATCTCATTATTAGATTATTACCACACATTTTATTCACTGCAGGTCGCACGGACTCATCGGATAAGTGCGCTCCAAGGAGGAAGTCCAAAAACTCACAACTTTTCAATATTAATGTGAATTAAAATGAGTGCCCTCAGCTTTTTACGTCCGTCTAAAGTTTGGAAGTCAGCAGGCAAAGTGAAAGTCTGTGGAAAAGTTGTTTTAGTGAATGAGCAGAGAATACAAAGCTTTAGTAGAGTTTGCTGTGCTGATTACAGACGCCAAAAATCATAAAAAAATATATACACTTCAACACATGAGCTGAATAATTTTGTTTCCTCATCAAAAACAAACCTTTACTTTGTTTGATGGATTGGTTTATTCTTTATTTTGAAGGGACGATGTACATAGACATTAAACTTATAGGGTTTTTCTCACTGTAGGAACCTTTTTCCCATTTGATGCATGTTCACACAGAGAAGGAACTAGAGACTAAGGCCACACAAACACAAACAAACAAAGGTGACAAACACTTGTAATATGATTTTATTTTCAGTTTTTTCTTCTTCCCTCCAGTTTTTAAATATAAAAAACAGAAGAAAAGGCACATACTGTCCAATGTAGGGAAATTTCCTGTTGTCTGTTCATTGCTGTTCACATGTTCTCATACTTACTGTTTCAGATGCTGCTGCTCCATGATGACTGGACACTAGATGCCACAGTCCTGACCGGTGGACCTGGACCCTCCTTAGCTGCCTGGATGACCTCTGTTTTATTAGATGAGCCTCTATCCCTCTGTCTTGAGTAACTAACAATGACTACGTTTCCATGCATACCAAAATCTGATTATTAGCTGACTTCTGGAGTTCTCAGATCAGGAAAGCCCCTTTGGCTCAGACCCTAGTATTCATAGACATGAAACATGCAGTAATACATACGTACAAAGAGTATCTTCAAAGTGGACCTTTGAATCCTAGGCCGACGCAGTGTGCAGTAACGCACATCAAAGATGCACTTTTGAACAAAACTCAGGGTCTTTAATGTTGATCGTGTCTTCATGAAAATGTTTTACAATTGTTTTGTGGAATCGGTTTTCTTTTCGTTGTTTGTTCAATTTGTTGAACCTGAAAATCGTGGCTGTCTACATTTCATTGTGAAAGAGTGTGGTAAAATGATTGAGACTCAGTGGAACAATATCTTGGACCTAAAACAAGGTCGGTGACTAAAGCCAGGAAGATTCTGGCAGATACTGGTCACCCTCTGCACACAGTCCAAGGCCCTGGAGCTTCCTCATGCCCAGATATAGGACCGATAGACTCAAAAACTCATTTATCCCACAGCTATTGGCCTTCTCAACAACTCTTGAGAGCTTCTCACTGCTGCACTTTACCTTTACCTGTTCTAACTTATGTTTCTGATGGCTGACACACTGTGCAGGGAAATTAACACGGAAAATTATGGAAAAAGGGTGCAAGAAAGATGCAAGAAATGAAATTGTACAAGAAATTGAAGAAAAACAAAACATTATTATTATTTTTTAAATGAATTGTACTTTGTCTTCCAAATTCAAATTCAACAGTTACTCTAAAATCTTTTTTTTATTGGGTCATCAGATTATTATTGTTACTTGACCTTGGAAAGAATTCACAGCCTTCAGAGCAAAAGAGGGTTGAATTCTGTTTTAGCTGTAGTAATTGTAGTAGTAGTAGTTAAAGTGGTTAGTAAGAGGTAGTAGTAGGTTCTCTCTCTCTCTCTCTCTCTCTCTCTCTCTCTCTCTCTCTCTCTCTCTCTCTCTCTCTCTCTCTCTCTCTCTCTCATTAGTGTTAATTGGAGAGGCTCAGATCGTTTATCCCACATTACCTCTGCTCTCTCTGTGCCCTCGTCTTTTATTGGAGTAATAAAGCTGTTCAGAGGAGGACATGATGCTCCCGAACCCCCTCAAACACTCCACCTCCTCCTCTCAGCACTCTTCAGCACTCATTGTTATACACGACTTTAAAACTGACATCTAATTTTTCTCATGCAATAAATGTTTTCCTTTTTTAATTTTTATCATACATAAAACTAAAATAAATTATAAGATTCAAGGAAGGTACAAAAAGAAGAAACGGTCCAGTGACTGTATAGGTCATATAAGCTTTCACCTGGAACAATATATACAATCTGCACCTAAAGATTGTTACATTATTTTATTTTATTCATTGAATCCACACATACATTTACAGTATATGTGATATTGTAAGTCAAAAGCATTTTTCTTCCACAGAGTCATAAAGATCAGCTCTTAAAGTTGCACCCTCACAAACCAAACTTTACAATATTGAAATGAACGTGATTTTGCTGATTCCTCACTCTTATCATCAGTGATACCCCACGAGGTGAGATCTTGTATGCAGCCCCAGTCCGAGGGAGATTGTCATTTTTAGTCATTTTGTCAGATCTTTGGTCTTGCCCATGGGAGTAGTTGGAGTCTGACTGATTGTGGTGTGGACAGCTTTGTGCAGCTAACGAGCTCAAACAGTTGCTACTAATTTAGATATAGATATATAATAAGTGGAGTAGAAGTGGACTTTTTAAAGGCAGACTAACAGGTCTTTGAGAGCCAGAATTTTACTGATTGGCAGGTGTTCAAATACTTTGCAGCAATAACATAGATTATTTCAAAATCATCTGATGTGATTTCCAGATTATTCATTTTTAGCTTCTGTCACTGGTGGTTTCGGACTCCTCCAAAAAAGTGGGAGAACTTGGAAAATCACAGGGTGATCAAATACTTATTTTCCTCACTGTAAAGGTGAGGCAAAACATGTATTTTTATGTCATCGTCACATTGGGTGTGTAGTGAGTGAATGTTGAGGCTTGTCGAGCTCGTAATGTACGGTATTATCATTATTAAAAAGAGCCACTTCTGCTTTTGGATCTGTTTTATTGTTTGAATCCACCACCATCCATAGATTTATTTGGTACATTGTAACTTCAAAAGCCGTTTTCTCCAAATGGATTTCCCCCTATACATAACAACATAAAAAACATAGAACAGCAACAGGACACAGAGAGCGAGCAACAGTTACTCAAGCAGTCATCACAAATGGTCCTGTCTTTTCAGTTTGTCCATTTTCACTCTGAATCTGAATGTAATTTTTTAATTTTTCAAATGTCAATTATAATGTTGTTCTGTATTTAATGTTGACGTTTAACCCAAGACTGAATTTTTGTGTTTTTCTAAGAGCTATATTTTATTCAAATAGACTAAATATGATATGATAGAAAATCTCCAATTTATCCAATGTGTAAACAAAATGAAGCAAGTTTTTTTTTTTTTTTTTTTTTGCCCCCTTTCCCTCCATTTTAAAATTATTACTTTTTAACATTTACAATCCAAAGAACATGACACAGATAAAATACAATTTACACAAACACATCTAAATAGTCCTATATTTTTAGTCCGGCATATCTGTCCCAATTATAGTCCAAAGTCTCTCGCATTTGTCCATTATGTAATTTTTATGTCTTAGTTATACATAGAAACATGACATGATGAACATGTCATACACTAATTATTTTTTATTTTTATGTCATCTCAAATTTTAAGATTTTTTCCATTTTCACCTGCAGTGTCTCGTTTTAAAAAACAACTTTCTAACCTAAGTAAAGTTCTCAGACTAGAACTTAAGTTAAAACAAAAAATACTGGCTTAAATATTTGAATAAAGGCAAGTCTACCGTGTTTTCTTCTGTTACAAATTAGAACAGTCTTGAGCATTGAAGTAATGTTGGCTGAGGAAATACAAGTGCGCTCTCTAGTGGTGGAGCAGCATAACTAATCTCACCAGAGTTTGACCTGGTTTGGATGGGTCTTAGCATCATAATTATACAAGAGCAGTGCAGGACTAAGGCAGCGCAGTTAGGAAACATACTGGAATGATGCATCCTGCTACGATGGCACAAGCAGCGGCAGAGCCATACGAGCAGAGAGGGGTGGAGGACCTGACTGCTCTGGAGATGCACCCTCAGAATTAGGAGGAGAGGTTGGAATTTTCGACAAATAAGAAATTATTTTACGTAGACTTTATAAAACTGCATGTGAGAGAGCATTATCCTCCAATCGGTTCATGCCAGACACATGACCTGTAAGCCACCTGCAGCTATCTTGGTTCTACTACAAATGCAAACAAAATGTAAACTCTTCTTACTCTATTCTTTCCAGGTAGTACAGATTTGACCCAGGGATTTGACCCAGCCATTTGTCACCGTCAATAAGGCCTATACAGGAAGCCCTGGCACAACATTATTCATTGCTACCAGCTGAAATAAAATCATTTTTCAGACGAGGTATACTCCAACCTCCTTTTTCTTTTGATAGTGGCAGGATTTTCCGTCAGATATGAGGATGAGGTTTTCTGTCTTGCTATACACATCTTGATATTATTTTGTCCCACTCGTCAAATAACATATTGGGGATGTAAATTGGGATACCAGTCCCTCCCAACAGAAATTTGGGAAGCACATACATTTTCATAGTTTCAATTAATTGACACCAATGTATTTCAAGATTTTTCTTTATAGAATATATACAACTCATCAGAATACATTATTAGATCAACATCAGTGCCTACTCTAGGGTGACTATATATAAAAAAAACTGCTCCCATTGACATGGCTTTTATACATGTGTATTCACCCAAACAGATTGCTGCCAGTCACTCAAATAAGACCTGGTCCAGTTTTGAATGTGCATTCAAATGTTTTAGTCAGTGAGCTTGTTGACTGACAGTGTCAAAGGCTTTGCGTATAGATGGAGGAAGAATGCCCCCACTACTCTTCCCTTGTCCACGTGTGCCCTGGTAGTTTCCAAGAAGGAGCAGGCTGCACCTGTTAAGCATTTTCATTTAAACCCAAACTGCATTGGGCGTAAGAAAAGAATGTGTTCAGTTAGTTGCTTTGTTACAATCTTTTTAAGCACTTTTAAGGCTACTGGGAGAATGCCTATGTTGCCAACATCTTGTTTGTCACCATTTAAATGTAGGGGTGACAATGGGAGGTTTTAGAGCCCCAGGAAACACACTTTCACTGATAGATTTGTTTATCATGGTGCTAAATGGGCCAATTTGTAAAAAAAAAACTTTTTAAAAATGATGTTTCATTGATAGACCTCATTAGGCCCGAGCCCCAGCAGGGCGGAGGGCCTATTGCTCCCGCAACGCTGCCGAAGGCAGCGTTGCAACTGTCTGACCAAACATGCGGGCGCAGCCCGCATGTTTGGTGCCCCGTCGCCCCTGGCAAGTACAGTGAACTAGCCCATGCCGAAGGCATGGATCATGCATACTTACTCCTGCTATGACAGAAATAGTCAACAATTTGTGAATGGGCTACGCCCATTCACAAATTGTTGACAACAGCAGCGCGAAGCGCTGCATTCCTCCAAAAACCCTCCTGGCATCGTCCCGTACGCGATAATCCATGCCGCAGGCATGGGCCATGCTTGTTTCTGCTCAAATCAATGGAAGTCTATGGGGAGTGGGCGGGGCATCCCGACGAAATAGGGAGTGACGAGCGCGTAAGCGCTCGTAATGATGATTCCACCCCATGGCGGCATGGGGAAGGCTTAGAGCTTTCAAACGATGTATAATTTGTTGTTATAGAAAAAACGGCTATATTGTTTTTGCTAAAAATATTATTATTTTTATTTTAATTATTTTTCTTGTTCTTCTTCAGCGCTTTGATCTCTAATTTGACTCCCTGAACATGCTCAAAAACTCACCAAACTTTGCCCAAAATTCAGAATCGGCGAAAAATTTTGTTTTTTCTGGGCCATTTTTTTTTGCGTTAAAAAATGGCGCGACAGCGCCACCGACAAAAGTCAAAATACATTGCGCCTATGGAAGACGCCCCGAGGTCAACTTTGTCGTAGAGCTACGAAATTCGGGACACGCATTCCTCTTGTGAGGACAAAAAAAAAATATTATTGTGGCCACGCCCCCAGACTTACCCTATGGCCGCCATCTTCCTTTGAAAATGAAAACACGCTGTGTTAGCCATTTTGTTCACGTCAAACTTTGACGAACTCCTCCTAGGGCGTTTTGCCCACCGACTTCAAAATCGGCGTACGTCCTCTGGACAAGTGGGGCATCTAAAGTTATTCAATTTTTTGAGATACCTTTTACGGTCTGTGTGCGGCGCAGCCGCAAAGTTGGACAACTTATTTTGGAATATTGCAGGTCTAAAAATTGCTCCCATTTGATCAAAACCAGTCCGATTAGGACCAAATTTGAATCATTTGTTAAACTTTCTAGTTTGGACCAGTTTAGGCTGACAAAATTGAAATGGCAGTGATAGCGCCCCCTACAGAGTGACCTTTAAATTAACATTGAAGGTCAAAAATTAGTTTTACCAAAATTGTCTAAACTTTACCCAAAATTCTATTTTGCCGTCCCGATCACAAAAGCCAATCACAAAAATGCCTAAATTTTTACGCCGTAGTCGTAGCGATGACAGAAACCTCCCATGTTATCCCTATGGGAAAACCACAAAATCTCTCAAATTACCACATTTTTATGTTTTACACTTTAACGAAGTCCTCCTAGTGCGTTTTGCCCACCAACCTCAAAATCGGTGTACGTCCTCTAGACAAGTGGTGTATCTAAAGTTATCCAAATTTTAAGGATAACTTTTACGGTCTTTGTGCGACGGAGCCGCAAACGTTTCCCAGAATTCTGACTATTTGGCCTTCAGAGTGGCCTATAAACAATAGAGTTTTTCCAAATGACATGATATTTTGAACAAAATTCTAATTTGCCATCCTGATCATAAGAGTATGAGAGCCAAAGTCATATTTTGTACGGCGTAACCGTAGCGTTGACAGAAACATCCCATGTTATCCTTATGGGAAAATCGTAGAATCGCTCAAATCACCACATTTTTACGCTTCACACTTTAACAAACTCCTCCTAGGGCGATTGTCCGATCAAGCTCATATTTGGGGAAAATCATCTACACAAACGGGGCATCAAAAGTTATCCATATTTTGATTTTAAGTGCTACGGTCTCTGTGCCGTGGAGCTGCAAATATACTGTCACAAATGGGAAAAACGCCAAATCCTTGAAATGTTCACATTTACGCTTCACACTTTAACAAACTCCTCCGTGGGCAATAGCTCGATCAAGCTTTACTTTGGGAAATATCATCTACACAAGCGCGGCATCAAAAGTTATCCATATTTTTATTCCAAGTGCTACGGTCTCTGTGCGGCGGCGCAGCACATTTGACTGACACTTGTGTTGATTTGCACTGGATTGGCCATGTCCAATGTGTCGCCGTCTGTCAAGTTCTTTTTTTATTCAACACACAATAAGGGCGCCATCTTTATCAAGTCGAAAGCGCAGAGTCGGAAGGCCGGCGGCCCGCGAGGGCCTTTGGATGCCGCTTGCGGCTTTAATATTTGCATTGTTCTGGTTATGTTTTGTTGATTGAAAAAATATTTTATTTTCTATGCAGCGCGATCAAAGAGTTTACGCGCACACAACATATTTTATAATATCACAGAAAAAAACGCCTGGGACCAGTTTGGACCACTGCTGTTCATTTCTGTACAAAGTTTTGATTCTGTGCTACAAAATCCAGGGGCGTTTTAAAGCAGGACTAAGTAACTTTGACAATAGCGCTCTCTAGCAGCTCTCTTGTGAAAACACTTTCTCAGAAAACAGACATAACAGACAAGACATTTTTGTTCTCTTTCTTTCTTTATCAAAATAAGACAGTATAACGAGGGTGTAACTTTGGATTCAGAGTCGGTGTATTTTAGGCTATATTAGTACAATTTTAGCAGGTCACTTGCAATTCACTTGGTTGCATGATGGTTTTATGGTCTGTCTCTCTGTCTGTGCCCAAAGAGAGAAAAAGTAGTGATAGTGAAAGAGCGCTCTGAGAAGTGACTTCAGGGAATGGAATGATGTAAAATTTGTGAAACAGCACAAAGGTCCAACTCCCGTGAGTCAGAGATATAGCTTCCCAACAGGAAAGACAGGCAAATTTGAGGCCAGTCCTTAGGCTGCAACAGGCTCATTACAGTAATTAAATGTCATTGACAGGTCTCTATTGACGGTAGTTTTATACTTTAACCATCAGCCATACCAGGATAACATCAGTGAGCCCAGTTTCTTTACCATACTGTCCTCAGTCATGGGTTCACCAACAGCATTGTTGCAAATCAGAAGAACCATACTAATGTTTATGGGCAGCTTCTTCTTTTTTTTTTAGTTCAAAGGTAAAGAGAAGAAGGGGTGGAGTCTGTAATTGGAAGCCCCTTGTGATGTTTCACCAAGACACCCAGTCAACGCCACTGCCGTATGCTAATTGTTCAGCACCAGTGATCAATTTGTTGTGGATAGGAAAATCTAGCAAGCACCTGCTCTCTCCATCAGGGAACTCATTTATCAATTGCGCATATTGGAAGAAAATAAAAGAATAGAAAAGGGGTTGGTCCATTTGTCACACAGAATCCTGCTCCTCTCCATGATCTGTCATCCGTGGTGACGTAAATGTTGGTGAGGACTGTCCCCTGTCAGTGCAAGATTGATGGGGACATGTCCACACGGTCCTACACAAACATATGCCTATATGCAGTACAATCATGTACAAAAAACGCAGTACAATCACATACAAACCATTTAAAGTTGCTAAACACAAGTAAAGAGCCAGGGTTTCTCAGGAGAGTTATCTTCAGGTTGATGTCGGCAAATGTTGCAAGGCTGGTTTTCCGTCCAGGAGGGAGTGACGACAGACACTCCAACTATCACATGTTTATTATAAGGTAAAAATGTGACTTAGTTCTTCTTTAACAAGCACAAACTGGGGGTCCTAACAGGGGGACCCGATGGAAACTTCTATTTATATAATCATTCAATTAAAATCACTATATTTAGATTTGTATCAGTGATTTTAATCAAAAATCATCTATATAATAGCCTGTTATTGTTTTAAAGATGTAATAATATTGATTTATGATAACTTTGTTTTTTTTGTCGTTAGTTAAAAACAAAATTCCAGATTTTATTGCCGTTGCCCAGCCGATAGATCACACTAGGGGGCCGGTCCAGACCAAATAGACCAGGGATTTTTTTCTTCTACTCCAGCCCTGGATGGATGAGTCAGAGCCACAGCTGTAGGCGGTCCCTCGACTGTAAAGGTGAGGCCCCAGAGGAGTGTGGGCCCCTGGAGAGAGGCCCCCGGATGTCTTCTGGGAGCAAACGTGGTCAGGCTTTGAACTGCAGAGGTCAGTGTCTGAGAGGAGTGCACTGACGTCATCACTGTGTACTCTAAAGGACAAACAACAGGAGAAGACCAGAGCAGCACTGACCGAAACACATGTCAGTAAATGTCAATAAATATTGTTTAATTAACTTTATTCATATCAAAATATACAGAGGCAATTCCCACAGACTGATTATGGTAATGAGATGAATTTGACTTTTGACCAGGAAGATTGCGTATATAACACCTAAATAAGGGGGTGACATCCAAAGAAAAGAGGGGTGAAAAGCATAAAATAAAAGTCCCACTTGTTGTCCACTGTTTATTGAATTTGTCCATTTTCAAATTGAGTCCAGAAGTATTTTTTTGTACGTATATGTCAGTTATGATGTCAGTCCGGTCCTTAATCGTCGGAGCAGTTTGTGTCATTCATTTTTTTAATGATGGCCTTCTTCCCAGCTGCCAGGTGTACATTCCAAAGATGTCCATCCATGGCGGGGGTTTTGAGGTCCAAATACATTGTTCCGAAGTTGGGTGGTATGGCAGTGTCAAAAATAGTCTACATTGCCTTGTTAATTTGTGCCCAATATTTTTGTGTAACAGGACAGTCCCAAAACACATTCTTCCTACAGAATTCCTTCCAAACATGAGATTTTGTGGTGGTCTATTATGAAGTACACACATTTTCCCACTCTTTGTCCATCAAAGCAATTTCCCCCTCTCTTTCCTATTTGATTTTAATATATGTAGGGAATTGGCTGTCCAAGTTTTGAATGCATTTACATTTATAGATTCACCTTGAAAGTTCTGATTAATATGCTTTAATAAATAAGAGGATTATAACAAATTCATTTATTCATCTTCTACTATTTTGTTCCTGGTAAGGGTCAGAGAGTTTTACAAAGTCTATTAAATGATTGATTAAGATTTTTTTTTAAAAAAACACAATGAATACAATTTATTAAATGGATTTGTAAAAACTTTACTTTTCATTTACCTTTAGCAATTCGTGCCTTCTCCAATTAACTCTTGCACACCTGGCTAAAGTAAAGAAAATAATAACAGTGAACGTAGGTGCTCTCTGGTTAGTTTACACATTGGTCTACAAGTGGCTCTAACGAATCGGAGAGCTCCTTACTAGTTAATTTTTATAATTCACTTTACATTAGCCAGGAGGAACAGGAGAGCCATGGAAAAGCTAAACGGAGAAACATAATCAGAAAAGCGTTTGTGGTTTGGTTTCCAGCTCTTACCAGTTTATACATTTCCTGTGTCCTTGAGCAAGACACTTCCCCCACCTTGTCTTTGTGGGTGGTTATGACAGAAGCAGCTTTCCATCATGTTAAAAGTGACTGGTCTTTTCACATGGAGCAGCTGAAGCGGAGTAAACCTTATCTGACTCAGGCGTGGGCAGTAGACCAGGCTCTGTATAAAGGGCAGGGACACACGCACTACTGCCCAGATCAGACCTGAGACTGGACCAGAGACCAGAGCAAAGACTGGACCAGAGACTGGACCAGAGACCAAATCAGAGACTGGACCAGAGACCAGAGCAGAGACTGGACCAGAGACTGGACCAGAGACCAAATCAGAGACTGGACCAGAGACCAGAGCAGAGACTGGACCAGAGACTGGACCAGAGACCAAATCAGAGACTGGACCAGAGACCAGAGCAGAGACTGGAGCAAAGACCAGAGCAGAGACTGGACCAGAGATCAGAGCTGAGACTGGAACAGTGACCAGAGCAGAGACTGGACCAGAGAGCAAATCAGAGACTGGACCAGAGACCAGAGACCAGAGCTGAGACTGGACCAGACAGCAAATCAGAGACTGGATCAGAGACCAGAGACCAGAGCTGAGACTGGAACAGAGACCAGAGCAGAGACTGGACCAGACAGCAAATCAGAGACTGGACCAGAGACCAGAGCAGAGACTGGAGCAAAGACCAGAGCAGAGACTGGACCAGACAGCAAATCAGAGACTGGACCAGAGACCAAAGCAGAGACTGGAGCAAAGATCAGAACAGAGACTGGACCAGAGACAAGAGCTGAGACTGGAACAGAGACCAGAGCAGAGACTGGACTAGAGACCAAAGCAGAGACTAGACCAGAGACTGAACCAGAGACTAGAGCAAAGATGAGCAACCAGAGCAGATATTAGACCAAAGATCAAACTAGAGACAAGAGCAGAGACCAGACAAGAGACCTATCCAGAGACCAGATCAGAGTAGAAATCAGAGTGGAGACCTAGAAAATTGTTGCTTTATCATTGACAATTACTCTTCCACTTTGTTACCTCATGATGTGGGTTCTGGCAAAGCTGAGGGACACTGTATCTTTGGACTGGTTCACGGACAAGAACGAGGAGACTGGACGTTTTCATCGTCTCCATCAGAACATCATCACTCCGGACCAGATCCCAGAGTTCTGCTTACCTCCCAGACTGTGCAAGAGCCTGTCCGTGCCCCTCGTCCAGCCACACCCGGTCCAACGGTGCCAAAATCCCAACCAGGAGATGGCGACACAAAAAGAACGTTTAGGTCTGACGGGACTGTACGAACGCCCCAACACCAGACGGAAGGAGTCGCTGTTCCATGCCCGACGCCCGGTTTACCTGTTTGATCGAAACCTGGGTCCAGGTCCTCCCCATCCCAGGACAGCCCTCAGAGCAGCGAGTACCACGAGGGGCGCAGTGGCCCCTCAGTCTGGGTCTATTTCATCCTTGTGTGAAAGCCCCTCTTCCAGTGACTCCTCCCCCCTCACATCTACCTGCACGATGAGGGGCGCAACCTCGTGCCCCGCCTTAACACAGGTGAGATTAGGGGTTTAATCCAATGATAGGTAATGACATTTATAGTATAAGAATGTTGGGTATTGGGAAAAAAACACTTGCAAATTAATTTGAAAAAAAGTAGAATAACAGTCAAAATTAAATAATCTGATGCACTATGTATAGCTGTGGAAAATATTTAAACGTCCTTTATTTTACATGGACTGCCTTCTTCTCTAACATGTCTTTGTCAGGGTTTTTTGTGAGATAAAATCTGGTGCCATTTGGCAGCTGATGTGGTCATGTGATCAATCAGTGTAGCAAATGGGTCGACCTTAAAATGTGAAATTGTATATACAATACAATACAAAAATCCATATTGGAGAAATGAATGAAAGACAAAAATACAAACTGGAGCAGCACTAATTGAGACAATTGAGTGGGTATTAGCATCATCATGAAAAGACAACATCCTAAAAAGACGGCACAGCAGCAAATTATAAAGACTGGGACCAGTGTGAGATAGTAGTGAGATAATAATATAGTGAGATACTATCGGATTTCTAATTTTCAATTAATGTAACTGATAAACATTCAGTAATGCACAGCATTATTTATATTTGGTATTACGTATTTACTAAAAAAATCTTGTATTCTTTTTATTTTATATAACCACAGCTTCTCCAGGCTTCTTCTTTCTCTGCAAATAGTGAGCACTTTGACTTAGTGTCCTAAAATATCGGAATACATGTTTCAAACAGAATTCTTCCAAACATCCTCCATTGAGATGCATAAATACTATATTCAATTCAATTCAATTTGTTTTTGTGACGCCCAAAATCACAACAACAGTTGCCTCTGAGGGCGACAGTGAAAAATGAATCAAAACAATGTCTGTGGTGGCGAGGGACGATGTCTCAGAGTCCTCTGTCCTTAGACCCTCCTTCTCGGCCAGGAAAAACTACAAAAAACCTCCTTAAGAAAAAGTAGAAACCTGGAGGAGTTCCAGAGTGAAGGAGAGATCTGACTCTCAGACGGACAGACGGATGCAAGGGAGACTGGAGCTGGACCCACTCTTCAAGCAGATGAGGGACTATTCTCCCAGATTTGATAACAAAAATGTATGAATAAAACAAAGCATCTGATATTTCCAAAGAATAGACCACAACAGTTACAACATAACTGAAGTTGGGCTGAAAGAAATGCAAATTTTCAAATCCTTTCATGAATATAAGAAGTCATAAATGCACACATGTTCTCTGAAAGACCCTATGAACAAACCTCAGCGTTTTTTCTCATTTACATGACATTTTTTTTAATAGATCACAAAAGGCCCACTTTATTAGTGACTTTCTGTAGAAATGGACAAACTCATTTCATATATCTCCCGATTCAGATTGCAAAGAGGAGCCCCCCAGACCTGTCCCCGCCGATGCTCTTCCCTATGGACTTGCTGCACTGCTGGGATCGACTGCCTGCAGAACACGTGCTTCCACTGGAGGGACGCGGGACCATTCGCTTCTCCATCGAGCACTACCATATCCCCACTGCCCCTTTGTCCCCTGGGTGCACCATCCGGCTCCGCGTGGCATCTGTGGAGGAGGTATCGGCCCTCAGCTGTGCCCTCCATGTGTGTCTGATACCCGGGAGGAAGCAAAGACAGAAGAGTGCCACCATCAGGCAGTGCAGGGTCACATACAGGTTTAATGAAGATTTCTTCTTCACAGAGCTGGGTGAAGATGAGCTGCAGGGGCTGGAGCTCAGGGTGAAAGTAGTGGATAAGGCTGGGGGGGCTGGACTGAGGAGAGGGGCCCTGGTCGGGGTCTTCACTAAACCACTTATTCTGCTGCTGCCCATTGATAAGCATCGTTAAGTATGATTTAAATGTGTTGTTTTATGATGTTACTTTCTGCTTTAAACTGTCGAGAGACAGATTCAAACTCACAGTGCTTCGGTTTGCTCAGATGGAGTGCACATGTGCTATCCACTCAACCCCTGAGCAGCACAAAATGATTGTTCAATGAATTATCTATTCATGGGTTTCAACTTCCTGTTATATTTTACCATTCAAAGATTTGTTTTTCATCACTGGAACAATAGTCCTAGATTCTCATAATTGTGAATCCCATGGGAAACAGTGGTTCTCAAACTCTTCACACCACCAGAAACAAATATTTTCTTTCCACGTACAACTAGTTTTGAACCAGGACTATTCCAGATCTAAACTAGGACTAAATAAAAATAAAAATGGGTCTACATTTGTGCTATATATGTTGAAGTAGTTCTAAATGAGGACTAACCCAAAATGGATCAAATGTACTTAAATAAGCAGTAGAGCTGAATTAGCCGAGGTACCAGTGGTACCTTTACCATGGTTTGAGAACCACTGTCCTTTAATAAGATACATACTGTATCTTTGTACGTTCTGTAAAGTGCAATTAATAAAACCCTAACCCTACATTAGATGTTTTAAATGTACCATTATTTAAATGTTGTATTCATAAAACAAGTTTATTCTATGAAATCATTAGGCTACACAATATATTTGCTGTGGCATATGATGCACAAAACCAATATTTATACACTGCCTCTCCTAAAATAAAAACTTCCATTCAACGAAGTAATTTCAGTAGGTCCTCTACCTACTGGACAACTGCTGCAGGTGATGATCTTTCACCAACAACACAGTATTTAAACCCGACTGATGCGGTGAGTGGATTCTCATTTCTGAAACAACCATGTGGAAAGACAAATCCTGTGGTCATGGAGAAGATGTCAGTGTGTTTGAGAAGGGTCAAATAATTGGCATCGAGCTGGGAAAACATCCAAGGAGAAGCAGAAACTAATCTACTACAGATCTGAGCCCCAATGAGAGTGTTTGAGACGAGCTGGAGAAGGCACTGGTCACTCTCTCCATCATCAATACAACGAATTGAAATACATATTTTAATTTTGCAGAAGCTTATTGAAGCTATGCCACAGCGAATGTGTGCTGTAATCAAAGCTCAAGTCAGTCCTACCAAATATTAGAGCACATGCCCCTTATTTTTTTGTTGATGCTTCAACAACACATTTGGGTCCAACTTTATAAAGGTATTATTCTATTAAGGAAAAATAAAGTTAAAAACCAAACCTTGTTACATTTTCCATGGAGGTCGGACACATGTTTTTAAAGAGTGGATATGTGTGTCAAGTATTATTCTTTTTTCTTTTTTGGCCCGTAGGCTTTATTGGACAGGACAGCTCAGCATTAAAGGGGGATGAGAGAAGGGAAGGCATACAGTAAATTGTAGAACTCATGACTCTTGTCTGACCAGCCAAGACCACACGCTTTGAAAATAATTTACAAGTTTTGGTCTGGGATCCAACCCAGTCGCTCCAATTTTCAAAGGGACTGATTGACAGGCGGATTGACCAATCAGACAAACGCATTGTCACGTTTGTGTCTAAACAAACATGGTGGCTTACGAGGAAAGAATAAAAATAACACTGACTGAGAAACGTTGCCGTCTTCTGCTGAGTCAACAAGCGACGCACTAAACTCTGTAAATCTGAGGTAAATTAAGTTATATATTTTGTTCTGAATGTTCCGAAAATATATGAGAGATGTCTTCCGCGCTCAAAACGTTGAGAGCGTAAGAAAACGCACCAATCGCGCCGCAAAAACTAAGAAATTGCGCCGCGGATAACGCACTACGTGCTCGACGCGCGTTTACTATAGACTTTGAATGTAAACTGGACGCTTCGGCCGCGGCGGTGTGGAAGCCCCTTAAGGATGCATGTTTTTCAAGCATACAGGACTGGGCTTTAAACAAAAAATAAATTTGTTGTACTTATACACATACACTCTGGCTCCCTGTTCCGCTGGGCCCTACATTCTTCAAACTGCCTCTGCTCCTTTCACCTGAGAAAAAATATAGCCTATTGGCTTAAAACATCATGCAAAAGATCATGAAGATACAACGCAAACAACTAAAATAATCTGCTCTTGTCAAGTATTTAGAGTTTTTGTTGAACCACCCTGTTATAAGGCTTTTCTTTAAAATTCACTAATCAGGAGCTTCTCAAACCTTTTCTGGCGCCCTTTAGGCCTTTGGGAGATTAAAAAAAATAAGTATCCACGTCCGACTTTGTCAACCAAATAAAGGTTAAAATATGGTGACTGAAGGCTTCTAGCTAAAATATATTCACAAATAAAGTGCATTATTAATTGATTGGTCTTCGTTGTAAAAGGTCGTTTCTTATGTGTTTTAGTCTGTATTGTCCAGATAACGGTTGCGATGATCAAAACACGACGTTACAGCCCTACATTTGACGCATGTATAAAAAAACAGATAAGAAATTATATTTAAACCAGACAATTATTCAAATGTTGCGTTAACCCATGGATGTATTATATTATCTGGATAGGGTACGCCCCCTCTGCCTCTGGCTCCAAATTGAGTAGTGGCCACTTCGCAGAATGCAGCCTTTTGGTCGGACCATTTCAAGAGTTCGGCCTCTAAAATGACCAAACATGCTAAATTGTTTTTAGTCTAAAAATAAAATAGAAGGAATTTCACTCTTCAACTGTTTCTAAAATACTTAAAAAATACATTTTTAACCTCCCGGAGAACGGTGTACGCGCACCGAGCGCGCACGTCACCCTCATGAACGAGCCTCAGGAGAACATGTGACGGAAACTAAACACAAGCAGAAGAAAGTGACGAGACGAGACCACGATACACGTAAGTTGTTTGTATGTCATTCCTCACGTTTCACACATCGTTCCATATGAAGTGCAAAACATCAATTACACAGTTAACACGAGTTAACACAAGTTAACACAAGTTAACACGAGCTAACACAAGCTAACACGAGCTAACGTAAGCTAAAGTTTAGCTACACAAAGATGCAACAACACGTCGTGATGGCTCGTGCTTCTGCAAATAAATAACTAATTATTTCTCTTACTAAATGTTCTAAGAGACAAGAGGTTATGCACAGATCAAAGAAAACTAGAGAAAGAAGGGAAATAAAGTGATGTTTGTATTATGTGCTATAAAAAACTACCAATAATTCAAATATAACCTGCTGAAATGGGTCATATCTTACACATATAAATGTAAACGTATGTAAAAGTGACAGTCGTGTCTCACAGGGGCTGAGACCACATTTGAGGTTTTATTACCCATTTAATAATGAAGTGTGCTGTGTTTAAACAGCAAAGCACAAGCTTGTTTTCTATAGGAATGTCATGGATTTACTTCCATGGAATATGTAGAGATTTAGCAAACATGTCAGTTATGTTCTAACTTCTAAGGTTTAAACTTATGCATAAGTAAATTACTTTTGGTTCTAGCTTTAAAAAATAATGTAAAAAGAGGAACTTTTGTGTTACAGAGCGAAATGTAAATCTGTCAATAGCATATTCCAGCGTTTCTCTGTTAAATGTGCATAATATATCAATGTTCTAATGAGTATCTTTCTCATCTTCAGTGCTGACCAGTGAGTTTAGTCTGTCTGTGCTGTCCAGAGCTCTACAGGTCACTACAGGTCACTGCAGGTCACTACAGGTCACTACAGGTCACTACAGACACAGAGTCATCTCAAGTAAACTCCTGACGACTCCAAAGCAAAAGGTATTTTAATAATAACTTGTGCCTCGACTAAAAGTAAACAGTGTAGAATCAGTACTTTGAATTTATAAAATGTCTGTTTTGTTATGACCAAAAAAACTAAATGATAATTGTTCTTCAAAAGAGCCACTGCTGTGTCACATGTGAAGTGTATGTTCTATGACTTGTATAAATCTAATACATATGAAGTGTATGTTATATGACTTGTATAATCTAAAAGATATGAAGTGTATGTTATATGACTTGTATAATCTAAAACATGTGAAGTGTATGTTATATGACTTGTATAATCTAATACATATGAAGTGTATGTTATGACTTGTATAATCTAAAACATGTGAAGTGTATGTTATATGACTTGTATAATCTAATACATATGAAGTGTATGTTATATGACTTGTATAATCTAATACATATGAAGTGTATGTTATATGACTTGTATAATCTAAACATGTGAAGTGTATGTTATGTGACTTGTATAATCTAAAACATATGAAGTGTATGTTATATGACTTGTATAATCTAAACATGTGAAGTGTATGTTATATGACTTGTATAATCTAAAACATGTGAAGTGTATGTGAAGTCGCAATACTGACCTAACCTAATACTGATGTGCAATTCTGTCATATGTGCAATTGCTGTTGGAATTCATGTGCAATTCATGTGCAATTACTGTCGGGATCACATGCAATGGTATTTATTTATTTATTTGTCTATGGGAGTATTTATTTATTTATAGGAGATCTTCTACTGAAAGTGTTTTTCAGACTTCCTATAAGTGATCTGTTCTTCTGTATCTACCTCTGTATCTACCTGCGTTGCACCAATGAAATTTCCCCATGTGGGACAATAAAGGAATATCTTATCTTATCTTATGTTATATGACTTGTATAATCTAAAGCTGTGACATGTTCGGTTTGTCTCTCAGTCATACGATGGAGCTGAACGGAGGAGTTTACTGAAGTACAGAAGACTGCTTGCCATGGAAACAAAGTCTTGTTAAATACTGAGATATTCAGTATTTAACGCAATAATGTCACATTCATGTGCATATAACTGATGTAAATAGAGTGTTTATTTTACCATTATTATTAGTATTATTTTTGTCTCACGCTGTTTTTATTTTATCTTTATCTTTATTTTTCCCCTCCATTCCTTATTAAGGTATGAGAGGTTCTGTCTATAGGAGTTTTTGTTTATAAGAGTTCTTCTATTAAGATCAATCTATTAAGAGTGTTTTTTAAACTTCCTATAAGTTTTCTGTCCTTTTCCTCTGTATCTACTGTGTTGCAACAACGAAATTTCCTCATGTGTGGACAATAAAGGAATATCTTATCTTATTCAGTTTGTTCTATTTGACTTATACAGGTTGTTTTATCATTGTTAATCTTTTTATGTTGCACTGAATCACCAAAGCAAGTTCCACTGTTTGTGAATTATTTTCTTTGACAATGGCAATACATTTTCTGATTCTATTAATGATGATAATAATAATGAACAGTACACAAGGGACTCCCACATTGTAGCTTTAAAACTCATTGGAGCTTTAAAACTCAACTAAAACTGGCTAAAATCAATGTATCATTTGTAGTTATAATCAGATTTGCATTTATTGAACAAGTTCATTCATGTTCATTATTCTTATTAAATACATTAATAAACAAATGTGTTTTGTATTTATTAAAGATTGACATGATACAAAAACGACACAAAAGGAAAAAGTGAATATAATTAAATACTGTTTAACTCCATTATGTAACAGAATTGATGATTATATTTTATATTTCTTCTCATCTGATTAAAACAAAAGCATATTGGCCAATTTATATTATGTAAATAAATAACTGAAAAGTTAATAACAAAATAAATACCCAAACCAAAAACTACAGAAAATGATGGGGACGTTATTACACCTCTAAATCTAATTCATTGTCATTAAACCAGACTTTTTATCTTAACACTTCTTTATAATTCTCTTAAATATCAGAGCTTTACAACATGATACACTTATATTTATAGATGGATATAACAATCCATCATTATACGTTACATAAACAGACTATTTCAAGTTGAATTATTCCAAAAATCCGTGTTGACTGTTCAGTCTTTCACGCTGCTGTGACGTGCGCGCTCCCGACGCCAAAGCCTCACGGCGATGACGTCACAAAAGTGGGAGGAGATATTCAGGAAGTAATGCGGAATAAAGTCTGGCGGTAATGCAACACTCGGATGCCAACCGCCATAAAACAACAACAACAACAACAACTAAAAACTTTTTTGGAACCATGCGCCAATGAGCAGCTCCATAGGCTTCAATGGCGGCCATCTTGGTTTACATCCATGACCGTACGTCATGACGTCACAGCCCTCCACGTCATGACGTCACAGCCCTCCACCTTCCTCCTCCCCTCTTTACTCACGTGACGTTCAGTAAGTCAGCGGCAGCCGTGCTCCGTGAGGCAAGCTTCAGACGTAAACATGGCACTTTCATGAGACAAACGACAACATGGTTTTCGAGAGCGTGGTGGTCGACGTCCTCAACAGGTTCCTGGGGGATTATGTGGTCAACCTCGACTCGTCACAGCTGCAGCTTGGCATCTGGGGAGGTAAAGAAACTCCTGGTAGTAACACATGCTAAGCTAACGTGCTAACTAGTAAATAGAAGCTAACGAGCGGCAGGGTCATCAGTGTGGCGCCCTCAGCTGTCACTGTCAGTTTGTCCCACCCTAAAACCCACTTGTGTTCATTTTTGTAACCATCACATTTTGATAATCACAGGAAATATCAATTCATTTTCACCCTAGTTTCTTGTCTTTTTTCCATATGTTGATTTGTGGGTGTTGCTCTGTTTATGATATCGAGTGGGTTTGACTGAGGCAGTTGTGGGTCACACCCTTTACACAGAGTCCTGAGTCACACCAGGCCACTATTTCAGCTCCTCCAGAAAGATCACTGCTCACTGCCTACAAATCTGTGTTTATTTGGTGGAAAGAGAATGCCATTGTAAACGTGTTCAAACTTGCCTTGTTGTTTCCCATCTACATAAGCACAC
The DNA here is from genome assembly GCF_026437365.1 of Eucyclogobius newberryi. NCBI lineage: Eukaryota > Metazoa > Chordata > Actinopteri > Gobiiformes > Gobiidae > Eucyclogobius > Eucyclogobius newberryi. Next base: position 34,722,770 of record NW_027316278.1, on the reverse strand, counting down.
TGCACGAGCTGCACCCACCGCATCTGCCTTTTATTTTATGCTATTAACTGCATTTATTTCAGAATATTAATCCATCCAAACAAAAAGAGAGGAATAAGGTTAGCGTAGTTTGCATGTCTGAGGTTTTTGTTTTTCAGTTTGTTTTTTTGAGTGTTTTTGGTTTGTCACTGGTAGAGCTGCATCAATAAATCAATTATCCGTGACTAGTCTGTTATTACTATATTTTATTTAAAGTAAAGATGAAGTAATGCGTTTGTAACAAAGACTGAACCAGTTATTATATAAAAAAAGAATAAACACATTCTGGATTTCACCAATTATACATTTTATTTGTAATATTCTTTATCTGGAAGCATTAAAACACCCTATGTACACAGTTTGTTTGGTTATGAAATGTATTAAAAGTCTCAATGCACAATAGAAATAATCGTTTGACTCGTCGACCACTAAAGTAATGGTTAGTTTCAGCCCTGGAGAAAAGAGAAAGAAAGTGAGAATAGTGATGTTTGAGGGTTTCCCCAGATGTGCATCAAATGGTGAGCAGGATTAAGCATAAGAATCCTGCTGGGAAAAAGCTGGACTTGATTTTAAATTCCATCAGGGTTGAAGCCAGGCCACATGACAGAGGGCAAAGACCTGTAGATAGCACTGTTTTCACTGGTCACATGACTACATTTTCTTATCCATAGTTGTCCTAGTTTTGGTAGTAACTTTTATTAACCAAGTTTATTCTGTTCACAGGTGATGCCATTCTTAAGAATCTTGAAATCAAGGAAAATGCTCTGGTAAGTTAGGATGGTATTGCTTAATACTTCACACATGACTCACTTGACACGCATCATATCAAAACTGGGACTAAACTGGGACTAAACTGGGACTAAACTGGGACTAAACTGGGACTAAACCGGGACTAAACCGGGACCAATCCATAGACTTGGTAACCATTAACTTTGCTGGTGATAAGGTGATAACACATTTTTTATTCTTGTCCAGAGTCAACTTGACATTCCCTTTAAAGTGAAAGCTGGCCACATAGGTAAGAAAGTGCATGTAAAAACCACCACTTTCATATTTATTCAATAAATCCTTTTTAACGTATTTGTAGGGAGGTTGGAACTTAAAATTCCATGGAAGAATCTTTACACACAGTCGGTGGAAGCCACACTTGATGGAGTCTACCTCCTTATCGTCCCCACAGCAAGTAAGTTTTTTTATACGCGTCAAATGTACAATGTAATTAATATACTATTGGAGATTTGCTATTACTTGTTGTTTATTTTTGAAGAAATGTGATCAGTGACTTGGGCATTCACAATTATTACCGGTTTCTTATTAATTAATGAGCTCTTTGAGTTCCTCCCTCATCAAAAACATACCTGCATATGTATTTAGATAAATTCACACTTGTTTCATGAATCCTATATTTGAGGTCTTCTCCCTCTGAGCCTCACAACATTTCTCGGATTTGTGAGAAATTTGACACTGTCAAACGTAGAGATCTGGAGGTCTCTGGTGATGTTTTCATCACTTTAATTACAACCGCACGCATACATTAGCATGTCGGGGCAAGCTAGCTTTTCTTTATTCACCCACGGTATTGCCCTATTGTGCTGACACCAATCTTGATGACTAGTAGAGAGTCATGTGTACTCTTCAAAACATACATTAATTTACAAAACAAAAAAATAAGTTTCAATGTTGTAGCGTTTGCGTCTGCTTTATCTTTTTTTGCTTTTATTTTATTTCTGGACTCAGAAGTGCTCTGAAGTATGATTTTTTTTTTTTTTTTAAGTTTTGAAACTTGCATGTTTTTCAAGGTATTAATATTTAAAAATAAATAAATAATATTTTTCAAATATTTGCAATAAACACGTAATGATATCAGCCTGGATATGATATTTGTGACGCTGTTCAAACATTGATTTCTGTGTGTTTTTCCAGGTATAAAGTACGATGCGGAGAAGGAGGAAAAGCAGTTCCTGGAGGCTCGACAGAGAGAGCTGCAGAGGATCGAGGAGACCAAACTCAAAGCTGCTGAGCAAGGTGCACGTCTGTTCATCACATACGTAATCATTCTGGTCACAAAAATCATAAGTACTGAAAGTGAATAATCGTGATCCAAAAATATGATTTTATCTGACTGTTATACACTTTCATTTATTATTCAGACGGTTTGATCTCATAAAGCTGGTCACAAACTAGAGGAATAGTAATTCAGGGGTCTGGCTACATACATTCAGGGATGGTGCCCCCGCCATCCCTAACCTGATAAATCAAAATGGCCCGCCATTCGTTTTGACATGGGGGGGGGGGGGGGGGAATAAACCATCCCCAAAACCCCGCCAGCGCAGCCAGAGGCGAGTGTCAGCGCAGCGAGATTACGCTCTAGTGACTTGCTACGCACTACACCTTAATCCTCAAGACGCAGCTCTTAAAGATATTAAAGAGCAAATAAAGATATTCACTAAACTCTGACTCTGATCTTCTATGATCCTGACTATGAGGCTGCATTGTGTCCAATGGATGAAAAAGCCAAGAGTTGATGTGTCTAAATGATTTCAGCATTATAATACTGCCTTCATCCATTAGCTAAAACTGTACCAATTTTCATTACATACCAAAATTGTGAATAAAATTGTGTATTATGATACAGTGCTCACTGGTAATACATTTAAATCACTGTGTCTTTATTTTTATTTATCATTTCCATGATTCCATTAAGTTTTGGGTAGCCAATATTCAAAGTTCTTGATGGTGGATAGGCCTATACACCATGTAATAGTATGTTTAGGCTTATACACCATGTAATAGTATGTTTAGGTCTATACACCATGTAATAGTATGTTTAGGCCTATACACCATGTAATAGTATGTTTAGGCCTATACACCATGTAATAGTATGTTTAGGTCTATACACCATGTAATAGTATGTTTAGGCTTATTCACCATGTAATAGTATGTTTAGGCCTATACACACATTTAATAGTATGTTTAGGCTTATACACCATTTAATAGTATGTTTAGGCTTATACACCATTTAATAGTATGTTTAGGCCTATACACCATTTAATAGTATGTTTAGGCCTATACACCATTTAATAGTATGTTTAGGGTGCATGTACCTTTGGAAATAATGAAGGTACATTAAACCATCCTTGGAGGAAAATGCAACCCCGTATGAGGCATATTTACCATCCCTTAAAACAATTCTGTGGAGAGCACTAATTGCAATACTGATTTTGTTAGTAACTCCCCTGTATTTGTCATTGTTTTTGTCTTTGTCATAAGTTTTGTTATCACACGATTGGGAGATAAATGCAGAAACAGTAGTGTTATGGTAGCTGTGGTTTCATGTGTCATCTGCTTTCACACTGGGGCAGAGCAAAAAAATATGTCTGTTTGCCATAACCCGACCGACTTGGTAAAAAAATAGCCGACTGAAAAAAATAATCTGCATTTTGTCAAAATGATGCCAAATATATTTTTTTAAAATCTTATATTATAAGACAAAGAGATATTATCTCGCAGATTTACCGACCGGTTTTTCAAAAAAGCGCCGTGTGGAATAATTTTTTATCACTGGAACTCGCTAGAAATATTTTGAAGCCGAAAATGTCGCTAAAACCGTCGAATTGTAACTAACACAAACGGAGAACAATCTCATTGAATGTTGAAGCCCGACGCCTGGCGGTCACTGCGGGTCACTGGCAGAATCAAAAAATTTTGACAGCAACATGTGTGTTCAGTGACAGATTGGTGACAGATTCGTCGAAGCGAGGGAAAAGAGTGAGAATTAAGAATAAGTTGATGGTTTTAAGACGTGGCGTAATGTGCTAGTGGACTTGGTAGGTGAAAAAGATGATATTGATTGCTATTCTGTGACGCTGAGTGCCAACAAAGCGTCCGAGCATTCAAACAAAGTTGAGTTAATTATCATTAAATGGGTGGATTTTATATACAAATTTGGATTTTTAATTTTTTTTATGCCTTCAAAGTTAAAAAAAAAGAAGAATCTACTTACCTCCTTCTAATATCATCTAAATGTGTTATTTGTAAGAAATATTCTGTTATATAGGCCTACATATTAAACGTTTACTGATATTGACTGTTTAAATTCTGTGATAACTACTGCTTACAGTTTGGCACTACTACAGAGCTTGGCCTCAGTATTATGCGTGTACAGAGAGATGCCGTGTCATTTGATAGTACTTTTTTATTCTATAAAACTATTCAGCTTGTTGTTCCTCATGAGGTTATTTTTGTCAATCGATTTTTAATTTCTCTGCCTGTGAATAATATTTGGTTTTAATATTTGACACAGATAAAGCTAGACACAAATCTGCCTGAGTGAGGCATATTATTTACATCAGAGACACTCATTGGACTTGATGCCAGTCATAAAACCTTTTCTCTCAGCACATGACGTTTTGGAGTCAGGCAATCTAGAGCAGTGGCAGAAAAGTGTAAAGGTAAAAGTACTGTACTTTTATCAATTTTATGCTTTATTCTTTTGAACTGAACTGAAAGTTGCCTCATCTTGGTGAAATGTTGTGAAAATCTTTATTTCCGGGTGATCTGAACGACTAATTGAATTGTCCAAAGAATAGGCGCTAGATTAATGGTGTGTGTGTGCGTGTGTGTGTGTGTGTGTGTGTGTGCGTGCGTGCGCGCGCGCTATAATGTGCGTGCGTGCGCGCGCGCTATAATGTGCGTGCGTGCGTGCGCGCTATAATGTGCGTGCGTGCGTGCGCGCTATAATGTGCGTGCGCGCTATAATGTGCGTGCGTGCGCTATAATGTGCGTGCGTGCGTGCGCGCGCTATAATATGTGTGTGTGCGTGCGCGCGCTATAATATGTGTGTGTGCGTGCGCGCGCGCTATAATATGTGTGTGTGCGTGCGTGCGCGCTATAATATGTGTGTGCGTGCGCTATAATATATGTTGAGGCGTGTTAGCGAAGTTGGCGATTAACATCTCCAACTACACTAATATATATATATATATATATATATATATATATATATATATATATATATATATATATATATATATATATATATATATATATATATATATATATATATATATATATATATATATATATATATATATATATATATATATATATATATATATATATATATATATAGTGTAGTGTAGTTTCTTCTCTATTATTCATTTTTTGGCTGGTGCGACTTATAGTCCGGAAAATATGGTATTGGTTAGTACCAACCCTAAAAACACATGCTTTTCCATTTACTACCAACAGTCCTCATTTAAAAAAAGTAATTTGTACTAAAACATGAATTAGTCTGTATCAACAATACTTAAACAATGACAACAACTTGACAATGACTCTTGGATGAGAGTCGAAACGTCTATTTTTGCAAACTGAGTCCAGATGACTACAACTGAAGCTTTTTTCTACTAATACTTAAAATCAAATAAAGATATTTTGGCCCATGCATCCTGTAAAACTGGTGTTCTCTCTGCCTGAAAACAACAGATCTAAATATGCCTGACATGTAACTGTCTTATATAAATGTGTGTGTGACAGAAAACCCCGGGCTGGAGAAACAAGACACGTTTGTGGAGAAGCTGGTCACGCAGGTAATCAAGAATCTGCAGGTGAAGATCTCCAACATCCACGTCCGATATGAAGACCATGTGAGTACTCTCACTGCACGCTCGACACCACAGGGCATTTGTCTGATACATCGCAGGGCATGTGTCTGACACACCGCACACACCACAGGGCATGTGTCTGACACACCGCACACACCGCAGGGCATGCAGGGCATGTGTCTGACACACCGCACACACCGCAGGGCATGCAGGGCATGTGTCTGACACACCGCAGGGCATGTGTCTGACACACCGCAGGGCATGTGTCTGACACACCGCACACACCGCAGGGCATGCAGGGCATGTGTCTGACACACCGCAGGGCATGTGTCTGACACACCGCACACACCGCAGGGCATGCAGGGCATGTGTCTGACACACCGCAGGGCATGTGTCTGACACACCGCAGGGCATGTGTCTGACACACCGCAGGGCATGTGTCTGACACACCGCAGGGCATGTGTCTGACACACCGCACACACCACAGGGCATGTGTCTGACACACCGCACACACCGCAGGGCATGCAGGGCATGTGTCTGACACACCGCACACACCACAGGGCATGTGTCTGACACACCGCACACACCGCAGGGCATGCAGGGCATGTGTCTGACACACCGCACACACCGCAGGGCATGCAGGGCATGTGTCTGACACACCGCACACACCGCAGGGCATGCAGGGCATGTGTCTGACACACCGCAGGGCATGTGTCTGACACACCGCAGGGCATGTGTCTGGCACACACCACAGGGCATGTGTCTGACACACCGCAGGGCATGCAGGGCATGTGTCTGACACACCGCAGGGCATGTGTCTGACACACCGCACACACCACAGGGCATGTGTCTGACACACCGCACACACCGCAGGGCATGTGTCTGACACACCGCAGGGCATGTGTCTGACACACCGCAGGGCATGTGTCTGACACACCGCAGGGCATGTGTCTGACACACCGCAGGGCATGTGTCTGACACACCGCAGGGCATGTGTCTGACACACCGCACACACCACAGGGTATGTGTCTGACACACCGCAGGGCATGTGTCTGACACACCGCACACACCACAGGGCATGTGTCTGACACACCGCACACACCGCAGGGCATGTGTCTGACACACCGCAGGGCATGTGTCTGACACACCGCAGGGCATGTGTCTGACTGTGACTAGTTTATTCCTTTAGAAACACAGTTTTCTTACCTTGTTTACTCTTTTTGCTCCACTTCGATTTATTTACAATTTGACTGGTAGCAAATAGCAAAGGCTGCACATATTAATTACAACAATGGTTTAGACCTCTGCCAAAAAAAAAAGAAATCAATTAAATTTGTTTTTAGTTTTATAATGCAACACAACACAGAGAGCTAGCAAACAACATTGAGATATCCAGTGAGATAACAGGAAGTAAACTAAAAAAAATAACCCCAATTCGAATTTTTCTTTCGAATTGGGGTTATAATTTGGTCCAGTCCTTGATTATTGGTACAGTTTGTCATCCATTTCTTTGTAAAGGCCTTCTTTTCTTGCAGCCAAAAGTACGTTCCAACGGTATCCATTTATTGTGTCTATGGCAGGAAGTTCTTTAAATTTGATCACACAGTGGTGATCTTATATTATGTAGCTACACAATATGTTTTGATGTAATTGTCAGTTATGTCATTTATACGTTAAAGTTCAAGCTGACTTTGTTCTTCCAGGTCACAAACCCAAACTGCCCTTTGTCTTTTGGAGTGTCACTTGAAAACCTCAGTCTTCAGGTAATACTCTTTATTACTACTGTACTTTAAAATTGAACGTGTAAAAACAGGTAAATTGTTCGTGTGCACAAACCTAATGATGCTATAATAATTCTCCTCTCGACAGACTGCGGATCAAAACTGGCGCCCAACTTTACTGAACGAGAAGGCCAAGCTGTTTTTCAAGGTACAAAATATATCCTTATATACACCTATTTCTAACCTGCACTTAGTTACACCTGCATTCATTCTGTTCATTTATCTAAAATGTATTCTCAAATATGCAACAGTCTAAAGTAAAACATATGAAACTTTCTTATATTTCTATTTGAGGTGACCAAGCTATTTTTTGATGTGTTTTGTATACGATCACACAGGCCAGAACTAGAATTGGAATAAATCAGGAATAGAACGGGACCAAACCAAGTCTAAACCAGGTCTAAACTTGGTTCAAACCTCATATTTAAAAACATCTCAACCAGTTTGTTTGGTTCTTAGAAAGAGAAGAACTGATTCCACGAAGATTATTGATGAATCTATAAATAATCTTACAATTCATCTGAAGATAATATTTATGTTTTGATTCACAGCTGGTTAAACTGAATAACCTGTTTGCCTACTGGAATGTCAACTCTGTGCTTTTCTCCAATCACCACTCAAATGAGGCCTTGGTAAGACGCTTTTTGATGAAGGAATATGGTCAATCATTCTGTTCAATCATTCTTCTGATGTTCTATCTGACTAGGATTTCAATAATTTCTCTAATTTCCCCCTAAACCCTTGCCTTTTATTACAGCAATGTCTGAAGAACAGTTTGAAAAGTAACAACAATGATCCTGTCTCCCATGACTTCAGTAAGTTTTCTAGGAAATTATTTTCTTTACCAAGCACAAACTGGACAAGTGTCTAATGTCTAAAGCCTGGTGTGGGAACAGGGAATAGGAACAGCAAAAAGGACTATTACTTTTATGTACTTTTTGAAGACAACAGTTCATCCATGTCTTTACTGTATATCCAACAGTATTTGAATTCACAAACTGACCACACCCAGGCCACAGTACATTGCTACTAATCCAGTTGTTCTCGGTTCTCGTGTACATTGTTTACATGCTGTGAGGTCTGGTGAAGCAGCGCAGTAAACGGAGCTACCGTGTGTGCGGTCTATTCTCTGTCAGAGGATTATAAGATTTAAAATCCTATTCGATTCTCCTCATGTCTGTGGTATGCACTTTTTGTCTCATGTTTAAAAATGGTTTAAGATTCTAAATTCCTGTAGTATGCTGACCTTTAATTAGTTTGCCAGTTTTGAGTAGTTAAGTTGTTTCCAAATGTATCTTTCCTCGCTTTTCAGTGTTCTTTAAAGCCTATATAAAATAATCAATACTATGACATTATATTAACATTGTAACCACTCTTTCATTCAGAATAAGATGAATAAAAATGCTAAAATGTTACTAATTTATGGAACAGTAATTTAATCAGGTTTCTTTTTTTTTCTGTGCAGTTTTCCGTCCGATCTCGGCTGATGCCAAACTCAAAATGAACCCGAGGTCAGACATGGACCACTCGTCTCCCAAAGTGGACCTCGTGGTCAATCTCCGAGAGGTGGCCATCGAGCTCAACAGACCTCAGGTGAGTAGCCTCTGTCTGCAGGTCAAGCGTGTTTCCGTCACAGCAGTTTAACTCATCATGGTCTTCTGTGACAGTACATCAGTATCCTGGAGTTGCTGGGCTCAGTGGATATGATGTCCAGAAATCTGCCGTACAGAAAGTACAGGCCAGAGGTTCAAGTTCACAACAACGCTAGAACGTGGTGAGTGTGGGTCGACAGCTAGAGATGTCACGATTTGTTTGGTTCATGGATAATCGTGATTATTCAGTTCACAATATGAAGGAGGAGGAGGTAAAGACCAAAAAAATAATAACTGTGACCGTTTTAGAAGCAAAATTAAGTATTTTTTGTTCAATATAAAGCCCAAAAATAGACCTAAATGTAAATAACTATTTTATCTGGCTGTTTTTGTCACATTTAACTTCATTTGGTCTTTCAGAAAGTACATTTTTGTAAAGCCGGGAACAAACTTGAGGAACAGTAACATGTTAGACCACTGGTATGAAATAAAATTAATGACTTCACTTTTGTTGACTGCTCACAGTCTCAATAATCGTGAATAATCGTTAAAGCGTGATGCTTTTTTTCACAATATTCATAACACTAACATTTGATATCGTCACATCCCTAGCTACAACTAACAATTATTTTAGCAGTTGACTAGTTAAACCATTATGTAAATAGTTTTAATCAAATAAAGTCTGAAATATGGTGACTGGAGGCTTCTAGAGGGAGAATATTTACAGATAAAGTGTATTATTGATGATAATAAATATTCTTATGCTTTTGCTTGTTTCAGAATGTATAGTGCAGATAACAATTACGATGATCAAAATTATGACTGCAGCTGCATCCGAATGTCCACCCTCGTCCCTAACTCCTCTCACTACATAGTCCTGCACTCTTTAGCAGACTATACAGTGCACTCAGACACTCACTACTCTGACTCTAAGTATTTCTAATATTCTAGTTGGATTGGTTAAATAGAGTTAACATTGTCCATTGTCAAAATGAACGTGAAAAAATGATGTGACTCAAGCCTGTGATTTGATTCCCAGTTGGTCGCTAGCTAGTTGCCTTTTTGTTGAATAAGCAATACCTTTTGTAATGTTAAATTTAGTCATATATTGTGCCTAAGGTGGGAGTACGTCATAACGAGTGTCTTGGAGGTGGACGTGATTCCCCGCCTCCACATGTGGTCCTGGAAACACATGAGCAACCACCGCAAGAAGGTGAAAAACTACAAAGAGCTGTACAAGAGAAAAATCACCAACAAGAAGCCGAGCGAGGAGCTGCTCCGGGAACTCCAGGTGAAGACGAGTCGAGATTATTCCTTTGATCGATACTTGTGATTATTCAGGTCACAATGTAATCATAAGAACTAAAAACTCATAACTGTGACTATTTTCAAAGCTAAATTTGGTCATTTTAGTTCAACATGTTCAGCTAAAGTACTTTTTATGTTGCTGTTTTATATCATGACTTTACTTTTGCATTGAGAAAGTTTGATTTCATAAAGCTGGCCACAGACTATTGGAACAATGCAATGAGCAAACAGTTCAAGGACAGTAGGAGAATAGAAACATGCAATCAAAAATCAAGATAAATAACTCAATATAGACTTAAACCTAACACAACACTGTGGAATTCAAATAAAACTATTAGACTACAGCACTATTTTGTACAATGACAGTGGCTCTGACTGTGCGGTGCAACATATGGACAGAATAGTTGATAGTGATTTCAAGATTAGATTTGCCACTTTTATGTTTTATGTCAAGATTCAGTTCAAAGTGCACATTTTAAATTGAGAGAAGACTGACATCTGAACTGCTAAAACTAATGCTGAACTAATCCAACAATCCCGTGTTTTTTAGAAAAAGCCTGAAGCCTAAGATAATTTCCTTGATTTAGGCTTTTTAAACTTAATTTGTTTAAAGACAGTGACAAACACACAGGAGCACAAACACGGGAAATGGAAAAAGGACTATAAATACTTTTCTCTGCTCATGGTATGTTTTAAAGCGAAAGTTACGTATGTAACTAAGGTTCTATGAATTCCGGATGACCGCCAGAGGACGTGCTTAGCACCTGGATATCTACATGTGCGCAGCACACAGGTCGAGAGTAATACCAACAAAGTCATGTGGTGGACGTGACATGGGTGACGTCAGAACCAGCCCATATATATACCTGACGCACCCAGCGCTCGTTTCTTTCGAAATGCACTCGCAAAAACTGACAGGAAACTCTGGCGGTCATCCGGAATTCATAGAACCTTAGTTACATACGTAACTCTCGTTCTATTTCATTCCTCCTGACCGCCAGAGGACGGTGCTTAGCACCTGGATGACTCATACCAACAAGGTCACGAAGAGTCTGCTCTTACCAGGATTAGTTGCCAATTGCAGAAGCGGACAACACCACTGGAGCCACTGGATGAGGAGCCGCCACATTCACTCTGTAGAAGCGGCGAAGGTACAGGAGGAGGCCCACGTAGCTGCAGCACAGATGTCATTCAGTGGGACACCCTTCAGCGCGGCCCAAGAGGTGGACACTCCTCTGGTAGAATGGCAAGTAACTTTGGGAGGCTGAAGAGCCCTAGATCGATACGTCTGAAGGATGGCGTCCACAACCCAATGTGAAAGCCTCTGTTTGGAGACAGCAGAGCCTTTTTTGTGACCCCCATAACAAACAAACAGGGCATCCGTCTTGCGAAGCCCAGCAGTATCATTAATATAATACCGCAGCATACGGACAGGACACAAAGGACTAACATCAGAGTCCCCAAGTTCAGACTCTGGAGCATAAACAGCCAGCGAAAGTGGCTGATTAACGTGAAAAGCAGAGAATCTCTTTGGTAAAAAAGATGGGTCAGGCCACAAGGTAACACCAGACATATCCGAATTCCAGCGAATGCAATTGTCAGCGATTGACAAAGCATGGAGCTCCCCAATACGCTTTGCAGAGGAGATTGCAAGCAGAAACGCTGCCTTCACTGACACCCATCTTAACTGAGCCCCATCCAATGGCTCAAACGGTGGGGAACACAATCCTTCTAGGACTAATGGAAGATCCCAAGAAGGCACTCGAGTAAGCCTTGGAGGCCGCAGGTGAAGGGCACCCTTTAAAAACCGGCATACTAAGGAATGCGACCCACTGAACGACCATCAATCAAGGAATGGCGGGCTGAAATGGCCGCAACATAAACCTTAATAGTCGAAACCGAAAGATTTTTATCAAATAACGTCTGAAGGTAGTTTAGTAGTACTGGGACAGAGCAGTGCACTGGGTCCACATCACGAGTCCCACACCAACTAACAAACAGTTTCCATCTGTTCTCATACAGCGCTCTTGTCGAGGCAGCACAAGCGTTCAGAATTGTTTGGATAACTGCCTGGTCACAAGAAGTCAATACAGAGTCCGGCCCTTCAATGGCCACAGGTACAGGTGAAGGCGCTCTGGGTGAGGATGCCATATGCTCCCTCCCAGCTGTGACAGGAGATCCTTCCTCTGAGGGAGAGTCCACGGTTTCCCATTGAGAAGTTGGAGAAGCACGGGAAACCATATCCTCCCTGGCCAATACGGAGCAACTAATAACACTCTGTGATTTCTCCTGGCTATCCTGTGTAGCGTTAGCAACAGGAGTGGAAAGGGAGGGAATGCATACAGGAGGCATTCCGGCCACGGGTGTGCCAGTGCATCTTGCCCCAGTGGACTGTCTGGTTCTGAGAGGGAAAATCACAGTTGACAATGTGTTGTCGCGCTCGAGGCAAATAGATCTACCTCTGCCATGCTGTACATCCCCCAGATTTCCTGCACCACCATCGGGTTCAACCTCCACTCTCCCAGTTGTGGTTTCTGCCGTGAGAGAAAATCTGCAGTGCAATTCTGCACGCCTGGTAAATGAACTGCCCTGACACTCTGCAAATGGGGCAGCGCCCACAGGTGGAGCTTCCGTGCCTCCACTAGGGAGTGAACAGATCTTGTGCCCCCTTGATGATTTATGTGGTAAACTGTTGACGTGTTGTCTGTCCGAACAAGAACATGTCTCTCCCTGAGGGCAGGAAGGAAGAACATGAGTGCCAGGCGAACAGCTCGCAGTTCCTGCACGTTTATGTGTTGGAGCCTCTCTCGAGGATTCCAAACACCTCTGACCATCCTGTGGTTCCAAACAGCCCCCCAGCCTGTAAGTGAGGCGTCTGTGACTACTACCTCTTGACGATACGGGAGAGAGCCCAGAGGAACGCCACTGCAAAGGAACTCCCTGTTTCCCCAAGGCCGGAGATGCCGAAGACAGAGTGGAGAGCTGCACAGATCTGTGCTGGTGCAGCTGTGGATATAGGCCCAGATTTTAGAGACAAATCTGTAAGGGGCGCAAGTACAGAAGCCCCAGAGGTATCAATGTTGACACGGACGTAAGCTTGCTCATCAACTGAAGAAGCAGACCGAACGACACTCTCTGATTCCTCTGAACACGAGAAACGAGATTGAGCACATCCGTCACTCTTTGAGGGGACGGAAAAGCCTTCATGGTCACAGATTCGATGGCAATGCCAATGAAGATTACCTTTTGGCTGGGAATCAATGAGCTCTTCGCAACGTTCAATGAAAGCCCCAATTGTGACACATGGTCCAGTAGAATGGAAGTGTCTCCTAGTGCTTGTTCCCGACTCCGAGCACACACAAGCCAGTCGTCCAAGTACGGCAGAATTCTCATTCCGCGGGCTTGAAGGGGCGCAAGAACTGCCGCCACACACCTGGTGAATGTACGGGGCGCCAGAGAGAGCTCGAAGGGGAGCACTCTGAACTGATACGCTTGATCTTCGAAAGCAAAGCGAAGAAACGGTCTGTGGTGTGGTGCCACAGGTACATGGAAATAAGCGTCCTTTAAGTCGACACTTGTGAACCAATCCCCTTCCCTGACCGACAGCAGGAGATCCGTGGTACGGAGCATGTGAAAACGTAGCACCTTGACATAATGATTTAGGCACCTGAGATCGCGAATCGGACGAAAACCTCCATCCTTTTTTGGAACTAGAAAATAAATTGAATAGAACCCCTTTAACTGTTCTGAACTCTGAACAACTTCTATGGCACTTTTCCGCAAAAGTTCCTGAATCTCCTGTCGGAGGGCCATGGACCTCACTGGGTCGGAAACAACGGTTTCCGAAAGTGTCCACTTTGGCAGACAACAAGTGTCCACTTTGGCAGACAACACCTGATCAGGATGACTTCTCTTGGCCTCAGGGGCCTCCATGCGGGGACGCTTGCGGCGTTCATGGTCCTTAACAGGACTAGAGGCAAGAGTCAGTTTGGGCTCTTGCCTCTAGTCCTGCCAATCTAGCGGTCCTGTCTGCCAGTGGAAAGGAGATACAATTGAATTATTATCTTCTGTGAGAGCCTGTTTCAGATGTCCAATCCCCAGACAATGTGGACATAGGGTATGGCCATCTTCTGGGCTTAGAGGAGTCAAGCAACTGTTGCAACCATGCAACAGGGATGACATCATGTTGTGAGCTTTCCGGAGCGAATAACACTCACAAGTCACTGGCTCATGTACCGCGCTTAATTAAAAGGCGCTGGTGAACACGCACAGGCTACTGTCGCCACAAACTGAGGCAGTAGCAACGGGCTAGTGAGCGGGAGAAACACTCGCGTGTCCCAGACTTGCGGTGTCACAGGAGCAGAGAGCACTCACGGAACACCGGTTGAGATTGAGAATATTCAGTAACCACGGTGCCGTTGGAGCGAAAAAACACTCACGAGGCACCGGGTCACGCAGGTGTAAAAAATACAATACAACCGAAGTATAGCTAGCAACAAGACAAGCTAATAAACGGTCAAGCCACAGGAGCGGAGTCACTCACGGGGCGCAGGTTATCACGAGCTCACACGGGGCAAAAAAAAAACATTCATGAAATGGCGGTGCCGCAGGAGCGAAAAACACTCACGAGGCACTGGTGTACTAGCCTAGCAGGCTCTGAATAGATGCGCTAATTATCAAAGTCCGCAGACTGTCGGATAATAAGCTGAGAAAAGCTGGCTGCTAAGCATATGAGGGCTAACCAGCTAGTAATAGTCGGTGTCAACACACAGCGTATCAATATTTAGCCAGAAAACGGCAAAAATACTCACTGCAGGTGATAACAGTCAAAAAATGCGATACCGTCTCGCAGCCTCCGGAGGACGCGACGCGCAGCTCCATATATGAGGCTCCAAGCGAGAACGGGTTGAAATCCAAAGCAATATTCCAAGAAGGAACTTCGACATATCGCTGATGCGAGAAATGTAGAAAGAAAAGCGCGCTGGGTATCCAGGTGCTAAGCACCGTCCTCTGGCGGTCAGGAGGAATGAAATAGAATCATAATTAATGATGATAATAATAATGATAATAATTAAAATGTATAATAACAATAATAATTATTGTTATAAGAAATAATAACGCAAATAATAAGATAAGATAAGATATTCCTTTATTGTCCCACATGGGGAAATTTCATTGGTGCAACGCAGGTAGATACAGAGGTAGATACAGAAGAACAGATCACTTATAGGAAGTCTGAAAAACACTTTCAGTAGAAGATCTCCTATAAATAAATAAAAAAAAAAAAAAAAAAAAAACTCCCATAGACAACAAATAAATACATAAATACCATTGCATGTGATCACGACAGTAATTGCACATGAATATGTGTCACGACAGCACATAGATTGCACATGAATTTCACAGTAATTGCACATGAATTGCACATGAATTCCAACAGCAATTGCACATATGACAGAATTGCACATGGTTAGGTCAGTATTGCGAGTGTTCAGTACTAACAGTGTTTGTTATAAAGTCTGACAGCAGCAGGAAGGAAAGACCTGCGAAACCTTTCCTTCACACAGCGAGGGTGGATCAGTCTCTCACTGAAGCTGCTCTCCAGAGCGGACAGTGTCCTGCATGGGGTGACACTCATGGTCCAGCATAGATGTGAATCTAGCCAGGACCCTCCTGTCCCCCACCTCCTGCACCGAGTCCAGAGCACAGCCCAGGACGGAGCTGGACTTCTTGATGACTCTGTCCAGCTTCTTCCTCTCCCTCTCTATGATGCTGCTGCTCCAGCAGGCCACACCGTACAGGAGGGCCGATGCCACCACAGAGTCGTAGAAGGTCTTCAGGAGTGGCCCTGTCACTCCAAAAGACCTGAGTCTCCTCAGGAGGTAGAGCCGACTCTGGCTCTTCCTGTACAGTGCGTCTGTGTTATGAGTCCAGTCCAGTTTGTGGTTCAGATGAACACCCAGGTACCTGTATGAGTCCACTCTCTCAATGTCCCGTCCCTGGATGTTCACTGGTGAGGGGGCAGTGGGGTGGCGTCTGCGGAAATCCACCACCATCTCCTTGGTCTTCTCCGCGTTGATGAGGAGGTGGTTCCGCTGACACCAGTCCACAAAGTCCTGCGTCAGTCCTCTGTACTCCGCGTCATCGTCGTTCGTGATGAGTCCGATGATGGCAGAGTCGTCAGAGAACTTCTGCAGGACACAGCTGTCCGTGTCATGTCTGAAGTCTGCAGTGTAAAGGGTGAAGAGAAAGGGCGCGAGGACAGTGCCCTGGGGCGCCCCCACACTGCAGGTCCGAGTGTCAGACACACAGTTCCGGGCTCTCACAAACTGGGGTCGGTCTGTGAGGTAGTCCAGGATCCACTCTGCCAGGTCATACTCCACACCAGCCGTCTCCAGCTTGTCCCTCAGGAGCAGCGGCTGGATGGTGTTGAAGGCGCTGGAAAGATCGAAGAACAGAATCCTCACAGAGCTGCCAGGCTTTTCCAGGTGAGAGAGAGCGGTGCAGCAGGGAGATGACGGCGTCCTCCACTCCGATGCCAGGCCGGTATGCGAACTGCAACGGGTCCATGGCTGAGCTCACGGTGGAGCGGAGGTGGTCCAGGACTAGCCGCTCCAGTGTCTTCATCAGGTGGGACGTGAGAGCCACTGGCCTGAAGCTGTTGAGGTCTTTGGGGCGCGGTGTCTTAGGCACAGGTACCAGACAGGAGGTCTTCCAGACCTGTGGTACCACCCTCAGCTTCAGGCTCATGTTGAAGACATGCTCCATAACTCCACACAGTTCATCTGCGCAGGACTTAAGGAGCCTGGGGCTGATGCCGTCAGGTCCTGCTGCCTTCCTCACTTTAATCCTCTTCAGCTCACTCCTCACCTGTGCTGCTGTGACAGTCAGTGGTTGGCAGGGGGACTGTGTGCTGGGGGGATGGGTGAGTCCAGGCGAAGTGGGGAGCTGATGGTCCGGGGCAGATAAGCGAATGCAGGGCATTGTCCAGCTGTGGAAGAGGGAGCATGCAGCTGTGCAGGGGGAGGGGCGGGTGACCGATCAAACCTCAAGAAGTGAGCATTTAAATCATTCACCCACTGTAGATCCCCCTCTGTCTGTGCAGGGGGGATTATAATAGTTATAATTAATAATAATAATAATAATAATAATAATAATAATAATAATAATAATAATAATAATAATAATAATAATAATAATAATAATAATAATAATAATAATAATAATAATAATAATACGAGTTAACAAATGGTTCCATCTGCTATCTTTTCCTGTATAGATAAATTAAATGAATAATAATTGGTCATTTGTGAAGAATTGATTAACCAATTTCAGCTTTTACCGGTTTTATACCGAAAAAAAAAAATTAGTACACTTCAAATGTAAGCTTTATGTTGTCTACGCTGCCTTCAGCTCTTTGTACTGTTAGTCCCTGTAGAAGACTTTTATGATTTGATTAAGTGTTGTCTTATGAACCCGGTACATGACATCAGGGGAAGGTGCAGTTGAAAGCTTTAAACACTGATCAATGCTTTGTTCCAGGAGCTGGAGAAGACGCTGGATATTTTTAACATCACATTAGCGAGGCAGCAGGCCGAGGTGGAGGTAATAAGACTTTCACAACCGCAAACACATTAACCCCAATACAAGAGCTTATGTTCAAGTCAGGTTTAAGTTTGTCTGTTTAGTTATGTCAAGAAAAAGTATTTCACAGATTTTTAGAACTGTAAAGTGTTAACTGTAGTGATTTTGATAAAGAAATGTGCAGATTTTTGGTCAACATTAGCAATTCATATAAATTGATTGATTGATTGATTGATTGATGATGTTGATTTTTGATGTTGATTTTTTGTTTGCTCAAATTTGGGATCTGAACTCAAAACCTTTGCACAGAAGGTCACCATCAATGTGCTAAAAAGAAACCCTCAAACCATATGAAAAGTACTCTTCAGTCAGTTCTAACATGTAATAGAGTAGAAACAGGTGAAAAGTAAGAAAGTACAAGTGCCTGCTCTCATATGTAGTGAAGGAAAAGATTCCACTGTAAAAAGTATTGAAGTTCAAATTGCTGTTTTTATTTTAGCTTAAGTACTGTACTTTTACTTTTGTGCATTTGAAGTTCCCTGCACTTGAAGAAGTTGTAATGTTTCTTCTTTTTCAGGCGAGTAAAGCCGGCCTGAAGATCTACCGCCCGGGGCTGAAGATGGAGGAGGAGGAGTCCCAGGGCTGGTTCGGCTGGATGTGGAACTGGGGAAATCAGGAAGAGACCGAGGAGAAGGAGCCCAAGAGCGGAGGTAGGAGCAGGAAAGAGACACCATTTCAACATGCAAACATACATATTATTGCACAGCCCCACTGACGTGCTTGTGCCTGTAACGTGACAAGAATATATTGCACCTGTCCAGAAATTAAATATTTATATTATTATAATAAAAGACTCAAGAAGAACACAAGTAATTAATTAAATTACCATTTCAAAGGCTGATGAAAAGTCAGCAAAATAAAACGCAAATAGCCATTTGCATTCTTTAAATGAGACAATAATTGCATGTGTACTGCCAAGTCTCTAGCCAAATTACAGACGAGATGAGACACTTCTGACAGCTTTTCACTTTCTCAAAACATTTCATAACGACGCTAGTCAAGGCCAAAGGTCTTTAATCTTTGTGTGAGGCTGGAGCTGCCCTTTTCCAGAAGTGTGGGACAGAACAGCTCAAAGATGGAGCACCAAGGCGTCCGGACCAGCAGCTTTTTTGGAAGACACTTTGCTAAAATGGCCTGGACACATTTCTGTCAATTTCATTACAGTAGCAGTCATCCACAGAATACAGAATATACTTCATTCTGTACCCAGAAACCCACTGTTCGACACTATCCTCTGTCCACTGTAACAGTCTTGTGCAGTGGCTTAGAGGATTTAAGCACAGTTTTGTATGTGTGCATCAAATGGATAGTGTCATGATCTGAACTGGCCACTGGCTCTGTACGCATTCCTGATGTTGCCCAAGCATTTATCTAGGAGGTTAACTTTTCCAGTGCTACATTTGATATACTGGTCAAAACCAGGAAGTCCTTGCATGATTTAGATCCACCACTCTGAAGACGGCGGCCGGAATGTTCTGAAGCTAGGTAACGTTAGCGTAACACTGAAGACACCTGAGACACTGAAGGCGCAGATTTTGAGGAATTTCGGGTTCCGGGAAATAGAAGGGACCAACGAGCTGGACAAAAGTAAAGCGGTCTGCAAAAAGTGCGGAATTGAGGTAAAGCACTGTGGTAATACCACCAACTTAAAGAATCATCTGCGGCGGCATCACCCTAACCTGTCCTTGGGACCGCTTTTGGGTTAATTATTTTCAAGCATAATAATAATGCACTGGTTAGTGTCCCAGTAGGAATCCACTGTTGCAGATGTAGTCACCTCAATGATGTCCTCCATTTATTGTCCTGAATTATCTTTCTTGAAGGTAGATTAACCTTAACCTTTTCATCAGTCTTCCAGCCATCAGTAACTACCAATACTTGTAAGATTTGCTGTTTAATATTGATATAATACTAGTTTTAATATGTTGCTTCTCTACACAGTCACGAAGTGAAGGAAACGGTTCAAATACATTTTTCATTTTGAATAACATTAACCCCCGGATCAAATCGAAGCTCTACCCATTTCAGCAGGTTATATTTGAATTATTGGTAGTTTTTGATTGCACATAATACAAACATCACTATATTTCCCCATTCTTTATCTACTTTCCTTTGGTCTGTGTTAAACTGTCTCTCATAACATTTTGTAGGTAAAAATAATTAGTTATTTATTTGCAGAAGGCATGAGCCATCACAGCGTGTCATTCCAAATGCATCTTTTTGTGTAACTAAACGTTGGCTTGTGTTATCTGTGTAATCGTTGATTTACACTTCATATTGAATGATGTGTGAAATTGTGAGAAATGACAAACAAACAACTTTGTCTCGTCGTGTCACTTTCTTCTGCTTGTTACACACAAGCAGAAGAAAGTGACACGACGTTTTTGTCCGACACATGTTCTCCCGAGGCTCGTTCACAAGGATTGCGTGTGCGCTCGGTGTGCGTACACCGTTCACCGTGAGGTCAAAAATGTAATTTTTAAGAATTTTAGAAACAGTCAAAGTCATTTTATTTTTGGACTAAAAAGAATTTAGCATTTTCGGTAATTTTAGAGGCCGAACTCCTGAAATGGTCCGACCTAAAGGCTGCATTCTGCAAAGTGACCAGTACTCAATTTGGATCGCGGGCAGAGGGGGCGTACCCTATCCAGATAATATAATAGATCCATGGTCCGCTCACACGAGAAGTCTCAGTCAAACCCATTAAACAGAACTCTTTACTCATGACAGGAGCGACAGTTTAAGTGTAGTTCATCTATTTTACTGGGCAATGATTGATCAAAGGCAAACAAACAAAAATATTACTAATCACTCTGATGCATTATTCCTCTTTTGTTAGGTTTTGATGGGCTGCTGACGCCTGCGGAAAAGTCCAAACTCTACACAGCCATTGGTTACAGTGAGACAGCTGCAAACCCAAACCTTCCCAAAGACGTGAGTCCACCACTTCTCTTAGACCAAAGCACAAGACTGCACTTCCTCCTGAGTCACTGTACCTGCTCTGCGTTATGCAAGGCCATGTCCTGCACCCACTCACACACCAAACTCTCTTCCAGTTCGAGGACATGATGGTGAACTTCCACATGGAGAAACTGTCTGTGTCCATCAAAGACCAGAAAGACAAGAACGAGATCCTCCGGCTGACCGTGGCAGGGCTCCAGTCAAAGCTGACGCAGAGGCCGGGGGCTCAGGCCATCAAGTGCGTCCACATTTATATTTCACATGAATATAGTGTTTGCGAACAGCTCTATCGGGCTGAAGAATTCTCTCATACTTCTCAGAGCCACTTGTGTGTTGAAGCAGTATTCTTGTGGAGAGTAACCCACATGAGGAGCACTTACGGGGCTCTTATGGTCACAGGGTTTGAAAGGTGCAATTGTGAGACTAGTTTCACACCATAACTAACCTTAAGTTTTTGAACGATTTATTCATGAACTTACTTTCTACATTTTTATTCTCCTCTCAGCTGTTTAATTGCATATTCTGAATACAAAAAGATGGAAAACACTTTGATCAAACTTTACGTCACTGAAAATAACCATTGGAGCGCTGGAGGGAGGGATGCCAGACTGAGATCCTCAGTAACACACAGAGAGCTCAAAGTTAGGCTTAGCCAAGCTACAATCGCAGTATTGCTGAATTAACTTCTACACCTTGTTTCCAGACTGACTGCTCAGCTGACTCTGTTCGAGGTCACGGGCCTGGCCAATGAGCACGCAGCTCCCACTCTGCTGTCGTCGAGGAAAGCTGCCACAGGGGCAGGCACTCCTCTGCTCAGCATCCTGTTTGAGACCAACCCCATCGACGAGTGCGCCAACCAGAGGCTCCACGTGAACTCGCAGCCCCTCGAGATCATCTACGACGCTGTGAGTCAGGCTGCAGTGCTCAGATGTCGTTAGAAAACACTCACTAATGTCTAAAAGCTGCAAACTCTACTTTAGATCTCTACAAACATGTTCTGAAATGTTTGGGTCTGACGCTCTTGAACGTGTTTTAAAATATGAACTTAGAACTGATTTGTACTATTAAAGCATAAATTGCAAATCTAATCACAGTTGCAATGCATGTTAGAAAATATATTTTTTCCTTAATTGTTCAGCCCTTTTCAAAATTAGGGTTGCACCAATACTGATAACACTACCAATACAATTTTTTATTTAAATTTAAAGATCCGAGCTTTAAAATAGTTTTAAAGATCGGATTATTTTGATCGAAGTCATATAGCGCTAGCATCACAAGCAACTGCTAATGGAGCTGCCTGGGTCAAAGTTCCACCAAAGAGGTTGAACTCCTTGAGCTACATACAGTACTATATTTGGACAAAATAAGCTATTTAGTTGAATGGCATATAATAAAAGAAGTGGCTCGAATAAACAAATGTGAAATACTTAGATGGAGAGACCTTTTAGCTTTATTTTCAGCTGATATTAGCCTTTTATAACGTTCTTGAGACCGTAGGAGCCTTTTTGATGACATTGTTCATCGGTATCGGACTTGAAAATGCGCTATTGGCACATTCCTACTCAAAATTTCAACTGTGTAAACTAATGATGTGGGAAAACCAGAACAACATGGTTAAAAGATGTGTTGCCGAATGTGTCAGAATGTTAAGTATTGCGATTATACTTTTAGTCACAATCATTTCAGTTGTATTCAAACAAATATGATGTTGCCTTCATGCATTAGACAAACTCTTATCTAAATAAAACTGAGACTAAATCTCTAAATGATGAAAGTTTTCAGTACATATGTGTCAGATGCAGGCTCCTGGTGTTATTGCTCTATAATTAGTTTATTTCAATTTTGATTTGTTGTGATAGCCAAAATTGAAATATCAATACTTTTGCCATATATTGTGCAGCACTGATATACAATATACAGACGTGCTCACAAAGTGTTTTCAGCTCACAGACAGACTTTATATACCTAACCCGTTTCCCGTTTGTGTTTCCCGTAGACCACCGTGAACGGGATGGAAGCGTTCTTCAGAACCCCAAACGACCTGGAGTTAGAAGAACTCACCAACGCAACACTCATGAAGCTCGAGCAGTTCAGGGACCGCACAGCCACCGGTCAGTACCAAGACCAACGTTATAGGGGGTTCTTGTTTTAGAATTAGATCTTGATTAGGTTTTACAGTCCTGCTTTATGTTGTGATCCAAAACCCTGTAAAAGGCCGAGTTCACGTTCTAGACTTTGTTGGTCTCGTAGTCTCAGATGGTTGAGAGCGTTGGTTTTGAAAGAAATGTCAAAAAACATGAACCTCTAATGATGAACCTTTTGATTATTTGTTAAGATGTGGAAGTGCTTTATAACAGTTATTTATTTGTTTTCTGCACTTCCATGGAGCAAAGGATCATGGTCTATGTTGTCCCTCTGTTCTTTTTGGCTGATTCTACAATAGAACCCTTCATTTTAGCAGAGGAGCTTGTAATTGGATTATACTGTGACGGGCAACGATATTATTGAGACTTTTGACAATGCAATACCATGATATTTTGGTTATTGTAACACCCCTAGTGGATAGGCCCTGTAACTACAACAATAAACCAGCTCAACAAATCTGCAATCTGACAATTAAATATCAAATTCTACCATAGAACTCTGACTTGTCTCCAGCTCAATTTGAGGGTTCAAGAACGGCGCAACGTCACATGAACGCACCTCAAACTGAAAACTGTCCCGTATTTAAAGCAAATGGCAGTGAGATTCCACCAACATCCCGAGGAAGTCATTTTCTTCTTGTTTACTTTCTTGGTAATCTCCAGAACTGGCCAAACAAACATGCTGTTAGAAGTGAGTATAATGTACAGGATGGTAGGGGAATGATAGTTTGGGAAATATGTTGCATTATTTGGATGTTTCATGTTTTAGAAACTGACCAATAGTCTGAAAGAACGAACACATTCCATTTTCGCTTATTACAGTTTGAATGAAAATATTCTATTGTTGCAGCCCACAGTTCACGAAGAGCAGGAGAATAGAAACACGCTATAAAAATGTAGATGAATAACCGTTAAGATGGACTTAAATCTAAGGGACTGTGCAGGTAGAGCAAAAACAGTGCATAAGTGCTCTATATCACTGTTCTGGTGTAAGGTCTGACTCATGCAGATGTTTTATTAGCATTAGCAGTATTATTATTTTATCAGCATTATTTCCATAACAATATTCACTACACACTATTTAACAAAGCATCAAGAATGTGCTAAAATGTGCCTGTAAATGTCTTCAAGTATTGCACAAACATGAATTAACCATAAAATCCACTACAAAGGGCAGAAATATCACTTTATACTCTTGTTATTTATTATATAGTCAGAAATGACTCTTGACATTTCTGTCTCTTTTTGAGCTCATTTTAAAAGTTTGAATGATAAATACTTTGCCTAATTGTCACTTGCTTGTCTCCACGGAACCACCAAACAATAACCCTCCACCCGAAAAGTGTGTTTCGTGCAGTATTTGTACTAAGCACTGTTGGCGGTGCCGTTGCAGGTCTGATGTACGTGATCGAGACGCAGAAGACCTTGGACCTGAAGGTGAACCTGATGGCCTCTTACGTCATCATCCCTCAGACCGGTTACTATGACAACACTCAGAGCATCCTGCTGCTCGACCTCGGCCATTTCAAGGTACGGCTCAAGCACTTGGGAACATTGTCATTTCATGTGTTTCTTTGTGATTTGGAGACTGTTCACTCGTGTCTAAGTCCAGCCTGATCACTTTCGGTAGCTGTTTCAATAATCATATTTTATGATTCTTAATTCATCTTTTTTGGGTATGTCCAAACATTTCAGTAAAACTGTAAAAAATATTGCCTTTAATCAACATATTTATTTCATGAGGTATAAAGGCCAAATGTGGTTTTAGGGTCTTTAACCTGTTACCATCCACCTGCGCGCCGGAGCGCATTTTCCATATCTCAAATATTCTCTTATATCATCACTTTTCTTTCCGTGGTCAATACCAGCAAGCCATACATCATTTTAAAGCTTATTTTCTCAATAAAACGAATATGTCATTGATTTACATTGAATAATATGCCCAAGAACCAATTGCCAATAGTTTGTGAGAAAGTCTCAACTTTTACAAACACATGTCCTACCTGTTTGCTGTTTATGATGGACGAAACGGCTTTCATTCTGTATATCCTTGTACTCAGTCTGTCCATAAGGAACCATTGAAAAACAATATCCACTTGTATTTTTCCTGAAGTTATCCGATTTTGAGATATTGTCAGGTAAACAAAGTTTTCTTCTTTGACGATAGTCAGGATTAAGGCTTGTCCAGCGCATTTCTCCGTCCATAACAAATGACCTGTTTGACTTGTAAGATGCTGTTTGGCATTGATCTTTTCTTCAGACTGTTACCTACAGAATGAGACCATCCACGATTTTTTCTGTCCCCGGGTTTGTTCTCTACAGCCTCCGGAGGAAAATAATGCGGCGCTTCAGACGCATTATCAGACATCCAGATAGCGCTGCATGTTAGCGACGTAGCAGACTTTGATTGACATATTATTCTAGCCAATAAGGATACCTTTAGAATGGTGGACGGGACTAAGGCCTTATTCACGCAGAATTGTTCCTATTCTCGTGCGTAAGACTGTAAAGAGCCTAGATTTTTCGGCTGGAGGGACTAGATTTTACGCATAACGTTTTCTGATTTTATTAGCCTTTTGGACGCGCCTCTATATGGGAAATTCATGGGTAAACTCCATCCATCCATCTTCTTCCGCTTTATCTGGGGCCGGGTCGCGGGGGCAACAGTCTGAGCAGGGACTCCAAGACTTCCCTCTCCCCAGACACTTCCTCTAACTCCTCCGGGGGGATCCCGAGGCGTTCCCAGGCCAGCCGAGAGACATAGTCTCTCCAGCGTGTCCTGGGTCTTCCCCGGGGCCTCTTCCCGGTGGGACATGCCTGAAACACCTCCCGAGGCGCCCAGGAGGCATCCGGAACAGATGCCCGAGCCACCTCACCTGGCTCCTCTCGACGTCGAGGAGCAGCGGCTCTACTCCGAGCTTCCCCCGTGTGGCCGAGCTCCTCACCTTATCTCTAAGGGAGCGCCCAGCCACCTGGCGGAGGAAACTCATTTCGACCGCTTGTATCCGCGATCTTTCGGTCACTACCCAAAGCTCATGACCATAGGTGAGGGTAGGAACGTAGACCGACCGAGCTTTGCCTTTCGACTCAGCTCCCTCTTTACCACAACGGTCCGATGCAGCGACTGCATCACTGCAGCCGCTGCACCGATCCGCCTGTCGATCTCACACTCCATCCTTCCCTCACTCGTGAAAAGACCCCAAGATACTTGAACTCCTCCACTTGGGGCAAGGACTCCCCACCCACCTGAAGAGGGCAAGCCACCTTTTTCCGGTCGAGAACCATGTCCTTGGATTTGGAGGTGCTGATTCTCATCCCAGCCGCTTCACACTCGGCTGCAAACCGTCCCAGTGCATGTTGCAGGTCCGGGTTTGATGGAGCCATCAGGACAACATCTTCTGCCAACAGCAGAGATGGAATCCTGTGGTCCCCAAACCGGACCCCCTCCGACCCCTGACTGCGCCTAGAAATTCTGTCCATAAAAATTATTACTCCCTGACGGAGTCCAACATGCACTGGGAACAGGTCTGACTTACTGCCGGCAATGCGAACACAGCTCCTGCTCCGGTCATACAGGGACGTTATGCATAAAATCTTGTCGCCTCCTGACTAAAAATCTGTCTCTTTACAGCCGTTACGCTCGAAAATAGGGACAATTCTGTGTGAATAAACCCTTAGTCCTCCCACCATTCTAAAGCTATTCTTATTGGCTAGAATAATATGTCAATCAAAGTCTGCTACGCGACGGCATCTCGATGTCAAAAACAAACCATGTGCGTCGGAAGCGGCACATTTGTTTTCCCTCCGGAGGCTCTAGAAAACAAACCCGTCGACAGAAAAATTGGTGGATGGTCTCATTCTGTAGGTAACAGTCTGAAGAAAAGATCGATGCCAAACAGCATCTTATAAGTCAAACTGGTCATTTGTTATGGACGGAGAAATGCGCCGGACGAGCCTTAATCCTGACTATTGTCAAAGAAGAAAACTTTGTTTACTTGACAATATCTCGAAATCGGATAACTTTAGGAAAAATACAAGTGGATATTGTTGTTCAATGGTTCCTTACGGACACACTGAGCAGAAGAATATACAGACTTAAAGCCGTTTCGTCCCTCATAAACAGCAAACAGGTAGGACATGCATTTGTAAAAGTTGAGACTTTCTCACAAACTATTAGTAATTGCTCATTTGGGCGTATTATTCAATGTAAATCAATGAGATATTCGTTTTGTTGAGAAAATAAGCTTTAAAATGATGTATAGCTTGCTGGTATTGACCACGGAAATAAAAGTTGTAAGATGTAAGAGAATATTTGAGATATGGAAAATGCCTATCCCAGTGACTTCGGGCCACCTAAGGCCCGAAGTCACTGGGATAGGCTCCAGTCACCCGCGACCCCGAAAGGGAACAAGCGGTAGAAAATGGATGGATGGATGGAAAATGCGCACCGGCGCGCAGGTGGATGGTAACACCGTTATTTTACCGGAGCATAATATCGGTGGACCGATATCGGTGCTTTTGGCTGATAACTCAATGATGTGAATTATGGCTGATACAGATACTGGTCCGTTTGTATATGTGTATCCCTACTTTTTACCATGTTATACCTTTTATCAAAAACATAACTGGAGCTGTATTTTGCTTCAGTCATGCTTCTTTCAGTAATCCTGTGCACTTGGTCAATTTTCAAGTCATTTTACACAAATCAATCTACTTTGGTGGGATGCCACATAGTTAGTTTTATGTTGTGATAGGATGGATGATTTATTCTAATTAATTGCATAATCAGACATTTTTGAAAAAGACTGAATTGTTTTGATTATTTCTTGAACAGATGTATGAGGTTCTTGTATAAATAGGAGAATATCGTCTGCATATAGTGAGATTTTATGGGCTTGTTTTGTTTCAATACCTTTGATTAATGGGTTCAGGCGGATAGCTGCTGCCAGGGGTTCAATAAAAATTGTGAATAGAGACTGAGAGAGTGGACATTACCTTGTCCCCCTGTGTAGTGTGAAGCTTTGTGATGTTAGTCCATTGGTTGTGACTGTGGCAGATGGTGATGTGTATAGAATCTTGATCCAGTTAATAAATTACTCTCCAAAGCTAAATCTTTGTAGTGTGGTGAATAGAAATTTCCAGTTGACCCCGTTCGAAAGCTTTTTCTGGGTCTAATGTGGCTAAGAGTGTGTATTTCTGTTGTAGTGATGAGTAATGCATTAAATTGTATAGTCTGCGGGTGTTGTTGGATGCGTGTCTTCCTTTTATAAAGCCGGTCTGATCAGGATGGATGATGCGTGGTATAACTTTTTCAATTCTAAGAGATAGTGCTTTACTGATCATTTTTATGTCAACATTTTATAAGTGAGATGGAACGGTAATTAGATGTGAGTGTGTGTGGTCTTTGTTGGGTTTAGGGATGAGTGATATTAGGGCTGTATTCATGTGGGAGGGGAATGCAGTGTTTTGTTTTATTTCTTTATTGTTCTAGTGAATAATGGGAATAGGGTTGACCAAAAATGCTTATAGAACTCGGCAGGGAAGCCATCCGGTCCTGGTGCTTTATTATTTTGCATGCTTCTATTTCAGTGATTGGCATTTCGAGAGTGTTCCAGGTTGAGTTTTGGTATGAGGGTGTTATCGAGGAATTGGTTTATGTCTTCTTGATTTGGGTCCAGATCAGATGAATATAATTTTGAGAAGTATTCTTGATAAGTGTTGTTAATTTCAGTTGGTGAATTGGTTAGCTTCCCCGCTGAGTTCCTAATAGAGGTTATTGTTGTTTCTGTATTTCTTTTGATTTGATTAGCCAAATATTTTCCGGATCTATTGCTGCGATGGAAATTCTCTTGACGGAGTCTGTGAATAAGTAATTGGTTTCTTTTGTTTATTATTTCAAAGAATTAATTTTTTCTTAGTTCTTTATGGATGGTTTCTGATGGATTATTTGCATCTAGGATTTCTAGTTCTTTTATTTTGTCTTCCAGTTGGACTTCTTTTTCTTTTTCCTTTTCCTTCTTTTATGGACTGAATATGAAATTATTTCCCCCCGTAGTACTGCTTTCCATGTTTCCCATAGTAATGTGGCTGATTACCCTGGAGAGTCATTTATTTCAAGGAAGGATGTCCAGTCTCTCCTGAAGTAGCTGTCAAATTCTGGATCTTTTAAAAGAGATGTGGTGCAGGTGGGGTGCAGGTATGTTCCATGTGAGGGTTAATGGTGCGTGGTCGCTAATATTGATGGCGTGAATTTTTGTTTCAATGAGATTTGGTATAATTTAATTACTGGTTAGAAAGGAGTAGGTTTGGTGGACATTGGAGTAAAAAGTATATTCTCTGTGGAGTAGATGTTGGCCTTGGCGATGGCCAAGGCCAAAATCACTCATAAATTGTTTTATTGTTTTGGAGGATTGCATGCATTTGTTTGTATGTTTTGACCGGTCTATTGATTGATTAATTGATGACGGTGTTTCAATCTCCCCCTATAATTATAGGGGAGTTGGAAAGATTGGAGAGAGAGAGGAGAAGAAATTAGAAAAAAGAGGGGTCATCAGAGTTTGGACCATAAATGTTGCCGTTTGTAATTGGAATATTATGTATTGAAATGTTAATGATTATAAAACGGCCCAACTATTCTAATATATCATTGAGTGCTTGATGATTCAAAATGTCTTCTATAAACGGCACGCTGAACCCCTCGAATAGCCTGACACATTGTTATTACTTAATCAGATGTTGAGTCAGAGCAAGAAGCACCTGCCGCAGCTCTCCGTCACCTGCAGCAACATTGAAGACATCATGTCCAGAGCCTACGACAGCTTCGACATCCAGCTCAGCAGTCTGCAGTTCCTCTACAGCAAGCCAGGTACGTCGACAACAACCAATAGTAAAATGTACATGAAATATAGTAGTTGGCCCACATCATACACATATTTTATAGTATTAATAGCCATATAAAAGATTAGTTTTGTGTCCATGGTTCACAGTGGTCGTATATAGTGGTTCCGTTATTTGTTTTTGTGTCAGATGGAGACTGGAAAATGGCCCGTAAACAGAAGGAGTCCCCTCTGCACATCCTGGAGCCGGTGGATCTGAAAGTGATGTTCAGCCGCGCCATGGTGGTCAAAGACTATCGGATGGCCAAGTAAGTCTGCGCTCTTCATGTGTGTTGGATGTCCTCCACTCTGAGCTTTAATGACAGATCAGTTCAAGCTGGTAATGTTCCTGTAGTAACCAGTAGGGTTCAGCAATGAATCAGAATACTGACTGACTACTTTACTCGTTATCTTCAATACAAACACGTACTGTTCTCGTGCTATGAAGGCTTTTAGAAGCAAAGCGCCGTTACTCAATGAAAATTAGATCACATTTTCTCCTTTTGCAGGTATAAGCTGTCTGGAGAGCTCCCGCGGCTGTCTTTGCGTATTTCTGACAACAAACTGCACAGCGTT
This sequence comes from Eucyclogobius newberryi, assembly GCF_026437365.1. Classification (NCBI taxonomy): domain Eukaryota; kingdom Metazoa; phylum Chordata; class Actinopteri; order Gobiiformes; family Gobiidae; genus Eucyclogobius; species Eucyclogobius newberryi. The sequence goes on along the minus strand of NW_027316278.1, from coordinate 34,692,265 downwards.
CTGGAGCTGGTGGACAGCATCCCGTTGCCTGAGAAACGACCTCCTGCTCGCTCCAACCCACACCAGGGCTCCATCAAGGTACAGGCACAAACTGAAGCTTGTTTTCCACCACTGCATCCTGGCTGAGCAAGTACAGAAGTAACAGCGCTGTACTGAAGTCACTCTCTACTAGTACTTTCTACTCCACTACATCTTTTAACTGGACTTCCGTATGGTTCGATGGGTTCTTTCTCAGTATGTTCATGGTGACATCCTACATAAAGGTTTTGAGTTTAAAAAGTATAAACTAAAATTACGTAATAAATTTGTTTTTAACGCAATTCTTTATCAAGATCACTACATTTGATTCAAATGTTTTTTTAAATACTTTTATTTAATTAAAAAAATATATTGAATGTGATACTTTTAACTTTTATTATTTTTGTTCATGCATCTATACTTTTACTTAAGTGACACAATTGAGTACTTCTTCCACCACTGCCAGGAATACATCAAAAAGGTTTACAACTGCCCTGGAAATGTAAATGTTTGAAAAAGTAAGAATCACAACAGTAAAATGTGTGCCATTTTCCCCATTCAGCCTTTGGGAAAATGCATTCAAAGTTTTGCTGTTTAATTCCTGCTCCAGCTCTTTTTTGTTGTTCAAAATCAATATTTGTAAGAGTTCTGGAGATTCTCATACCAGTCTGTTCTTTGTTGTTTTTAGCCCAGGACGTTCACCCCTCAGCTCACTCACAGACGCCCGCTGAGCCTGGCAGACCAGCGCTCCTCGCTCTTCTTTGAGTCCTGTGAGACCATCACCAGCGCCACCTCACTGGGTAAAGGATGATCTAACCCTTCTTTTATTCATAATTTTGTTTTAATTCATTTTTTGTGTTCAGTTTTATTGAACATGTTAAGACTGTTTTAAGAGTGTACAAGAAGGTGTCATTTTTTACTGCAATTATAATATATATTAGAATTATTTGTTTTGAATTATATATGGTTTAATTTAGGTTCATTTCATGGCAAACCAATGAGAGCCTTTTTTAATGACACTGGCACTAAAAATAAAAGGCATTTACTCGTATTTAATATTTAATCGTATTTCCATCGTAGGTCCACTTCGAGACATATCCGGAAATCACATTGTATAATTTTTTTAAATAAATGTGTATGTTATGGCTGCATACAAGTATTTGAACACCTGAGAAAATAAGTGTTCAGTGTAGGGCTGCAGCTATCGATTATTTTAGTAATCGATTAATCTATCGATTTTTTTCTTCGATTAATCGATGAATCGGTTAATTTTTTTGTACAATCCGTAAACCATTTAAAAGCATATTAAATCGTTTTTTAAATAAACGTTATATTTCATTGTAATAAACAAATAACAAATTGAGTGATTCTGCCTAAAAAAAAAACACATTTTATTCTTAATTTCACATAAGTTTGTCCCCAAAACAGCAACATTTCACTTCACCAGTCCAAGTGTTCTGTTTGAACATAAAGAATATATAAAGAAAATATATAAAGGGCTAATCAACTTGTCACCAGACTGTAACAGTTACAGTATGAATTCATTTGCGTTTCTGTCACATAACTTAAAATAAGACATTAGTTTGTAAAACATTGTGTGTGGGACAGTGATGCTGGTGTTTTGAGCGGTGGCTCTACATTTTGCATTTTGTCACTTTACGGCGTTGGCTCAGTGTCATCGCGGACTTTCTGTTTCACATCAGATTATTACAACACGGTCCTCCTGCTGTTTCCATAGATGTATTGACCGTTTCAAGGCGCCGCAGAGGAGCGTGTGGCATGTTTGAAACGTACGAGTGTGACAGGGAAGCAGAGTGTGGAGCGGGGGTCCGCGGTGGCGCGGTGAGGACGCGGGTGCTGGGGCGGGCGGCGCGCGGAACTAGTGGTGGTTGCTCGCGGCAGCTCGCGGCACCGAGTTCTTTTACACAACAAAACTCTTCCCGATCACATCTATAATAGATCCATGAGTCACACTCGTGAGTTTAAAACACGCCGCTCTCTCTGTTGTGCTTCAGCTGCTTCAGGAAGAAGTTCCATGGGAAACAAAAGCGCCACAAGTCGTTCCGTGCGCTCCGCGCGCCACAGATTCACTTGTTTTTAATAAAATATGTAAATTAAACGAAGCATCGAATCAATAAAATACTAATCAAAGCTTTTTTGTAATCGAATTATTCGATTAATTCCAAGTTCAGTGCTCTCCCCAGGAAGGGATGGTAAATATGCCTCATGCAAAAAAAGCTTTTCCAACTTTTCTGCGCCCGCTGCGCTAGCCCCTGCTCCCCGCCCCCCTGCTTCTTATAGAGCCACTCCTTGGTTCTCCTTGCTTCAGGTCATTGTCATGTTGGAAGACCCAGGCACGACCCATCTGCAATGCTCTGACTGAGGGCCCAAAATCTCACAATACATGGCCCCATTCATTCTTTTCTTAATACAGGGCAGTCGTGCTCTCCTCTGTGTAGAAAAGCACCCCAAAGCATCATGTTTCTACCTCCATGCTTCCCAGCTCTCTTCAGGTGATTGACCAGCTCCTCCATTTTAGTTCTGGGCAGATTCCTCACCTTTCTTATCAGTGATACCCCATGAGGTGAGATCTTGCATGGAGCCCTTGTCCCAGGTAGATTGACGGTAATCTTTAGCCTCTTCCATTTTCTAACTATTGCTCCAACAGTTCTTCTTTCACCAAGCTGCTTGCCAGTTGCCTCATAGCCCATTCCAGCCTTGTGGAGGTATACAGTTTAATCTCTGGTGTCTTTTGACTGCTCTTTGGTCTTGCCCATGGCAGTAGTTGGAGTCTTATTGATTGTGGGGTGGACAGGTGTCTTTATGCAGTTAACAAACTCAAACAGATGCAAATAATTTAAATTAATAAGTGGAGAAGAGGTGGACTTTTAAAGACACACTAACAGGTCTTTGAGAGCCAGAATTCTTGCCGATTGGCAGGTGTTCAAATACTTATTTGTAGCAATAACATACAAATAAGTTATTTAAAAATCATACAATGTGATTTCTGGATTCTTTTTTTCGATTATGTCTCTCAGTGGAAATGCACCTACCATGAACATTTCAGAACTGTCCATAATTTCTAAGTGGAGGAAATTGCACATTGCAGGATGTTCAAATACTTACTTTCCTTACAGTAGTATTAAATGCTCATCATTACTGTTATTTCAGGTTTAGTTTGGTGTTTATTAATAGTAAAAATGTCATCTTTATTGTTTTTAGTCAATTTAATTTCTCTAGGCTGTGGGGCGTGGATGCATTTGTATCCCATGGGAGGGGCACCAGAAAAAGGGGAAGTGAATAAGGGCATTGCACGCATTGCATATGTGGTTCCTAGTTTTCAACGTTTGCTGAATTTCTCTACATTCTCTTTTCATTCCACACTACGACTGTCTTGTCTAATAAAGCCTACAGACCAGAAAACGCTCAAATCAGATTTAATTAAAAATTGTACTTGATCAGTATGGGGGAAACCGATTTGGTCTTATTATGATTAGAACCTGCATAGCTATCAACAGCTAAACTAATGCAAGAATCCCCTGCGTTTCAGATTTGAGTCTTCTCTCAAATAAGAATACTCCTGAACATTTTAAATAACACATTAACTGGGTGCTGCCCGGTGGTCGAGTGGTTGTGGCACAGCACACATATGCTTGGCCGCAGTGTTGTGAGTTTGAATCCTGACTCCGACAGTTTACTGCCCATTCTCCCTTTCCTGTCTAATAAAGCCTACTGGCAAAAATATGTATGTCTTAAAAAACAAACAAACACCTGAACTGAAACATAATACTGAATGAATTGCATATCTAATCACTAAAGCAATACTTGTAAACTTGTAAATGTAAGGAGGCTGACAGCCCATTAAAGGGCTGATGGTAAACAAAGAGGCTAGTTTGTTAGTGAACAAAGAGGATTCGTTTCTGGTGAAACCAAAAACACCCTTTATCAGGAGTTCCCGCCCGGTGGGCAGGGCCTACTCAGAGTAGGATAAATATCTGAGTTGTCTGTCTTGATTCGCAGATTGACAATGACTCTCAGATTAGTGTTGAAACGTTTTGTTTTTCCTAAAAGCAGAGTCCAGATGACGACAACTGAATATTTTTCTACAATGGAACACTCCTGGATAAAGGGATTACACCGACATACTTGTAAATTCCTTTTTATTGTCATACTTCAGCCCCAGTAAAAGTCCCATTTGTCTGTCTCCCAGGCTCTGAGGAGGACCTGTTCTACGACGCACCAACCTCTCCCCTCGAGAACAAGTCCTTCTTCCCTGACGATCCAAGGCCTCTGAGCACCGTCAACAAGAAGAAATTCCTCCAGGACGACACCAAGAAAAACATGACCGACTTAATACTGAACTTCGAAATTGACAAGGTACTGAAAAAGATGCAAAATCTTTTCCATGTCAAAGTTGCACAAGCACGACATTTTATAATACTTTCTACTTACTAGAATACAGTGCTTCAAGTTAATGCT